>NC_134101.1:118482730-118808639 GCF_000715075.1 Nicotiana tabacum
TTCGCATTTGTGAAACCTGGCTCGCAAATGCGAAGGCTAGATCGCTTTCACAGCCCAAGCCTGCCCTGCTCGCAAATGCGAGTATTCATCTGCAAATGCAAAAATCCCTGTTCAGCCTTGGGTCGCAAATGCGACCCATTCATCGCAATTCCCAAGTTGCAAATGCAAAGGTCCTATTTTCCTGAAGGGTTCGCAAATGCGAGCCCTGTTTCGCATTTCCTAACATAGCAGTGCGAACCCCTGTTCACATTTCCCATACATGCGACGTGCAACTTTTATACTTAACCCATTTTAAACCCATTTTTTCATATCCTCTCAAAACATAAACACCCTAGGATGATTTTTCAAAGGCTTCTTCTTCTCCAAATCAATTGTAAGTTGTTTTTAACTAGTTTTCTTCAATCAATAACATCTTTTAACATGATTTTAACTCAAAATCAATGATTTCATGGGGGAAATTTGGTGTTTTGGGTAGAACCTAGGTTTTTCAAAAATTGAGGATTTGGACCTCGATTTGAGGTTCGATTTAAAAATAAATCATATATTTGGGTTCGTGGGGGAATGGGTAATCAGGTTTTGGTTCGAACCTCGGGTTTTGACCATGTGGGCTCGAGGGCGAATTTTGACTTTTTGGGTAAAACTTTGAAAAACTCATTTTCATGCATTGGGGTTGATTTATTTAGCATTTATTGATGTAATTAAGTAACTTGTGACTAGATACGAGCGAATTGGTGGTGGAATCAAGGGGTAAAGCTATAGTTGAATCGTGAATTGTGTTTGTGGCATCGAGGTAAGTGGCTTGTCTAACCTTGTGTGGGGGACCTTTCCCTTAGGATTGGTATATTTGGTAATTAAGATGCCTTGTACGTAAGGTGACGAATGCGTACTTGTGCTAATTGTTGGAAATCTGGTTTTCTTTAAGTAATTACTAGTATGTTTCCTTTTCTGTTTCTATTTCTTGCCCTATTAAGCCTGTTGTTAGATTAGGAAAGTATATTTAAGTGACTTAATTGCTTTATTTGATTCAACCTGCCTTACTTGAATTCTATGCATCATGCTAGGCTAGAATCACTTATTTCCTTAATATGAAATTTTGCCATTTCTGTTCATCTTCTTGCTGCTGTTGTGTATTTATTTTGGGACTACGGATGTGGGATTCCGGTAGCTCCCCCTTGTCTATTTACTTTGGGACTACGAGTTAGATTCCTGGTAGATCCCCCTGCACGTTTACTTTGGGACTACGGGTTAGATTCCCGATAGATCCCCTGCACAGTTATATCGAACTATGGGAATGCACCCGATAGATTCTCGCAGTACTGGGTATTTACATTTGGGACTACGAATCGGGATTTCGGTAGATTCCTACGCATTGATAGTTGGACTACGGGACGAGATCCTAGGATATCCTTCAGACATATATATGATGGACTACGGACGGTAACCTAGGAGATCCACTGGACAGTTGTAATTGGGACTACAGGACGGTATCCTAGAAGGTGCCCCGGTAGTTATCTCTGTGTTGAGCTGTATTTCTTTCCGTGGCTTGTTTTGTCTCTATTCTAGTTGTTGTTGTTCTGTCAATTTTATGTTATTTCTTAGTGTTGCACTTATTTATACTGTTTTATTCCACAATGTTAACCCTTATATTGTATTTAAACTCAGTAGGGCCCTGACATTCCTCGTCACTACCCAAGAGGTTAGGCTTGGCACTTACTAAGTACCGCTGTGGTGTACTCATGCCTCTTCTGCGCATGTTTTTCATGTGCAGATCCAGGTACTTCTACTCAGGCCTACCATCCTTGAGTGAGACGACTACTTAGAGACTTCGAGGTACATCTGCCACGTCCGCAGACCGAGGAGTCCCTTTCTATTCCTGCCTTTTAGTATTTAGCTCTTCCGTACTTTCTGTTCTTATTAGACAAATTCTGAAGTTAGAGCTATGTAGTATTTCTTTTTTCTTAGCTTGTGATTAATGGGCTTCTGGGTCTTTGATATAGATATTTGTTTTGAGATCTATATAAATATGGTGTATGCCGAGCGGCATATTTAACACTATTATTGCCTTATTTTTGTTTTTAAATTGTTTTACTTCCGCAAGTTTGGTTATCTTCCGCAAGTTTAGGCTTACCTAGTCGTAGAGAGTAGGTGCCATCACGATGGTTCACGGAGGGTGAACCGGGGTCGTGACAAGTTGGTATCAGAGCTCTAGGTTTATAGAAGTCAAGGATCACAAGCCAATTTATTAGAGTCTCACTAATCGATACAGAGACATCTGTACTTATCTACGAGAGGTTATGTAACTGTTAGGAAAATTTCCACTTCATTTGATTTCCTTATCGTGCGATATTTTGACATCACAATTCTAAACTTCTATCTTCTATTCTCTCACTGATGGTGAGGACACGTGCTACTCGAGATGATCAGCCACCTGTGCCCCCTACTGCAGCCGTCAGAGGCCGGGACCGGGGTAGAGGTCGGGGACACGCATGTGGTACAGCCAAAGCACCTATGCGAGCTACCGCTGAGGTACCACCAGTGGATCCAACCGGAGTCCAGGCACCTGACATGCCTATTGCTACTACCACTCCAGCTCTTCAGGATACTTTAGCACAGTTTATGAGCATGTACACCACCTTGGCTCAGGCAGGGTTGCTTCCCCTTGCTACAGCCATATCTCAGGCCGGGGGAGGAGCACAGACTCCCGCCGCCCGCACTCCTGAGCAGCGAGTGCATGTTGAGCAGGTCCTGAGATTATTTGTGTGCCACCTGCAGTGCCAATTCATCCCGAGGATAGGGCAGCGACTTTCGAGGATGAGCAGTTAAGGCTTGAGAGGTTAAAGAAGTACAAGCCCCTGTATTTAGTGGTCTAGCATCGGAGGATACTCTGGGATTTCTTGATGAGTGTTACCGCATTCTCCGTACCATGGGTATCTCAGGATCGAGCAGGGTTTCTTTCACTACTTTCCAGCTTTGAGGAGTCGCCTATTAGTGGTGGCGCACCTATGAGTTAGACAGTCCAGATGAGGCTGCTTCACTGACTTGGGCTCAGTTTTCAGATCTGTTCCTAAGGGAGTATGTTCCTCAGAGCCTTAAGGACCCACGGTGAGCAGAGTTTGAGCATTTTCACCAGGGTGCCATGATTGTTTCAGAATATGCTGTCTGTTACACCAGTCTGGCTAGGCATGCACCAACCTTGGTTTCTACTGTCCGCGGGAGGGTTTGCCAGTTTATTGAGGGCCTTATTCCCAGCATCAGATCTAGCATGGCTCGTGAGTTAGAGATGAATATTTCTTATCAGCAGGTGGTAAGCATTACTAGGAGGAGTGAGGGTATGCATGCTAGGGAGAAAGAGGAGAGGGAGGCCTAGAGGTCTCGAGAGTCGGGCAATTATTCTAGTGCCCGTACCCTAGCTGCAGGTCGTCATGGTAGGGGTTATATGAGTCACCCTGTTCATTTAGCTCTTCTAGCAGCCAGTGGTATTCCAGCTCTTCCTAGACCTCAGGAGCCTTATCATGCACAACCAGTATCTAGCGCACCTCCTGTGCGAGGTGCTTTCAGAGGTCAGTCCAACAGACCTAGCCCTAGTCAGTCACAGCCACCACGTCCTCCCAGAGCTTGTTTCGAGTATGGTGACACACGCCATATGGTGAGGGATTTCACGAGACTTAGGAGGGGTGCATCTCTACAGACTTCTCAGCCACAACGTGCCCCGTAGAGTTCTCAGGCTATGGTTATAGCTCCAGTTGCTACCCCACCTGCTCATCCAGCTAGAAGTGGAGGTCGGGGAGGTAGAGGTTACCTTAGAGGGGGAGGCCAGGCCAGATACTATGCCCTTCCTGCCCGTACCGAGGTTGTTGCCTTCGACTCTTATGTGTCTTCTTATTTTGCTCCACATTTGGGTGTACCTCGGGATTCTTTGAGTTTTCCTATTTATATTTCTACTCCTGTGGGAGATTCTCTTTTTATGGACCGCGTTTGTCGGTCGTGTTTGGTTGCTCTTAGTGGTTTTGAGACCAGAGCCGATCTATTATTACTCAGTATGGTTGATTTTGATATTATCTTGGGCATGGACTGGTTGTTGCCCCATTATGCTATTCTTGATTGTCACACCAAAACCGTGACACTAGCTATGCCAGGTGTACCACGTGTTGAGTGGAGGCGTACTTTAGATCACACTCCCAGTAGAGTTATTTCTTTTCTTAAAGCTTAGCGTATGGTTGAGAATGGGTGTGACGCGGATTTAGCTTATGTGAGAGATATTAGTATTGATACCCCTTCAGTTGATTCAGTTCCAGTAGTACGGGATTTTCCCGATGTGTTTCCAGCTGATCTTCCAAGCATGCCGCCTGATAGAGATATTGATTTTGGCATTGATCTGTTGCCGAGCACTCAACCCATTTTTATTCCTCCGTATCGTATGTCTCCTCCTGAGTTGAAGGATCAGTTTCAAGAATTGCTTGATAAGGGATTTATTCGACCCAGTGTTTCACCTTGGGTTGCTCCTGTCTTGTTTGTGAAGAAAAAGGATGGTTCTATGCGTATGTGTATTGATTATTGATAGTTGAACAAGGTTACAGTGAAGAACTGTTATCCTTTGCCTCATATTAATGACCTGTTTGACCAGCTTTAGGGCGCACAGGTGTTTTCTAAGATTGATTTGCGCTCAGGTTACCATCAGTTGAAGATTCGGGAGCCAGATATCCCGAAGACTGTTTTTCGGACTCGGTATGGTCATTACGAATTCATTGTCATGTCATTTGGGCTAACTAATGCCCCAGCAACTTTTATGCATTTGATGCACAGTGTGTTCCGACCATATCTTGACTCGTCCATTATTGTCTTTATTGATGATATTCTGCTGTATTCCCGGAGTCGGGAAGATCATGAGCAGCACTTGAAGACTGTGCTTCAAACTTTGAGAGAGAATACGTTATATGCTAAATTCTCGAAATGTGAGTTTTGGTTGGATTCAGTGGCATTCTTAAGCCACGTGGTATCGAGTGAGGATATTCAGGTGGATCCGAAGAAGATAGAGGTCGTGCAGAGTTGGCCCAGACCATCCTCAGCTATAGAGATCCGTAGTATCCTTGGCTTGGCGAGTTATTACCGTCACTTTGTAGAGGGATTTTCATCGATTGTAGCCGTTATGACTAGGTTGACCCAGAAGGGTGCTCCGTTCTAGTGGACGGAGGAGTGTGAGGCGAGCTTTTAGAAGCTCAAGACAGCTTTGTCTGCAGCCCCAATTTTGATATTGCCTACAAGTTCGGGTCTTATACGGTCTATTGTGATGCCTCGAGGGTTGGCCTCGGAGCGGTGTTGATGCAGGACGGTAGGGTGATTGCCTACGTGTCCAGACAATTGAAGATACATGAGAAGAACTACCCTGTTCATGACCTTGAGTTAGCTGCCATTTTTCAAGCCTTGAAGATTTGGCGCCATTATTTATACGAGGTTCCCTGTGAGATTTATATTGACCATTGGAGCTTACAACACTTGTTCAAGCAAAAGGATCTAAATTTGCGCCAGAGGAGGTAGTTAGAGTTGCTGAAGGACTATGCCATCACTATTTTGTATCACCGGGCAAGGCCAATGTGGTGACCGATGCTTTGAGTCGCCGGGCAGAGAGTTTGGGGAGTGTGGCTTATTTACCAGCATCAGAGAGGCCTATGGCAATAGATGTTCAGGCCTTAGCCAGCCAGTTTGTGAGATTGGATATTTCGGAGCCCAGTCGGGTTCTAGCTTGCGTGATTTCTTGGTCTTCCTTATTTGATCGTATTAGCGAGTGGCAGTATGATGATCCTTATTTGCTTGTCCTCAAGGACAAGGTTCAGCACGGTGATGCTAGAGATGTGACTATTGGTGATGATGGGGTATTGAGGATGCAAGGTCGGATTTGTGTACCCAATGTTGATGGGCTTTGAGAGTTGATTCTAGAGGAGGCCCATAGTTCGCAGTATTCCATCCATCCGGGTGCCGCGAAGATGTATCAGGATTTGAGACAACACTATTAGTGGAGGCGGATGAAGAAGGAAATAGTTGGATTTGTAGCTCGGTGCCTCAACTGTCAGCAGGTGAAGTATGCGCACCAGAGACCGGATGGATTGCTTCAGCAGATAGAGATTCCGAAGTGGAAGTGGGAGCGGATCACCATGGACTTTGTAGTTGGGCTCCCATGGACTTTGAGAAAGTTCGATGCTATTTGGGTGATTATGGATCAACACACCAAGTCCGCTCACTTTATTCCTGTGTGTACTACTTATTCCTCGGAGCGGCTGGCAGAGATATATATCTGGGAGATTGTTCGTCTGCATGGTATTCCAATTTCCATCATTTCAGATAGAGGTACTCAGTTCACATTACGGTTCTGGAGAGCCGTTCAGTATGTGTTAGGTACTCGGGTGAAGTTGAGTATAGCATTTCACCCTCAGACGGACGGACAGTCCGAGCGCATTATTCAGATTCTTGAGGATATGCTCCGTGCGTGTGTGATTGAGTTTGGAGGGTCTTGGGATCAGTTCTTGCTATTGGCGGAGTTTGCTTATAACAACAACTATCAGTCCATCATTCAGATGGCACCGTATGAGGCTTTATATGGGAGACGGTGTAGATCCCCGGTGGGTTAGTTTGAGTCGGGTAAGGCCAGACTATTGGGTACAAACTTAGTTTAGGATGCTTTGGATAAGGTTAAGGTGATTTAGGATAGGCTCCGTACAGCCTAGTCCAGACAGAAGAGTTATGCAGACCGGAAGGTTCGTGATGTTTCCTATATGGTTGGAGAGCGGGTTCTGCTTTGGGTTTTGCCTATGAAGGGTATTATGAGATTCGGGAAGAAAGGGAAGTTGAGTCCGAGGTTTATTGACCCTTTTGAGATATTGAGGTGTGTGTGAGAGGTTGCTTATGAGCTTGCCTTACCTCCCAGCTTGGCAGGAGTTCATCCGGTATTTCATATTTCGATGCTCTGAAGGTATCACGATGATCCGTCGCACGTGTTGGATTTCAGTTTAGTCCAGTTGGACAAGGATCTATCTTATATTGAGGAGCCAGTGACAATACTAGACAGACAGGTTAGAAAGCTGAGGTCAAAGAACATTGCATCAGTGAAGGTTCAGTGGCGGGGTCAGCCGGTCGAGCAGGCGACCTGGGAGACCGAGCAGGATATGCGGAGCCGTTATCCCCATCTTTTCCCCGACTCAGGTACTTTCTTCTTCTGTCCGTTCGAGGACGAACGATTATTTTAGAGGTGGAGAATGTGGTGACCCAAAAGATCATCACTTGTTTTAAAATGAAATTCTACATTCTGATGCCTTAAAAACCTCTTTTAGTATCACCTTGATTTGCGTGCACAGTCCGGGCGCGTAGCCAGAAAGCCTGTATCTGAAAATCTATGACAAATGATAAATTTTGACTACAAAATGAGTTAATTTGACTTCAGTCAATGTTTTGGATAAACGGACCCGGAGGGTCCGTAGGAAATTATGGGACTTGGACGTATGCCCGGAATCGAATTCCGAGGTCCCAAGCCCAAGAAATGAATTTTTAAAGAAAATTGTTTAAAGGATTTGGAATTGGTATCAGGCCTGTATTTTGGTTCCGACGCCCGGTACATGTCTTATATATGTTTAAGATAATTCTGTGAAGTGTGGTAAGAAACGAGTCCGTTTGACGTGATTTTGACCTTAATTGGAAAGTTCGGTGTTTAAAGAAGTTTTGAGAAATTTCATTGATATTGAGGTTTAATTCGAGGTTTCTGATGTTATTTTGGTGATATGAGTACACGAATAAGTTCGTGAGATGTTTTTGAGGTTATGTGTATATTTGGCTTGGAGCCCCGAGGGCTCGGGTGAGTTTTGGATAGGCCACGTGGTGCATTTTGAACTTAGAAAATTGCAGAATTTTGAACTTCGCATTTGCAAAGCCTGGCTCGCAAATGCGAAAACAGCCCAGGCCTGCCTTGCTCGCAAATGAGAGTATTCTTCCGCAAATGCGAAAATCCCTGTTCAGCCTTGGGTTGCAAATACGACCCATTCTTCGCAATTCCCAAGTCGCAAATGCGACATGCTGTTTGCAAATACGAAGGTCCTATTTTCCTGAAGGGTTCGCAAATGCGAGCCCTGTTTCGCATTTCCCAACATAGCAGATTGCGAACCCCTATTCGCATTTTCCATACCTGCGACCTGCAACTTTTATACTTAACCGATTTTAAACCCATTTGTCATATCTTCTCAAAACATAAACACCGTAGTACGATTTTTCAAAGGTTTTTCTTCTCCAAATCAATTGTAAGTCATTTTAAACTAGTTTTCTTCGATCGTTAACATCTTTTAACATGATTTCAACTCAAAATCAATGATTTTCATGGGGAAAATTAGGTGTTTTAGATAGAAACTAGGTTTTTCAAAAATTGGGGATTTGGACCTCGATTTGAGGTCCGATTTCAAAACAAATCATATATTTGGGTTCGTGGGGGAATGAGTATTCGGGTTTTGGTTCGAATTTCGGGTTTTGACCATGTGGGCCTGGGGGCTATTTTTGACTTTTTGGGTAAAACTTTAAAAAACTCATTTTCATGCATTGGGGTTGATTCATTTAGCGTTTATTCATGTAATGAAGTAACTTGTGACTAGATACGAGCGAATTGGTGATGAAATCAAGGGGTAAAGCTATAGTTGAATCGTGAATTGTGTTCGTGGCATCGAGGTAAGTGGCTTGTCTAACCTTGTGTGGTGGACTTTCCCCTTAGGATTGGTATATTTGGTAATTGAAATGCCTTGTACGTGAGGTGACGAGTGCGTACTTGTGCTAATTGTTGGAAATCTGATTTTCTTTAAGTAATTACTAGTATGTTTCATTTTCTATTTCTATTTCTTGCACTATTAAGCCCGTTGTTAGCTTAGGAAAGCATGTCTAAGTGACTTAATTGCTTTATTTGATTCAACCTGCCTTACTTGAATTCTGTGCATCATGCTAGGCTAGAATCACTACTTTCCTTAATATGAAATTTTGCCATTTCTGTTTATCTTCCTACTGCTGCTGTGTATTTATTTTGGGACTACGGATGTGGGATTCCGGTAGCTCCCCCTTGTTTATTTACTTTGGGACTACGAGTTAGATTCCTGGTAGATCCCCCTGCACAGTTATATGGAACTACGGGAATGCACCCAGTAGATTCCCCCAGCACTGGGTATTTATATTTGGGACTACGGATCGGGATTCCAGTAGATCCCCGCGCATTGATAGTTGGACTACGGGACGGGATCCCGGGAGATCCTTCGGACATATATATGATGGACTACGGAACGGTATCCCCGGAGATCCACTGGACAGTTGTAATTGGGACTACAGGACGATATCCTGGAAGGTGCCCAAGTTGTTGTCTCTGTGTTGAGCTGTATTTCTTTCCGTGGTTTGTTTTGTCTCTGTTCTAGTTGTTGTTGTTCTGTCAATTCTATGTTATTTCTTACTGTTGCACTTATTTATACTGTTTTATTCCACACTGTTAACCCTTATATTGTATTTAACCTCAGTAGGGCCCTGACCTTCCTTGTCACTACCCGACCGAGGTTAGGCTTGGCACTTACTGAGTACCGCTGTGGTGTACTCATGCCTCTTCTGCGCATGTTTTTCATGTGCAGATTCAGGTACTTCTACTCAGGCCTACCATCCTTGAGGGAGGCGACTACTTAGAGATTTCGAGGTACATCTGCCGCCTCCGCAGACCGAGGAGTCCCTTCTATTTATGCCTTTTTGTATTTAGCCCTTCTGTACTTTCTGTTCTTATTAAACAAATTCTAGAGTTAGAGCTATATAGTATTTCTTTTTTTTTTTTAGCTTGTGATTCGTGGGTTTCCGGGTCTTGGATTTAGATATTGGTTTTGAGATCTATATAAATATGATGTATGCCGAGCGGCACATTTAACACTGTTATTGCCTTATTTCTGTTTTTAAATTGTTTTACTTCCGCAAGTTTAGGCTTACCTAGTCGTAGAGACTAGGTGCCGTCACGATGGTTCACGGAGGGCGAACCGGGTCATGACAGTTGTTATCATAATTCTTATATATCGCAGAAGCTTTCTTTATCGAGGTCCATTTCTATCTCTCTTCTCTAGCCTCATTTGTTATGAAATAAAATTGATGAAGAGCCATTTAAGATCTCGGGGAATTAGATAGTTGATGATGTCTAAATATCAAATTTATGCAACCAAGGTGCTTATTTATAGCTTACTCTTTCTGATTTGTGGTCTCTGTTTGTGGTCCTTATTGTCACGTGAAGGATTTGGTATTCAATTTCCTCTTCTATTTATTTTGTTTGTTTCGATCGTTATGTTTGATAATTCGTATAACTTTCAAAATGTCCTGGTTTAGCTAACTTTCAATGGTATTGAATCATATCAGTTTCCTCCTAAGGTCGGATACTAATTTGTTTGAGCTATATGCAAGCTATTTAAGCAATGTTTGTTTTCCCCTGCTTTATACCTTGGTGATATGGGAGTCGGAAGTATACAGACTACATAATTGATCTATTCTAGGATTAATTGATCATTATGAATTTGGAATTTTCAATCTATTTTATTCTATGGGTTTGAAATTATCTTTAGCTAATCTTTTCTGTGATTTTAAGGTCTGTGTCGGTTTTGTTCATGAAAGTTTTTTTAGAAGATCCTCTTTACTACTTTAGGTTTGGTATATGATAGATTGTGACTTACATGAAATCTGAAACTCAACCTTGGTAGGAAACGGTTTTGGCAATTGTCTTTCACTGGACAAAGAAAACTCCATGTCTAATCCCTAAATAATTTTCAGATTTGTTGCCTTAGCATTCATGTATTGACGGTGTGACTGAATCATCCGTAATGGTAGCTATGGGACATTTTAATTCACAAGTTTGTAAAATGTACATAGGTTCTTATTAGTTCATTCTCTTGGATTTCATATCACAACTTATTAATTGCGTACACGTTCGCGTGACACGAGTACAATTTAAAATTGAATATTCGTAGAAAGGGCTTTAGGCGCGACTTAATCTATCATCGTGATTGTGTACACGTTCGCGTGACATGATTATGATTTCTAAAATAAATCGAAGTATGCGTTCGCGCAACTCGACTAAACTCTCTTAATAATAACAAAACGTTATTGATTGTGGACACTTTGCGTGACATGATTTTTGACGCGCCGAACAAATGGGTACACATGAACGTGACCTGTTTTAAGATAATTTCTTAATTAAAAAAGGCAAAGGCACATAGGTTCTAAAATGAGTAATTAGACAATTTTAATAAGCCAAGTATGATCAAAGCGACCGTGCTAGAACCACGAACTCGGGAATGCCTAATACCTTCTCCCGAGTTAACAGAATTCCTTACCCGAATTTCTGTGTTCGCATACCATAAATAAGAGTCAACTTTTCTCGATTCGGGATTTTAAACCGGTGACTTGGGACACCATAAATTATCCCAAGTGGCGACTCTAAATTTCTAATAATTAATCCCGTTTCGATTATTGTCACTTTAATTGGAAAAAACTTCCTTATACCCCTTTCGGGTGGTAGAAAAGGAGATGTGACAGACTTTACTAAACCTGCTCATGACTCGTGAGACCTATGTAACCTAGGCTCTGATGCCAACTTGTCACGACCCTAAACCGGACCCCGTCTTGATGACGCCTATCGTGAAACTAGGCCAGCCGACACAAACCCCCAAACCAACTAAACAGCTATAATAAATCATTTAAAGTCATTAATCATCTAAAAATCCCAGAGTAAAGAGTAGAATAGAACAATGCAGAAACAAACATAACCCGACATCGGAGTGTCACCAGTCATGAGAATCTAAAAAGTCGTCTAAGAGTATAAAAAGACCACATAGTCTAATACAAAGCTAGTACAAAGGAAAATAAAGATAGTAAGGAGAAGCATTGGGCTGCGAACGCCAAGCAGCTACCTAGTCAACTCTGAACAAGCCTACTGTGAAAGCAAATCAGCACTCGCTAGCGTGACCCGAGACTCCTGGATCTACACACAGGGTGCAGGGAGTAATGTGAGTATGCCAACTCAGTAAGTAATAAAAGTAAAGGCAGCTGTGCGATAAGAAAATACGTAAAACGTAGCATAATGCTACAACAAAAAAATATAAAACCAGAACAATGCAATAAAACAGTAAAAGCTCGTAAAAACACTTTAGTTCAGTAAAACCCTCTTTAAAACATCTTTCAGTAGTTCAAACGAGTAATGAAAATAGGGAGAAAAGGATAGAAACATAAATCGGCCCCTCGGGCAAAATACCAACAGAACTAGCCCCTCGGGCTATCTCACAATCACTCGTATCAGCCCCTCGGGCAATAAAACAACAACAGCCCCTCGGGCAATATCACATCTTACACTGGGTACCCGCGCTCACTGGGGATGTGCAGACTCCGGAGGGGCTCCTACAGTCCAAGCGCTATATCAAGTCATCTCGTGGCATAATCAAACTGGCCTTCGGCCTCATAATCATGAATCGGTACAACACCGCTGCGGTGCGTAGCCCGATCCCATAATATTCTCACAACACAGGCCCTCGGCCTCACTCAGTCGAAAATCTCTCAAAGCCACTCGTGCATAATAAAACATGCTGCTCAGCCCAAAATATCATTTAAAATGTCAAAACGGAGTAAATATGACTGAGTTTTGAAAACAGTAGAATATAACATGATCGAGTATAAATATTAAGTCAAAATAGTGAGGAATAGTAGTAAAAATTCCCTAAGAGTCCAAAACAGTTAGCATGAGGCCCAAATATGGCATTCAACCCAAAACATGATAATACTTTCCGAAACACAATGCTATCAAACAGTTTTTAATAAAATATACGATTTAATAGTTATACGGGACGAACTAAGTCATAATCCCTAAAGGTGCACGACCCCACACTCGTCATCTAGCGTGTACGTTACCTCAAAGCAGCACAACGATGTGAAATCCGGTGTTTCATACCCTCAGGACAGCATTTACAATCATTACTTACCTCTATCCGGTCCAAACTCTAGCCCGCGATGCCTTTGCCCCTCGAATCGGCCTTCGGATGCTCCAAATCTATCCAAAAACAGATTTATACCATTAAAATATGCTAAGGGAATAAAGCTCACTTCGAGAATAACCAATTTACATCGGATTCAAGCCTAAGAATTCCAAAAACTTCCAAATTCCTCTTTCGATCAAAAAGTTATCAAACCTCGTCCGAATGACCTAAAATTTTGTACACAAATGACACAACGGATCTACTCCAACTTCCGAAATTTCATTCCGACCCCCTATATCAAAATCTCACATATCAACCGGAAAGTGTCAAAATTCCAATTTCGCCATATTAAGCCTAAATCTACTCCGGACCTCCAAAACACATTCGGATCACGCTCTTAAGTCCCAAATCATCTCCCGAAGCTATCCGAACCATCAGAATTTACATCCGAGCCTTTTTTCACACAAGTCAACATACGGTTGACTTTTCCAACTTAAGTTTACTCAAAAGAGACTAAGTGTCTCAAATCTTACCAAAACCTCTCCGAACCCGAACCAACCAACCCGATAACACATAATACAGCTGAACAAGACAATAAAAAGCAGAAATGGAAAAAACAGAGGATAACTCAAGAAACGACCGGGCGGGTCGTTACATTTCAACTCTAACATTACTAGTGTAGCCAGATATAGAGAAACTAACAAAGAATCACAGCCTTTCAAATATATAACGGAACATGTCATTCATCTACACATGTATTTGACATTTACTGGAGCGTTGAGTAATGGAATACACTTATTGTATTTTAAAATGAAACACTTACACCTCTTATACTATAAAAAAAAACGTCAGTATTACTTTAATTTGCTATTTATTGCTCTGCTTCAATTTATTTAGTTAGATAACATCACTTTGTGTAGGATTTCCATTATACAAGGGGGTTTAAATGTTTTTAGAAAAATAATTATTATATTATCATATTTGTATTAAATTTCATAATATAGGAGTATAAGTGTTAATCTCAATATATAGGAAATGTATCTGCAGCTTATTATTACAGGGATATTTATTGTAATTTACCGTAATAAAAAATAACTACTAGTAAAATAAACCTTCCATGAAATATCTATAAGGAACGAATAGGTTTTCATTCTCTAAGTTGTCCGATCAAGAACATTTTTTTTGAATCCACAATCTTTAAGGATTATTTGGTATAAAGAATAAGCAAAAATAAATTTGCCATAAAAATATAGTACCGTCTTATCCCTTGTTTGGTTACTTGTAGTACCCCGGAAAAATTTCGAAGTACTCAAGTGTTATTAAGAAATTGATGCGTGCTAATTATATATTTTTCTGTGCAGACGAGGACTATTAATAGGATGAATATTTGGATATTATAATAAGTGTACGAGGTATATTATAAGTGGTGTGGGGTCTAAGTATAGCCCTAAGTCCAAGTCAAGTTGGAAATTACATGATAGACGATAGTTCCAAATGGGTACGCACTAGACCAAACTTTGGACGAGCATATCTACATATGTATAAAGAGTTATGTGGTAGGAAACATATCAAATGAAAGTCTTTGAGTCTAGTTTCTAACGCTTCAAACCGTTTATCATTTAGACATTTCTACAAGAAGTTATGGTAAAATTATCAAAGGCTAGCGGAGGAGTCTGTGGATGCGAAGCATCCGGGGCCGCGTCCGAAAGAATGGCTGGCAGTGAAGTGCTGCCATAGCGTCCAAGGCCGCATCCGAAACCCAGAAATCTGGGCCTATAAAATACCAATTCGGGGGAAAGAGTATTTTGACTATTGGGGGTTAGAGTTCTTGAGGTGAAGGGGCGATTTTAAGCTCAAATCAAGTCCAATCGATCAAGGTAAGTTGTTAATATTGTTTTGGGTTGATTCTTACTCAATATACATGAGTTCTAACATCATTATAATTTCCAAATTCTATATTTCATCATAAAATCCTCAAGAACACAAAATTACCAAAGTTGTGATTTTTTTCAAGATTGATCTACTAGAGGTAATTTCAATACTTCAAACTCGTTTATCATGAGTAGTTAGAAGTACTTGAAGTATTTGTTACAAGTTTTATTGGTTGAAAGATTGGATTATAAAACTCTAGTTCATGGAATGAATAGTACTTTTGAGAAAATAAGAGAGAAGATGAATGGTGAATCTTGGCGATGAAATTGATTGAATACAATGAACCTATGGAATTATTTGTTAGCAAAAGATGGAGGTGATCAACTAGGTAATCATCCGAATTGTATATTGTGCAAGTTTTGATTATGGAAGATGATGAATAGTAACTTGATGGCATTGGACAATTGATGTAGTATCATTAATGACTTTGAATGGGTATTAAAATATAAGGATGAAGTTGAATGGTCTAGCTTGTAAATCTATTTAGCGATTTGAGTTGTTGGAGGCTTGTAGCCAATTTATGAGCCGTATATGGATATTGATCAATATCTTAGGTCAGATTTTGATGTAATTAGATATCTAATTATAGATATCGACTTGTTGGTGATGTTTGAGCATTTTAATCAGCATTGGAATGATGGAAGAGGATTGAGAGCTTGTGAATATTAATAAAGCGAAAACGAGGTAAGTTGATTAAAATTTACTCTTCTTGAGGGACTTTCTCTAAAAGCATGTTTCAAGTTAATACTTAAGTTGTTTGCAAATGTGCTTTCGTGCTTATGGGGATAAACAAGTACGGATGTCTCCATGCACTAAAATATTATGTTGCATATGTAGTGTCATGCCGTTTTGAAAAATTTTATTTTAAATCTTGTTGGAGATGACACTCAAGGTAAATGTTATAAGTTTTTATCAAAACTTACATGATGACAAGAGTATACATATTTGAGTGCTTAAGATAAGTTTTCATGGAAAGTATATCTTTTGAAAATTGATGTGTAGAATAGCTCTTGTGGTATCTTTTAAAGATTGATGTTAAATTGTTAAAGGCTTTAGCATGTAAAAGGTTGTTAATTAAATTTTTGTTCAAATGATTTATATTTTTTATAAATGCTATGATTTGATAAAAATAGATCCTTTGAAGCTACTATACTAGGAATCTATTTTTGAAGTATCAAATGTTTTGGGAATTACTTGTGTTCACTGAGATTGACTTCGGATATATCGTGTTTGTTGTCATGAAACTACACGTGCCGGTGTAGGCGTAGAACTTTGTGGTATAGATTACGACAGAGTTCTCTCTCTCGAGAGAATACTATTTTCTGTTATTATTAGCATGGCTGAGTCGATTCGTACGACACTACGATGAGACGACCTGAGCAAGTAAGGTATATGATACTTGCCGCTAGGTACATAACCTAGTTGACCTTCTTATGCCAGTAATGGTATAGTACTCCCAGTGAAAGGTAAGGATGATTTTCTTATATTTAGGCCTAAGGAGCCGAAAGCGATTTCGATGACTTAAAGCATATGTAATGATTTTGTACGATTTATCCAAAATCATGGATTGATGTAAATGTTTTAAAAGTTTATATTGTGGGGGCAGAATAGCCTAGTAGACCATTGTACTTGTTCCGGTTTGACATCCTAGTCCTCCTACTTCATTTATTTTCATCTAGACACTTTAAGTTGATCAAAATCTATATTTTAAAGCCCTCTAACCGTGTGTGTATCTCACTCGCTTGATGTGGACGACACATCATATTCCACGTTATTTTTATATTATATCCACTAAAAATACTTATTATATACTATTTTCATAAAAAAAAAGAAAAAAAAATTAATGCATCCATCTCATCTCCCTTCTCTCAAATTAGGGTTGGCTTGTGCTTAGCAGTGCACAGATTTTTCTTTCTGATCTATCTCATATCCCTTCTTCCTTCTCTATCTCACATTCCGTCGATGAATAATTATTTAGGTATTTTTAATTAGGGTTCTTGGCCTATATGAGATAGGATGACGTGGGATCACCCCCGGGTAAATGCATGGTAAGGTTATTCAGTGATTGGTTGGCTTTTAGAACAACTCTGGGCACGTTCGAGGACGAACGTTTGTTTAAGTTGAGGAGGATGTGATGACCCGTCAAGTCGTCTCATGAGTTACCGCTCCGTTTTCCCCATTTCTGCTTCTTTATGCTTCGTTATTCGCATTTTATGTGATCGAGTTGATTAGTTTACATTCGGGCTGGATTTGGTAAGAAATGAGATATTTAGTCTCTTTTAAGAAGGTTTAAGCAGGAAAAAGTCAATCGGATTTTGAGTTATGTGTTAGAGGGTTCGGATGTGAGTGACGATGGTTCAACTAGCTTCAGGAGGTGATTTATGACTTAGGAGTGTGATCGGAATGGGTTTTGGAGGTCCAGAGTAGAATTAGGCTTGAATTGTTGAAGTTGAGATTTTGGCGATTTTCGGTTAGTAGGTGAGATTTTGATATAAGGGTCGGAATGGAATTCCGAGAGTTGCAGTAGCTTCATTATGTCATTTGAGATGTGTGTGCAAAATTTTAGGTCACTTGGATGTGGTTTGGTTAGGTTTTGATCGAAAGCGTATTTCGGAAGATTTCTCAAAAATTAGGCTTGAATCCGATGTGTTTCGGGTAATTAGATGATGTTTAAGGTGCTTTGATGATTGGAACAAGTTTGAATAAAGTATTGGGTTATGTTTGTGCTTTTGGTTGAGGTCCCGGGGGCCTCGGGGTGACTCCGGATGGCTAATAGAGAGGTTGGAACCTTGTTGCAGCAGTTGATATTGCTGCTTCTGGTTTCTCCGCACCTGCGGATTGGGGACCACAGGTGCGTTGTCACACATGCGGAAGGGGATCCGCAGATGCAAGAGTGGGTGTGGTGAGCAGTTTCCGCAGAAGCTGTCAAGGTGGCCGCATCTGCGAAGCCGCAGATACTGAATTTTCCGTCGCAGATGCAGTTTTGGGCTAGTAAGTGAGTGACCGCAAAAGCGGGTGTTTGGGCCGCATATGCGGTACCGCAAAAGCGGGCTTTTGTTCGCAAATGCGAAAAACCCCTGGGCAGAATGTTTTAATTCGTTTCATCCGCGATTTTGAAGCTCATTTACTCCATAGTTGACCTTTTTGAGAGCTTTTTGAAGGAAATCGAAGAGGGATTCAAGGAAAAATGTTTGGAGGTAAGATTTTCTAACCTAAAACTTGAATCTATTGTGAAATTCACCTAGACAATCATGGAAACTTAAGCAATGGAAGAACTAGGGCTTGGGATTTTGAATCATTGATTGGGGATTTGGAGGACCATTTGGGGTCGGATTTGAGAACTTTTGATATGTATGAACTCGTGGGGTAATAAGGAATCTAATGATGTGAAAATTTTTGAGTTTCGAGAAGTGGGCCCGGGGCTCAGGTTTTTGCTAATTTCAGGATTTTTGACATTTTTTGATTGTTTTCGCTTGGGCTTTGTTCCCTTAGTATATTGTAACGTATTTGTTCTGGTTTTGGGTAGATTCAATGCGCATGGAGGCCGATTTGAGAGGCAAAGACATCGCGAGCTAGATATTTAGCCAGTTCGAGGTAAGTAATAATTGTAAATGCTGTTCTGAGGGTTTGAAATCCCGGATTTTACATCGTTGTGTTACTTTGAGGTGACGTGCACGCTAGTCAACGGGCGCTGAGTTGTGCACCATTGGGGATTGTGACTTGGTTAGTCCCGTGCGACTATCAAGTCGTGTTAATTGATTTGAAATATTATGATATTCCATGTTCTAGAAATTGATATTTATCCTTTGGGCTGTATGCCATGTTTGGGGCCTTGTGCCGACTTGTTGAGACCCTTAGGGGAATTTTATTATTTTTCCTCACTCTATTTGTTCGAAAGCATATCCTCAGTCATGGTTTACCTGTTTGTTGTTTAAATCTGGCTTTATCACTTTATTTTTCAAAAAAATAAAAAAACTGTTTGGCTGAGTTCCCTGTTTTACTGATGGTCCGAGTGATCGTGAGGTTGATGACTGAGATACACCGAGAGTCTGATTGTGAGGTTAACGACTAAGAGAGGCTGAGGGCCTGGTTGTGAGGATTATATATTTATGGATCGGGTTGCTCGCCGCAGCAATATATATTCTTATATGGATCAGGCTGCATGCCACATCGATACTTATATAGATCGGGCTGCATGCCGCAGCAATATATATATATTGGATCGGGCTGCACGCCGCAGCGATATAGTGCTTGGGTTGTAGGAGCCCCTCCGGAGTCTGCACACCCCCAGTGAGTGTCGTCGACGAGATATATGGATCGGGCTGCACGCCGCAACAATATATGTATCGGGCTGTGTGCCGCAGCGGTTACTATATGGTACCTAGTGAGTGTGAGTGTTGAGTGTGAGTGCTGATTGGTAAGAGTTGAGTCACGAGTGACTGAGAGGCTTGCCCGAGGGGCGATAGATATAAAGAGGTACATGAGTGATGCTTTTCCTGAGAGGCTTGTTTATGAACTGATTGATTTTCACTCCTCTTTAAAGTGAGTTTCTATCGAATATGTTGATTTATTTTCTTCTTTCACTCACCTATATACTGAGCCTCCGTCGAAAATGTTGAACAAATGTTTTTAAACGACTTTCATTTAAGTTGGGGTTTATGAGATGTTCAGAATTTAATCACCGATTTGACTTTGTTATTTCCACTGAGATTTTCATGTTTATGAGGTGTTTATGATTCCTGTTTTGCCCGAGGGGCTGTTTTACGAACTATGTTTTGCCTGAGAGGCCTATCATGGTTTTTATCTCTTTTATTATAAATGGTATTGAACCCCTACTGAAACTGTCGGAAAGCATTTTCAAATGATTTTACCAAAAGGCTGGATTTTAAATGAGACGATCAACTCGTATTTTGATTTAGCAGCCTGTGTGCTTATTGAGTTATCATGAATGTGGATTCACTGTTTCCTATTGCTCAATGTTTATTTACTCTTATTACTTACTGGGTTGGAGTACTCGCATTACTCCCTGTACCTCGTGTACCGATTCAGGTATTTCAGAACCCGGTAGCGGGTATTGATTGCTCAGACGCGGAGTCATCAGAGTTAGCAAGGTGGCTGCACGACGTTCACAGCACTAATTCTTCCTCTCATTTCCATTTCTGTACTCGGTACACTTGACTATTTTTGTTGTATTCAGACCTTGGTAAATGCTCATGACTAGTGACACCCCGATGTCGGGCTTGTATGTTATTTCCGCACTGTTCATTTAGACTTACATTATGAGATATTGTTTAATTGAAGGTTTAAGAATGACTCTTAATGATTAAAGGTTTGATATAGGTATTGTGTCAGCTGGCCTTGTCTTCACGAGAGGCGTCATCATGACCGGGCCAATTTAGGGCCGTGACAAGTTGGTATTAGAGCCTAGGTTACATAGGTGTCACGAGTCATGAGTAGGTTTAGTAGAGTCTCGCGGATCGGTACAGAGACGTCTGTATTTATCCTCGAGAGGCTGCAAAACCTTTAGAAAAAAACTTCACATTCTCGAATTCTTATCATACGTCCTTGATTCAGCTTGTAATGTAACTCATTGAATTCCTTCCATGCGTTCATATGCACGCATGAGCGCTCAGTATCAGATATGCATCAATGGCTTGTGATTCCCTGATCAAGTGGCAAGACGTGATCTTTGTGAGTTGATATTGGGGCCAGTCTGGAGGACTTGAGGCCGGATTTTTGCCTTTAGCTTGAGCACCGAGGTGCTGATTGTGTGAATAAGTGTTTTTGAACTTATATGTTCGGTAGTGTCCTTGTTAGTGAAAGTGACGGCTGGATGGCCATGTGATGAGTATGTTAGTACTAGAAGATGTATCCATATGATTTGGGAAGCGACGAGAAAGGTCTGCTGGAGGATATGATTAGGTGCTTGAATTCCATCTTGATTCGAGGTATAGCCCCGATTATGGGCGTGTGAAAAATCTTTTCATGTTCCCCAGTTGTGAGTGAAGTAAATTTCATGTTGCGGTATGAGTTCATACCCAGGAAGACTAAGTGACTGCGTACAGTTTATGACGGTGAAAGGTATACAGAAATGTTAGTTGGAGGCAAAGCAGGTGGGTCATCTCCTGCTAAGTGTTCTGAGGTTGTGCGATCCTTATGTGTCCGTTAGAAGATCTTATGAACAAGTGAAATATAAGTGTTGAAACTTGAATTTTGGGTCACTTAAGAGAGTGGGCCTAGCTGTTGCGAGAGTGAATGCGAGATTTGCAGAACATTTAAAGTATTAGGTGATCTGTGTTTCCATAAGCTTATAAAGAATTTGAGTTTAATCTCACTATGGTATTATGGCATCAATAAAGTATATGCGTGATGAGTATAGAGTGTGTGTTGATCTACGACTTCGAGCCAAGTGGGGGAGTCTGTTGTTGATTAGTTGATTGCAAGGTTAGGTGCTATGTCGGTTCTAGTTTGAGGCGTTCGAGTGAATCAGTTATGGCTTACGGAGACTGAGACCGAGGATGTCTCGAGTAAAGGAAAAATTTTGACAGAGGTTACGTCATGCTTCATAGGTGCATGGGAATCTCAGAGTGCCTTGAGGTGTTGTGGTAATGGATGCTCGGCGCATAGAGCAGGAAGTGGTTTGGTTGTTCTAGGATGAGGTTACACCCTGCGGTTCGGAGTGCTATTGAGGCATGGGTGGTTCTATTCTTTTGATCAGGCTAATTGCAGTTTGAATAAAGTGAATGATTCTCGAGAATGGTTCTAATGTGTTCAAGATTTTACATATAATAATTAGGTATTTTAAAGTTGTATATTTGGTTAGAAATTGAGTTTTCATCGGAAGATGTCGAGACTTGTGATATTTTCTTTATAAATTATGAGATTCTATGTATCAGTACCAGGAAGGTAAAGGTAACAAATTTAGATTTGCAGGAAGTCTCTTCAGAGCAAAGTACTTTGATCGTAGTGCTCATGGGAATATCTGAGAAAGTATTCAACGGCTTATGAGCCTTAGACGGTGTGGCTTTATGCTTGGGTCCGGTATGGTAAGTCTGGGTTGAGAAATTGTGATGTTATAGCAAGAATGAGTATTAAGTTGAAGGTAAATCAGAAGGAAATTCAGATAGATGGGATAGCTTGATAGTAGGCCGAGTTGGTATGGTAAGGATACGATTAGTTATTTGGATGCTTGCGAGGTAATGAGTTTCTACAGGTGTTTCTCGGCGATTCTCTTGGGTTTTAGTGATCTGCGTAGCTCGGTTGAGTTAGAAGGATTCAGCCCTGGCAGGTCTGGTTTGTGCAAGGGGAACTCAAAGAGTTCTTGATGGTTTCGACCTCGGTTGGAAATGTATATTTTCTATGAGCATGAGGAGCATGGTATGTATAGTGACTTTCTTCTAGATGGGAACAATGGAAAGTTCTTGGTTGGTTGAGTACATAGTTGCTTGTGGCTCGGAAGAGATACAAAGTTCTTGTGGTTATCCTAGAATGTTACGATTTATGCAGTATGTTGTGCATGTGTAAGGTCACGGTTCAGATTGGAAAGGAAGGTCATAAATTCTTGGGCCGCACGGACAGTTCCAGAGAATTAGAGAAATGAGCTTCAGATGAGCTTCAGATGATTTAGGAAATAATCTTCAGATGATTAAGGAAATGGTAATGCCAATTGAGGTGATTTGACAAGGGCATATGTTTTAGGAAAAAGCAATGTGATCAAGAATTCAAGCACTTCTTGGCAGATCGGCTACTGATATTTGAGTTTGCTTGGGAGCACAGAATAATCTTGGAGTATCTCTCATGGGATAATTGTGTACTAGAGGTGAGTTATATATGCGAGTGGCAGAGTTGGGATCAGATATGGTAATTTGTGTGTTTTATGGACTTAGAGACTGGAAGTTCCCATATACAGGTTAGCTCATGGTTGTGGATGGCAAAATGTGGGTAAGTTAGTCAGATGTAAGTATGTGCTATGACTCAGTCATTGTGAACCTTTGAAGGATTATTTATCTGTTGTGTGCAACTAGAGTTGATGTGTGGTCCATTGGTAGACCTTTATGGATATGTGTCCGGCATTGAGACAGTTTTCTTGACTTCGAGTTGCTGTTGGCGAAGGATGTGTTGATTCGGTTGTTATTGAGCTATTGGCAATTAGGGGGAAATTAGAGGGATCTATGAGTTATCTTTCTGTGTTGCGAGACGTAAGGATTTGCTGGTTATAGGCACAAGTGGTGCAGTTCCATTGGGATTTCATAGTGGAATTCGAGCGGGAAAGAGTGCTTGTCATTGCTTGGTGGATGGCGTATCGGTTATGTCCTTTCGAGCTGTGAGGTGTTATGTATATGCCTTACCATGGTTATGATGATTTACTTTGGTTGCAGACATCAAATTGTGTGTGGTTGTCGATTTCGAGCATAGTGGCTTGAGGTGTTTCATGTGGATCAGTGTTTGGATAGAGTTGCGCATTGCAATGAAGATTATGTGGAGGTACGATCCTTCGGGTTAGATTCATGTGCTCTATTCCTATGATGTGAGACGGATCCCCAGCTTCGTGTTTTGGTGGTTCTGGTGAGCTTGAGGTACAACTCTTTCATTTGAGTCATTTTCATGATTTGAGTATATTCGGACTGTTGCTTATTGGTGCGTGTATTGTACAAGTTTTGGCTTAGGCCTGTATTGATGTGTCATGTCGCCAGATTAGTGTGTTGGATTAGAGGGGATCATTGGGATCATTAATGAATACGGACGGATTCGATTTTGGTGTGTTGGACGGATAATATCGAGGTTCGGCTCGGAAATTGCTATGGTAATTGCCAAGGAGAAGTGGCCTCATGAATGGTTGATCTGAGAAATGGTTATGGCTTACTGCATGTTTTAGTTATCATTTGCAGTATATATAAAAAGTGTTGGAATAAAACTTCAATTGATAAGAGGTTTTCTACCGGTATTCGGGCATTGTGTGCAGTTGCTGTGAATGGAAGTTATTGCTACATGTGCTTGAGTTATGTGGTATATCAGATAATTGCACCCGAGGTTGCAGGCATGAGTTATTACAGCTGGTTCGGGCCTATTCAGGGTATAGGTGTGAGGTTTTGATCGTATTGATGGTTTCTAAAGTAAAAATGTGATTCTATGGTTTATGGGCTAGATGGGGTTGTATAATTTCAGTTTCAATGTGTTATCGGACTTATATGAGATAGGGTGACGTGGGATCACCCCCGGGTATATGCATGGTATGGTTATTCAGCGATTGGTTGGCTTTTAGAACAACTTTGGGCATGTTCGAGGACGAACGCTTGTTTAAGTTGGGGAGGATCTGACGACCCAGCCAGTCGTCTCATGAGTTACTGCTCTGTTTTCCCCATTTCTGCTTCTTTATGCTTCATTATCCGTATTTTATGTGATCGAGTTGATTAGTTTGCGTTCGGGGTGGATTTGGGAAGAAATGAGACACTTAGTCTCTTTTAAGAAGGTTTAAGTTGGAAAAAGTCAACCGGATGTTGACTTATGTGTTAGAGGGTTCGGATGTGAGTTCTGATGGTTCGGCTAGCTTCAGGAGGTGATTTATGACTTAGGAGTGTGATCGGAACGGGTTTTGAAGGTCCAGAGTAGAATTAGGCTTGAATTGGCGAAGTTGAGATTTTGGCGATTTCCGGTTGGTAGGTGAGATTTTTATATAAGGTTCGGAATGGAATTTTGAGAGTTGCAGTAGCTTCGTTATGTCAGTTGGGATGTGTGTGCAAAATTTCAGGTCATTTGGATGTGGTTTGGTTAGGTTTTGATCGAAAGCGTATTTCGGAAGATTTCTCAAAAATTAGGCTTGAATCCGATGTGTTTCGGGTAATTTGATGTTGTTTGACGTGCTTTGATAATTGGAACAAGTTTGAATAAGGTATTGGGTTATGTTTGTGCTTTTGGTTGAGGTCCCGGGGGCCTCAGGGTGACTCTGGATGGCTAAAGGAGAGGTTGGAACCTTGTTGCAGTAGCTGATATTGCTGCTTCTGGTATCTCCGCACCTGCGGATTGGGGACTGCAGGTGCGGTACCGCACATGCAGAAGGGGAGCCGGAGATGCGAGAGTGGGCGTGGTGAGCAGTTTCCGCAGAAGCGGTCAAGGTGGTCGCATCTATGAAGCCGCAGATGAAGAATTTTCCATCGTAGATGCAGTTTTGGCTAGTAAGTGAGTGACCGCAAAAGCGGGTGTTTGGGCCACATATGCGGTACCGCAGAAGCGGGCTTTTGTTTGCAGATTCAAAAAACCCCTGGGCAGAATGTTTTGATTAGTTTCATCCGCGATTTTGAAGCTCATTTACTCCATAGTTGGCCTTTTTGAGAGCTTTTGAAGGAAATCGAAGAGAAATTCAAGGAGAAACGTTTGGAGGTAAGATTTTCGAACCTAAAACTCGAATCTATTGTGAAATCCACCTAGAAAATCATGGAAACTTAAGCTAAAATGGAAGAACTAGGGCTTGGGATTTTGAATCTTTGATTGGGGATTTGGAGGACCATTTGAGGTTGGATTTGAGAACTTTTGATATGTATGAACTCGTGGGGTGATAAGGAATCTAATGATGTGAAAATTTCTGAGTTTCGAGAAGTGGGCCCGGGGCTCGGGTTTTTGCTAATTTCGGGATTTTTGATATTTTTCGATTGTTTTCGCTTGGGCTTTGTTCCCTTAGCATATTGTAACTTATTTGTTCTGATTTTGGGTAGATTCGACGCGCGTGGAGGCCTATTTGAGAGGCAAAGGTGTCACGAGCTAGAGATTTAGCCAGTTCGAGGTAAGTTATGCTTGTAAATGCTGTTCTGAGGGTTTGAAACCCCAGATTTCACATCGTTGTATTACTTTGAGGTGACGCGCATGCTAGACGACGAGCGCTGAGTTGTGCACCATTGGGGATTGTGACATGGTCCATCCCGTGCGACTGTTATGTCGCGTTAATTGATTTGAAACATTATGATATTCCATGTTCTAGAAATTGATATTTATCCTTTGGGCTGTATGCCATGTTTGGGGCCTTGTGTCGACCTGTTGAGACCTTTAGGGGCATTTTACTATTTTTCCTCACTCTATTTGTTTGAAAGCATATCCTCAGTCATGGTTTACCTGTTTGTTTTTTAAATCTGGCTTTATCACTTTATTTCTCAAAAAAATATGAAAACTATTTGGGCTGAGTTCCTTGTTTTACTGATGGTCTGAGTGATCGTGAGGTTGGTGACTGAGATAGACCGAGAGTCTGATTGTGAGGTTAATGACTGAGAGAGGCCGAGGTCCTGGTTGTAAGGATTATATAGTTATGGATCGGGCTGCATGCCGCAGCAATATATATATGTATATTGATCGAGCTGCACGCCGCAACGATATATATATTGGATCGGGCTGCACGTCGCAGCAATATAGCGCTTGGGCTATAGGAGCCCCTTTGGAGTCTGCACACCCCCAGTGAGCGCCGTTGACGAGATATATGGATCGGGCTGCACGCCGCAGCAATATATGTATCGGGCTGTGTGCCGCAATAGTTACTATATGGTACCTAGTGAGTGTGAGTGCTGATTGGTAAGAGTTGAGTCACGAGTGACTGAGAGGCTTGCCCGAGGGGCGATAGATATAAAGAGGTACATGAGTGATGCTTTGCCTGAGAGGCTTGTTTATGAACTGATTGATTTTCACTCCTCTTTAAAGTGAGTTTCTATCGAATATGTTAATTTATTTTTTGCTTTCACTCACCTATATACTGAGCCTCCGTCGAAAATGTTGAACAAATGTTTTTAAACGACTTTCATTTAAGTTGGGGTTTATGAGATGTTCAGAATTTAATCACCGATTTGGCTTTGTTATTTCCATTGAGATTTTCATGTTATGAGGTGTTTATGATTCCTGTTTTGCCCGAGGGGCTGTTTTACGAACTATGTTTTGCCCGATGGGCCTATCATGTTTTTCATCTCTTTTATTATAAATGGTATTGAACCCCTACTGAAACTGTCGGAAAGCATTTTCAAATGATTTTACCAAAAGGCTGGATTTTAAATGAGACGATCGACTCGTATTTTGATTTAGCAGCCTGTGTGCTTATTGAGTTATTATGAATGTGGATTCACTGTTTCCTACTGCTCAGTCTTTAATTACTCTTATTACTTACTGGGTTGGAGTACTCACATTACTCCCTGCACCTTGTGTGCAAATTCAGGTATTTCAGAACCCGGTAGCGGGTATTGATTGCTCAGACGCGGAGTCATTAGAGTTAGCAAGGTGGCTACACGACGTTTGCAGCACTGCTTCTTCCTCTCATTTCCATTTTTGTGCTCGGTACACTTGACTATTTTTGTTGTATTTAGACATTGGTAGATGCTCATGACTAGTTTCACCCTGATGTCGGGCTTGTATGTTATTTCCGCACTATTCATTCAGACTTATGTTATGAGATATTGTTTAATTAAAGGTTTAAAAATGACTCTTACTAATTAAAGGGTTGATATAGGTGTTGTGTCGGCTGGCCTTGTCTACACGAGAGGCGCCATCACGACCGGGCCAGTTTAGGGTCGTGACAAAAGGATCTTCAGGGACTATTTTTCTATTTTTTTGAAGGGGTGGGGGGGAGTGGCGGTGGGGTAGAAGAAGAAGAAGAAGAAGAAAGGGAAAAACAAAAAGTGAAGGGGCGAGGGTGTTCTGTGGGGGGAGGGGGGGAAGAAGAAGAAGAGGAAAAACGAAAAAGGCACTGTCAATGATGAACCGCTTAGCCTACTAGCAAAAATGGTAATGTTCTTAGGCTATTGATTTTTGGTGTCAACACATGGTAACCTCCAATACCTTATTCTTGATAATACACTATCATTTGACTTGCATAGTAGTAAACCCAAATACCTTGGTTAGAATTTTTGCTGTGACTTTGAAGTTTATTTGTGCATTTTCAGGTCCACCAATTCCTTGGCCTAAAGCTGGAACAGAGAAGTCATTGAGGAAAATTCGTGCCTGGTGAGGGCGAAGAAGAAAAACGTAAAGGGAAAAGGGAGATGGGGGTGGGGGTGGGGGTGGAAGAAGAAGAAGCATAAAAAATGTCTCTTTGTTTTTTTTTAAACTTATTTTATATTATATTTTTATTTTATTTTTCATTTTGATTTTATTGATTTTTTTTCTCTTTATTTAAATATTTCTTCTTCAAAATCTTCATTTGCACGCTCCTTGGTCGCGTGAATTACACACATTTTGTCCAGCTCAACTATTTTGTTGACACGTGTACTTGGTCAACAATCAGAGGGGTTTAAAATATAGATTTTAAACAAGTTAAAGTGTTTGGATGAAAAAAAGTGAAGTAGGAGGACCGGCATGACAAAGTGGCACAACTATAGGTGCCATTTAGGCCATTCTGCCTATTGTGGGCTATATTTCACTTGTTTGTTATTTAAAATAATAAGGGTCATGAATTGATAAAATTTCTTATCGTTTTATATCAAATATTGGTGAATTAATTATTTTATAAAGTTTGTCCCAAGAACTTAAGTTAGAGAGAGTCTATGACACTAGTTGAGTACCGCTGTGGTGTACTCAGCCCTTAGGGGCCCCCCTCTAGGGCCCTGCTTACTTTATATGTTTCAGGACGATGTATGATTAGTGGCATGCGGTCACGCCAGGATGACTCTCTTTCCGAGGTATTATGAATCACCACTCTTATTTCGTTGTAGCTATCATGTTCTTCCTTGTTTTATTTTGTTGGAATTACTCCAACCGTTGGTTCTATTCTTTGGTATAGAGGCTCCATGGATAGTTGTGAAAGGTTGTAGTAACGAGGTTGTACACGACATACATGAAAATATAATTATTTTACTTAGTCTCATTGTTAATATCATAAAAGGTGTTATGTGTGATTTTGAATTGGAAAAGTATTTTATCATTTAACTTGAAAATATATATGATTTTCAAGGAGCTTCCGCAGTTTAATTGGTTTTCATGCATATGATTTGGGTGCATTATATGGGTTGGTTTACTCTGGTCGGGTAGTGTGATGGGTGTCGTTCACGTAGATTTGGGTTGTGACAAACTTGGTATCAGAGCACTAGGTTCTAAATCGAGTCCTAGGAAGTCTATGGAGCTGTGTCAAGTAGAGTCCCTCTTATCGGTGTGTTGCCGGCCACACTTATATCGGGAAGGCTACAATGACATCTAGGGTAGGGGTGGGCATAAAATCTTAAAAACCTAATTCCGAACCGGACCGAATTAATTCGGTATTTCGGTTTCGTTTTTTCGGTATTTTGGTTCAATTCGGTACTAAATTTTCAGTATTTCGGTATTTTGGTTCGGTCCTCGATATTAGGATCTTGATAATTCGGTATACCAAAAATACCAAAAATTTAATACTTACAGTGGAATCCCACAGCCCAAGTACCCAAAGCTTGCAGACTGCCCAGTGCCCAGCCTCCCAGCCCAAGTACCCAAAAGCCAAAATTTTAATTTTTGGAGCTCAACCCAATAACCCAAAAGTCTTTCACTTTCTTAATTCTTACCCTAAGTCTTTCACTTTCCATCTTCGTTCATAGAATGCATATGCTTCTTAATGTTGGAGTCCTCATTTTGAAGAACTTAATTTGAATAGGTCGGTACTCCAATATGTATTCCACACTTTGAAGTTTCAGTTGTGCACTGTGAAGATGTTGCAAAGTGTAGGTGCTTTTGCAAACATATTTGCCGAAAAATCTTGCTGAGAAATGTACTTTTGGATGAATGCATACTAGGAAAGCATTCAATTTTTTTGACTTTTCTTTCACTGCCATATTCTGAAGATCTCACGAGGAAATTTTGTTACTCTTCAATGGTAGAATACCATTTCAGCTGCATGCATACCTAGCTGTATATTCATGTTATCAGCATTGGTAAAGTGTGGAATACATTGTTAATGTTAATCGTTGTGTACAGTGCATTGCACTTGTTTGGTTCTTGCATGAATTCATCTTCATTTATATTTTCACGGGTACACAGTTATATTTGCATTGCACGGGTACACAGTTATATTTGCCAAGGCTAGAGATGAGAAGAAAGCCACTGGGACTGCGATTATATTAGCATTGCTTATTTAGCGATTATTAAACCGATACCGTACCGAACCAAAATAAGAAATACTGAACCGTAACGAAACACTTTGGTACGGTATTTGGTATACACAATTGATCAACCAAATACCGAAATACCAAACCGAAATTCTTAAATACCGAACCGAAATATCAAATGGCCACCTCTAATCTAGGGTGTTTCACTTTCTTCATACTCCAGATCGTGCGTTTGTGCCTGAAGTGAGAGTACGGATTCTCGATCGTATTAATTACCTATTTTGGAAGATATAGAAGTGACGAGAATAAAGCTCAAGGTTCAAGTTATAATACAAGATATTTTGGCTAATAGCTAGAAAGTGCCAAATTTGTTCAAAACGAAAAGATAAGTTAAGAATAGATTGGTACGAATACAATCAACACATATGACTTGGTGAATAAGAATTATAATTCGAATACTGAGAAATTATGGAAGGAAATAAAGTGATGATGTCAGTTAATATTGTCAGGATGATGTTATGACTTATAAAGAATTTTACTAAAGGATGCGAATAAGGGCACCTATGTTAGACCCTAGATTTCAATTCAAGATTGTTTGTCAAGATGTTGGAACGACTGTTTACTATGGTAATCACCATTAACGAGTTTAGCAAAGGAACAAAAAAAAGAGAATATTGTAAATGAAGATATTGTATCTTAAATTATCATGACAAGATATAGAGAGGTGATATGGATCTAATTAATAAGTGAGTGTGAATCAGTCAAGTTTGTGGTAAACATAATATGACTCATAAGAAGTATAGCATAGTTAAGACAATGTCAATAATGACCAAAGTCGCCTTCTCAAAAGAAAAAAAAAAGCTCTCTTGATCATCCGAAAAGGGAATGTTACAAGATGCGGGAGATGACCCTTAATTATACTTGACATCGGATTTCCCTTAAGTAATATAGGTTATCGTCATGATGGTGTCATATGTAATAGAAGTGGCATACAAGAAATAAAGTACCATGTGTAAGTACCGGTTGAGGATAGACAAAGCATGCCATATGTGAAAGATGAGTATGACAACCTTGAGTTCCTCCAGATGATGAATGTGATACAAATAAAGGTCTATCTCTAGTTATGCATATCAAGGTATGCGAGGATAAAGTATGTGAACTTAAAATGGATAAGTGTAAAAATATTAAGGCATGAGATGCACAAAACGCATAATCTTGGAGGTTATAAGAAACAATATATATTGTTAGAGAAGAAAAAATATTGATGTGGAATGATAATCTTGAGTTTTTTTAGTCTAGGTATGTCTTATTTTATTCTATTGAAATGCTAAAAGATTGAGAATTTCCAAGAATGATCTCAAAGTAACTCTATATGTGCCCAATATTGAAAGAGTAGTTAACTTGTGAGTGAACAGATACTTATGATTCAAGAAGAATAAATATTGAAATGGCTCATGGGCTAAGTTAAAGTTGTTGGAAAGTTATACATATAATGTGTACGACGTAAGGCTCAAAAATAAAATTGAAAATGGTTATGGTACAAATTTGGAGATTGAGAAGTTACGAGAATTCTAAGTCTACATGATAATGTGTCATAAATCCCTAACATGATATGTATGGACAAGGTCAATGATACCATGAAGAATGGGAAAATATGCAAGTATATATTTATCATATGAAACATTTTGATGTAAATATGTGGTATGAGATATGGCCAAAGAGTTCGCATTATGATGTAGATACGAGGTAATAAGACCCTATAGGCATGACATCTTTATCATAAGTAGTAGCCTACTCGGTGGGATACCATCAAAATAAAGTTTTATGAAAGGACTTAATAGCAAGAAATATAATTTTAGAGATATACTACGGAATCTCTAAAATTATAGATATTTCAATTCAAGAATTTAAGTATATATATATATATATATATATATATATATATATATATATATAACATGATGATGGCATAAAGATAGAATGTGTAATTCTTACATACAGCATTGTGAAGATGATATATGTTGTGAAAGTTATATAATGATATATGGATTTAGCCTAAGGGAGTCATACTAGTTCAGCATACTTAAGCGTGAGATGAGAGGCGCAAGACAGTTCTACTTGCTAGAATTGTATTAGAGCATGGATAGAAGGGTGAAATATTATAAGAGATCTCAATGGTAGAGTGAACATGAAAGAGTGAAGTGGTAACTATAATGTTGTCGTAAGGGCGGAAAATAATGGCCCTTAGCAATATATGTTGCAGCTAGTAGCGACGTGATACTTGGATACGAAAATAAACAAAGAAAGTTCCTATGAGTATAACCAATCTATCCTATTGTCAGAATAATGAGCATATCATCATAATGATAAAATAAAAGTCAATGTACGATAAAAAATTGAAGCCCTAAAATAAGAGAGTTCTAATTGGGGGGGGGGATAAATAGCGTATTGTAGTGGATGAACAAATTGATTGTCAATGAAAAGTTCTATGCGAGGTATAAGTTTAATATTGACTTTGAATGGCAAGTAAGAGTTTGAATTGGGTTTACTCTTAAGTGGGGGAGCATCGAGACATAAAGGATTCACCTTAAAGATAATGATTTGAGAAATAAGATATTTTATTTACTAGAGTCAACATGAAGAGAAACATTCGGTAACTTCATGATGGAATGAGTAAAATTACCATAAAGTTTTTGTTGGGATTCAAAAACTCATTACAAGTAATAGTTACGTTATTCTGCATTAGGAATATTAAAATTTATGTCTGATAGTCAAAGATTTAATGGGCAACTCGAATGTATTCCTACAACTTTGGGGGAATATACGATTTAAATTAAATTTAAGTATTGGCGGAGAACAAGGAAGTACTTTAAATTGTACATGGGATTAAGTAGAATAAAACGATATTTTAATGTGTGCACACTTTAGCACGAGATAAAATAGAAAAGGGTAATGTAATGCACATTCCTGAATGAGAAAAGACTCTTCTATATAAAATAAAGTATGCAGTAAAGGGCATGGCTTCAAAGAAAAGCACTAATATTAAAAAGGCGCAAGTACCATCGTGATAACAGTGACTCTCGACTGTTGAAAACTTACGAGCTACGATAGCATGTCTATGGTGCGCATGGAAATAAATGCAATCCCAAGTTTTTGGTAGAAAAATATCACAAGATACTCAATGGGGTCAAGGAATTGTTAAAAGTTAAGAAATAAAATTGAAATATGGATGTTCGCAATTAGGTGGCAAACTAGTGTCATGAAATCGAACGAAGCGAGTTGGATTACTTGAAGAGTAAATTTGTTGGTAATAATAGTTATCAAGTTATGAATCTAACATGAGTTCTAAAGGTATGAGCGAAAGTAAGGGTATTAAATTATCATATGATGGATAAACCTGAGACAAATATCTTATTAATCTTTAGAAGGGATAAAAGGATATTCCAAAATAGTTTTGATAATTAGAGAATATTAAAATTCTAAATTGGGAAAACTGTTCCTGGAAACAGGACTCAAAAAGAGCAACAGACTAATTTGAAAGTATTGGTTATAAAAAAAATTTGAGACTATAAGTTAGAATGGATAAGTTTACATATTTCAAGTGGGCAATATAATTTTGATCTCACCAAACATGAGCCATAGCTCCGAGGAAGCTACAAATTTAGGCAACATGGAGATGGTCCATTCTACGTCCAATCACAGAGAGATTCTTGATTTATTTGAAGATACTTTGTAGGTACAACTTGACGTATTCATGACTAAAGAAAATGCATGTGTGTATAATAATGATGTGGGAGCTATGTGTAGTAGCTATTATTGATATTTAATGATATTCATATATGTCACTAGTTAAGAGTTTTAAATATGTTGTCACGACCCAAAATCCACTAAGAGTCGTGATGGCGCCGGACACCGCTGTCAGGCAAGCCAACCAAAATACTTAATTTAATTCTTGTTTTAATAATTTTGAAAACTATGATTTTCCTTCAATTTCACTAGTAAAAGATAATCATTTCAAATCGAATATGAATGTTAAGAAGTTAATACAAGATACCCCATAATCATCCCAGAACCTGGTGTCACAAGTACATGAGTAATTTCTAGGAAATAATGTAATACAACAACCATCCGAAATACAATATTGGACAGAAAGTAAATATAGTAATCTGAAAGAGACTCTGCTGGCTGCGGGTCATCTCGAGAAGTGCAGCTCACCTAAGTCTCCATATCAACCATGCTACTACGCCCACTAGGCCGCTAGAGATGCATGTGCATGTGCAAGAAAAATGCACAGCAAATGTAGTATGAGTACGAAAACAACGTGTACCCAATGAGTATCCCATCTAATCTCGAAGAAGTAGAGACGAGAGGTCGACTCCAACACTTACTAGTGGTCCAATAATAATAGTTGTAAAAAAAATGGGAGGAGATCATGAATTTTTATAAAGCAATTATAAACTCATAAAGCCAGATAATAGGTAAACAACTTCTCAAATAATAATTGTCACGACCCAGTTTCCAAACCCGGTCGTGATGGCGCCTCTCGCGAAGACAAGGCCAACCAGACCAAACAAAACACCTTTTGTAAACACTTAAGTTTCATAAACAGTAATAACATATATTATAATCTTCATAAATTACGGAATTTAATGAAAATAGCGGTAGAAACCATCCCGACACAGCCCAAACCGGGGTGTCACAAGTCATGAGCTACTACAGAATCTGCTATAGGTCTACAAAGTACGAAATCCAATACAACAGTCTGAAGGAAACATAAATAATAGAGGATAAGAGAGACAAGGGGCTGCGGACGTCAACAGCTACCTCGTAACTCCAAATCACTGCCTAGCCTGGAAGGAATCAACGCTCAGGAATGGACTCTGCGATGCCTGAATCTGCACACATGGTGCAGGGAGTAATGTGAGTACTCCGACTCAGTAAGTAATAATTACAAATAATGGCTGAAAGTATGAAAACACATAAAGGCACAAAGCAATTCCATATCGAGCAGTAAAAATCACTTAAAGCGGCAAGTCAGTGAAGAAATCAAATGGTATTCCTTTTGAAAACAAGTAAAACATGTGATTTAACAGGTAAATAACAAGTAAAAAAAATTTGCCCCTCGGGCATTGAATCAATCGCTCGGCATAGTATCAGCCCCTCGGGCTCACTCTCAGTACAGTATCAGCCCCATCAGACTACCTCACAATCACTCAGCATAATGGTCAGCCATTGTTACCTGACCCAATTGCATCATACAGTGTCATTGTTACCACTGTTTCAAATCATCACTCAGCATAATGGTCAGCCATTGTTACCTGACCAAATTGCATCATACAGTGTCATTGTTACCACTGTTTCACATCACATGGGTACCCGCGCTCACTACGGGTGTGCAGACTCCGGAGGGGCCCCTTACGGCCCAAGCGCTATATCAAGCCACCTCGTGGCATCATCACTCAGCATATCCTCACATCAGCATATAAAGTATCTCAGGCCCTCGGCCTCATGTCTCTCAATATATCCTCACATATGGCCCTCGGCCTCACTCAGTCCGAAATTCATCACAAGCCCCTCGGGCATTAGTAAAACAGTAGTTCTCAGCCAAAACATCATTTAGAAATATCATTTAAGTTTCAAGTCTGAGTAAAAGTGGCTGAGTTTGTAAAACGGTAGATATAAACAGGACTGAGTTCAAGTAATAAGTCAAACAGTGAGGAAACAATGATAAAAAAAATCCCCGAAGGGTTCAATTAGCTGGCACGAAGCCCAAATATGGCAATCAGCCCAAATCATGATGATAACAAATAAATTTCAGTCAAATATTCGGTAAAATCATCAATCGGGATGGACCAAGTCACAACCCCCAGTAGTAAAAGACACCACGCTCATCATCCAGCGCGTATCTTGCCTCAATATAGCACTACGACGTGCAATCCGGGGTTTCAAACCCTTAGGACATCATTTACAATCATTGCTCACCAAGAACCGGTGAAATCTCTAGCTCGCGACGCCTTTGCCCCTCCAATCGGCCTCCACGCGTGTCGAATCTAACCAAAATCAGAGCGAATACATCACAATATGCTAAGGGGACAATACCCAATCGAAAACAATCAAAAAATATCAAGAATCTCGAAATTAGCAAAACCCGAGCCCCGGGCCCACGTCTTGGAATCGGGTAAAATTTACATTTTTAGAATCCTCATGCCCTCACGAGTCTAACCATACCAAAATTATCCAATTCCGCTACCATTTGGTCCTTCAAATCATCATTTTACACTTTTGAAAGGTTTCACAATTTTCTTCCCAAATTCCATCTCAAATCACGAATTAAATGATGAATTCAGTGATAGATTCATGTATTCTAGCCAAATCTGAGTTAAAATCACTTACCCCGATGAGTTCCTTGAAAAACCTTCGAAAAATCACCAAAATCCGAGCTCTCTAGGTCAAAACATTAAATAAAACTCAAAACCTCGTATTTATATAGTACCCTTCGGATTCTGACACCGCTGACCGCATATAAATGACCGCGGTCCACGCAAAATCAGCAGGGTCCGCGCAAAAATGACTGCGGCCGCGCAGCGTTTTGACTGCAGTGACATGCTTCAGTATTTTGGCCATAACTTTCGCTACATGTGTCCACATTGCAATATCTTTACCTTTATGGAAACTAGACACGAAAGGCTACAACTTTCGTTTATGAATCACCTCAAAATTCCTTGTAGATAAAAAGATATGAGCTTCCGAAGTAGAACCAGCAACCTGCAGTCTTCAGTGACTGCGGCCGCGGCCATTCTGACGCGGTCAGCGCGCCCAGCGCGAAAAGGAGTGCGGTCCGCGCCACAACTGCTGCTCCCTCCATTTTTCTATGTTCCGGGGTGTCCGTACTCGCTCAAAACTCACCCGAAACATACCCGAGGTCCCCGGGACCTCAACCAAAAGTACTAACGCATCCTAAACATTATTCAATCTCGTTCCAATCATCAAAACACCTTGACTAACACCAAAAATCATCAAATCACATTGAATTCAAGCCTATGAATCTCAAGAACTTTCAAATTCCATTTTTGATCAAAAACCCAACCAAACCACGTCCGAATGACCTCAAATTTTGCAGACAAGTCAAAAATGACATAACGAAATTACAGAAACTCTCGGAATTTCATTCCGACCCTTGGATCAAAATCTCACCTATCAACCGGAATTCGCCAAAATACTAACTTCGCCAATTCAAGCCTAATTCTACACCGTACCTCCAAAACCACGTTTGATCACCCTCCTAAGTCACAAATCACCCCCCGAAGCTAATCGAACCATCAGAACTCACATCCGAACCTTCTAACACATAAGTCAACATCCGGTTGATTTCTCCAACTTAAGCCTTCTTAAAAGAGACTAAATGTCTTATTTCTTATTAAAATCACTTCAAATCAACTCGATTACACAAGATATGGATAATGAAACATAAGGAAGCTGAAAATGGGGAAAACGGAGCGGTAACTCATGAGACGACGGGCCGGGTCGTCACATCCTCCCTAACTTAAACAAACGTTCATCCTCGAACGAGTCAAGAAACATACCTGAAGCCTCAAACAGATGAGGATATCTGCTCCGTATCTTCCGCTCGGCCTCCTAGGTAGCCTCCTCCACGGGCTGACCTCTCCACTGCACCTTCATTGAAGCTATATCCTTTGACCTCAACTTCCGAACCTGGCGACCCAAAATAGCTACTGGCTCCACATCAAAGGTCAAATAATCATCCAACTAAACCGTGCTGTAGTCCAAAACATGAAACGGATCCCCAATATACTTCCGGAGCATAGAAACATGAAATACCGGATGCACACTCGACAGGCTAGGTGGCAAAGCAAGCTCATAAGCCACCTCCCCAATCCTTCGAAGCACCTCGAAAGGCCCAATGAACCGAGGACTCAACTTGCCTTTCTTCCCAAATCTCATAACACCCTTAATGGGCGAAACATTCAGCAAGACCTTCTCACCGACCATGTAGGACACATATCGAACCTTCCGGTCCGCATAACTCTTCTGACGTGACTGCGATGTACGAAGCCTCTCCTGGATCACCTTCACCTTCTCTAAGGCATCCTGAACCAAATCTGTCCCCAATAGTCTAGCCTCGCCGGGCTCGAACCAACCAACCAGAGATCTACACCGCCTCCCGTACAAAGCCTCATATGGAGTCATCTGAATACTCGACTGGTAGCTGTTGTTGTAGGCAAACTCTGCAATTGGTAGAAACTTATCCCATGAACCTCCAAAGTCAATAACACAAGCACGCAACATGTCCTCCAATATTTGAATAGTACACTCGGACTGCCCGTCCGTCTGAGGATGAAACGCGGTGCTCAACTCCACCTGAGTACCCAACTCTCTCTGCACGGCTCTCCAAAACTGCGAAGTAAACTGAGTACCTCTATCTGAGATGATGGAAACAGGAACGCCATGCAACCGAACAATCTCCCGGATATAAATCCCTGCCAACCGCTCTGAAGAATAGGTAGTACACACAGGAATGAAGTGCGCAGACTTGGTCAGCCGATCCACAATCACCCAAATAGCATCGAACTTCTTCAAAGTCCGAGGAAGTCCAACCACAAAGTCCATAGTGATTCTCTCCCACTTCCACTCGGGAATAACCATCTGTTGAAACAAGTCGCCCGGTCTCTGATGCTCATACTTCACCTGCTGACAGTTGAGACACCGAGCTACAAATCCCACAATATCTTTCTTCATTCTTCTCCACCAGTAGTGTTGCCTCAAATCCTGATACATCTTTGCGGCACCCGGATGAATGGAATACCGCGAGCTATGGGCCTCCTCCAGAATCAGCTCTCTAAGCCCATCCACATTGGGCACACAAATCCGGCCCTGCATCCTCAACACACCATCATCACTGACGGTCACATCTCTGGCATCATCGTGCTGGACTCTTTCCCTAAGGACAAGCAAATGCGGATCATCATACTGGCGCCCTCTGATGCGATCATATAAAGAAGACCGAGAAACCACACAAGCTAACACCCGATTGAGCTCTGAAATATCCAACCTCACGAACCGATTGGCCAAGGCTTGAACATCAATTGCAAGAGGTCTTTCCCCAACTGGAATATATGCCAAACTCCCCATACTCACTGCCTTTCGGCTCAAAGCATCGGCCACTACATTGGCCTTTCCCGGATGGTACAAAATAGTGATATCATAATCCTTAAGAAATTCCAACCATCTTCGTTGCCTCAAATTAAGGTCCTTCTGCTTGAACAAATGCTGAAGACTGCGATGATCAGTGAACACCTCACAAGATACACCATACAAGTAATGCCTCCAAATCTTTAATGCGTGAACTATGGCATCCAACTCCAAATCATGAATGGTGTAGTTCTTCTCATGGGGCTTCAACTGCCAAGAAGCATAAGCAATAACCCTACCCTCCTGCATCAACACACAACCAATCCCAATCTTGAAGCATCACAATACACAGTATATGAACCCGAAGCTGATGGCAAAACCAATACTGGAGCTGTGGTCAAGGCTGTCTTGAGCTTCTGAAAGCTCTCCTCACACTCGTCCGGACCATACGAATGGAGCACCCTTTTGAGTCAACTTGGTCAAGGGCGATGCAATGGATGAAAATCCCTGAACAAACCGGCGATAATAGCCTGCTAACCCAAGAAAGCTACGAATCTCTATGGTTGAGGACGGTCTGGGCCAACTCTGAACCGCCTCTATCTTCTTCGGATCAACATGTATACCCTCACTGGACACCACGTGCCCCAAGAAAGCCACCGAACTGAGCCAGAACTCACACTTGGAGAATTTGCATAAAGTTTCTCCTCCCTCAATCTCTGCAACACAACTCTCAAATGCTCCGCGTGCTCCTCCTGACTACGCGAGTACACCAGAATATCATCAATGAATACAATAACGAATGAATCTAGATAAGGCCGAAATACATTGTTCATCAAATGCATGAATGTTGCTGGGGCATTGGTTAGCCCGAAGGACATAACGAGAAACTCATAATGACCATATCTGGTCCTGAAAGCAATCTTAAGAATATCTGAATCCCTGATCTTCAACTGGTGATATCCCGAACGGAGATCAATCTTGGAGAACACCCTTGCTCCCTGAAGCTGATCAAATAAATCATCAATGCGAGGCAAATGATACTTGTTCTTGATCGTTACTTTGTTCAATTGCCTATAATCAATGCACATTCTCATTGTGCCATCCTTCTTCTTTACAAACAAAACCGGTGCACCCCAAGGGGACACACTAGGCCGAATGAAACCCTTATCTAGGAGTTCCTAGAGCCGTTCTTTCAATTCCTTCAACTCTGCTGGAGCCATACGATACGGCGGAATAGAAATAGGCTGAGTGTCCGGCACCAGGTCAATACAAAAATCAATATCCCTGTCAGGTGGCACGCCCGGTAGGTCTGCAGTAAAAACATCGGGAAAATCCCTCACGACTGGGACAGAATCAAGACTAGGAGTCTCAGCTCCAACATCCCTCACCAATGCTAGATATGAAAGACAACCCTTCCCAACCATACGTTGGGCCTTCAAGAAAGAGATCACTCTACTAGGGATATAATCAGTCACACCATGCCACTCGATTCGCGGTACACCCGGTATAGCCAAAGTGACTGTCTTAGCATGACAGTCTAGAATAGCACGACACGGAGATAGCCAATACATGCCCAAAATGACATCAAAATCCACCATGCTCAATAGCAATAGATCCACTCGGGTCTCCAGACCCCCAATAGTCACCACACATGACCGGTACACACGGTCTACAATAACGGTATCGCCCACTAGGGTAGATACATGAACAGGTAAAGCAAAAAGCTCACGGGACGTACCCAAATAACGAGCAAAGTATGATGACACATAAGAAAAGGTGGAACCTGGATCAAATAATACAGAGGCATCTCTGTGGCAGACTAAAACAATACCTGTAATGACAGCATCTGAAGCAATAGCATCTGGCCTGCCAGGAAGTGCATAGAAACGAGCCTGACCGCCCCCTGATCGACCTCCCCCTCTGGGGCGACCCCTGGATTCCTGACCTCCACCTCTAGCTGGCTGGGCGAGTGGTGAAGTAACTGGAGCAGAAGTCGAGGGTTGACCCCTCTGCTGAGACAAACTAGCCATACGACGAGGACACTGCCTCCACACATGTCCAAACTCTCCACACTCATAACAACTCCTAGGTGCTGGAGAAGGGGACTGAAGGGAACCCCTCGCACCGGAGTGACCAGCAGATGCACTCGACATAGAAGAACCCTGAGCTGACGGGGCATGAGATGAACTCTGGGCTGGAAGGGAACTGAGTGATGACTGGCCCCGCTGAGATCCAGGATGACCATGACCCGAAGATGCTCCGCGATACTCTGGGCGGGCTGACTGAGCATGCCTGAAAGAACAGCCTCTACCATGTTGAAACTGGCCCCTCGAAGAAGCACCACTGTAACTGCCAGATCCTCGAGGCCTCTTGGCCTCCCTCTCCTCCCGATCCTGACGGCGAACCGTCTCAATCTCACGAGCTATATCGACCACCTCCGCGAATGTAGCACCTAACACCCTCTCTCGGGTCATAAAAATACGGAGGTGATAGTTGAGTCCATCAAGAAATCTCCTGATCCTCTCACGATCTATCGGAACCATCCAGATGGCATGACGAGCTAACTCAGAAAACCTCGACTCATACTGCGACACAGTCATATCCCCCTGTCGCAACCACTCAAACTGTCTACGCAGCTCCTCTCTGCGGGACTGCGACACATACTTCTCCAAGAAGAGAGTGGAGAACTGCTGCCAAGTAAGGGGCGCTGCTCCAACCGGCCTACGCCTCTCATACGCCTCCCACCATGTGAAGGCAACCCTAGTAAACTGAAATATGGTAAATGTCACACCATTAGTCTCAAGAATCCCGGCTGTACGGAGCATCCGCTGACACTTATCAAGAAAACCCTGGGCATCCTCGCCCTCGGTACCACTGAATGACGGAGGCTGGAGTCTACCAAACCTCTCAAGACGATGCTGCTCGTCATCCGGCATAACTGGCACAATAAACTCCTGAGCTGGTGCAACCGGTTGAGCTGGAGGTGCCCTCGGTATCTGTAGTCCCTGCACTACCTGCTCAGGTGTGCGAGCAGCGGGGGTCTGATTGCCTCCCCCGGCCTATGAAGTAGCTGCTGTTGTAGTGGCTGAAACTACCTGACTCAGGCTAGTGCAAACTGACAAGATCTATGCCAAGGCCTCCTGAAGACCCGGAACCATGATAGGCATAACTAGTGCCTGAACTGGTGCTTCTGGAGCATCCATAGTGGGAGCCTGATCCGGAGCCGGGGCAGCCGGTGCATCAACAGGTGCTGCCCTCACTACTCTACCTCTGCCACGTCCACGACCGTGCCCACGGCCTCTGGTGGCCTCAGTGGGTGGCATTGGTGGTCGTCCACCTCGTCCGGTAGCTCGCGTCCTCACCATCTGTGAGAGAATGGGATATCAGAAGTTTAGTACTCGGACCAACAAGTTCGCACGACAAGAGTTTCAAGAATATGATTTTTTTTTATTTTCCTAAAGGTTCTGCAGCCTCTCGAGGATAAATACAGACGTCTTCGTACCGATCCGCGAGACTCTACTAAACCTGCTCATGACTCGTGAGACCTAAGTAACCTAGGCTCTGATACCAACTTGTCACGACCCAGTTTCCAAACCTGGTCATGATGGCGCCTCTCGCGAAGACAAGGCCAACCAGACCAAACAAAACACCTTTTGTAAACAGTTAAGTTTCATAAACAGTAATAATATATATTATAATCTTCATAAATTGCGGAATTTAACGAAAATAGCGGTCGAAACCATCCCGACACAGCCCAAACCGGGGTGTCACAAGTCATGAGCTACTACAGAATCTGCTATAGGTCTACAAAGTACGAAATCCGATACAACAGTCTGAAGGAAACATAAATGATAGAGGATAAGAGAGACAAGGGGCTGCGGACGTCAACAGCTACCTCGTAACTCCAAATCACTGCCTAACCTGGAAGGAATCAGCGCTCAGAAATGGACTCTACGATGCCTGAATCTGCACACATGGTGCAGGGAGTAATGTGAGTACTCCGACTCAGTGAGTAATAAATACAAATAATGGCTGAAAGTATGAAAACACATAAAGGCACAAAGAAATTCCATATCGAGCGGTAAAAATCACTTAAAGCAGCAAGTCAGTGAAGAAATCAAATGGTATTCCTTTTGAAAACAAGTAAAACAGGTGATTTAACAGGTAAATAACAAGTAAAAAAAAATCCGCCCCTCGGGCACAGTATCAAAAAACTTGTCACGGCCCAGTTTCCAAACCCGGTCGTGATGGCACCTCTCGCGAAGACAAGGCCAGCCAGACCAAACAAAACACCTTTTGTAAACAGTTAAGTTTCATAAACAGTAATAATATATATTATAATCTTCATAAATTGCGGAATTTAACGAAAATAGAGGTAGAAACCATCCCGACACAGCCCAAACCGGGGTGTCACAAGTCATGAGCTACTACAGAATCTGCTATAGGTCTACAAAGTACGAAATCCGATACAACAGTCTGAAAGAAACATAAATGATAGAGGATAAGAGAGACAAGGGGCTGCGGACGTCAACAGCTACCTCGTAACTCCAAATCACTGCCTAGCCTGGAAGGAATCAGTGCTCAGGAATGGACTCTGCGATGCCTGAATCTGCACGCATGGTGCAGGGAGTAATGTGAGTACTCCGACTCAGTGAATAATAATTACAAATAATGGCTGAAGTATGAAAACACATAAAGGCACAAAGTAATTCCATATCGAGCATTAAAAATCACTTAAAGCAGCAAGTCAGTGAAGAAATCAAATGGTATTCCTTTTGAAAACAAGTAAAATAGGTGATTTAACAGGTAAATAACAAGAAAAAAAATTCCGCCCCTCGGGCACAGTATCAATCGCTCGGCATAGTATCAGCCCCTCGGGCTCACACTCAGTACAGTATCAGCCCTATCAGACTACCTCACAATCACTCAGCATAATGGTCAGCCATTGTTACCTGACCCAATTGCATCATACAGTGTCATTGCTACCACTGTTTCAGATCATCACTCAGCATAATGGTCAGCCATTGTTACCTGACCAAATTGCATCATACAATGTCATTGTTACCACTGTTTCACATCACATGGGTACCCGCGCTCACTGTAGGTGTGCAGACTCCGGAGGGGCCCCTTATGGACCAAGCGCTATATCAAGCCACCTCGTGGCATCATCACTCAGCATATCCTCACATCAGCATATAAAGTATCTCAGGCCCTCGGCCTCATGTCTCTCAATATATCCTCACATATGGCCCTCGGCCTCACTCAGTCCGAAACTCATCACAAGCCCCTCGGGCATTAGTAAAACAGTAGTTCTCAGCCAAAACAACATTTAGAAATATCATTTAAGTTTCAAGTCTGAGTAATAGTGGCTGAGTTTGTAAAACAGTAGATATAAACAGGACTGAGTTCAAGTAATAAGTCAAACAGTGAGGAAACAATGATAAAAAAATCCCTGAAGGGTTCATTTAGCTGGCACGAAGCCCAAATATGGCAATCAGCCCAAATCATGATGATAACAAATAAATTTCAGTCAAATATTCGGTAAAATCATCAATCGGGATGGACCAAGTCACAACCCCCAGTAGTAAAAGACACCACGCTCATCATCCAGCGCGTATCTTGCCTCAATATAGCACTACGACGTGCAATCCGGGGTTTCAAACCCTTAGGACATCATTTACAATCATTGCTCACCAAGAACCGGTGAAATCTCTAGCTCGCGACGCCTTTGCCCCTCCAATCGGCCTCCACGCGTGTCGAATCTAACCAAAATCAGAGCGAATACATCACAATATGCTAAGGGGACAATACCCAATCGAAAACAATCAAAAAATATCAAGAATCTCGAAATTAGCAAAACCCGAGCCCCGGGCCCACGTCTTGGAATCGGGTAAAATTTACATTTTTAGAATCCTCATGCCCTCACGAGTCTAACCATACCAAAATTATCCAATTCCGCTACCATTTGGTCCTTCAAATCATCATTTTACACTTTTGAAAGGTTTCACAATTTTCTTCCCAAATTCCATCTCAAATCACGAATTAAATGATGAATTCAGTGATAGATTCATGTATTCTAGCCAAATCTGAGTTAAAATCACTTACCCCGATGAGTTCCTTGAAAAACCTTCGAAAAATCACCAAAATCCGAGCTCTCTAGGTCAAAACATTAAATAAAACTCAAAACCTCGTATTTATATAGTACCCTTCAGATTCCGACACCGCTGACCGCATATAAATGACCGCGGTCCGCGCAAAATCTGCAGGGTCCGCGCAAAAAAATACTGCGGCCGCGCAGCGTTTTGACTGCAGTGACATGCTTCAGTATTTTGGCCACAACCTTCGCTACATGTGTCCAAATTGCGATATCTTTACCTTTATGGAAACTAGACACGAAAGGCTACAACTTTCGTTTATAAATCACCTCAAAATTCCGTGTGGATCAAAAGATATGACCTTCCTAAGTAGAACCAGCAACTTGCAGTCTTCAGTGACTGCGGCCGCAGCCATTCTGACGCGGTCAGCGCTGGTCAGCGCGCCCAGCGCGAAAAGGAGCGCGGTCCGCGCCACAACTGCTGCTCCCTCCATTTTTCTATGTTCCGGGGTGTCCGTACTCGCTCAAAACTCACCCGAAACATACCCGAGGTCCCCGGGACCTCAACCAAAAGTACTAACGCATCCTAAACATTATTCAATCTCGTTCCAATCATCAAAACACCTCGACTAACACCAAAAATCATCAAATCACATCGAATTCAAGCCTATGAATCTCAAGAACTTTCAAATTCCATTTTTGATCAAAAACCCAACCAAACCACGTCCGAATGACCTCAAATTTTGCAGACAAGTCAAAAATGACATAACGAAACTACAGAAACTCTCGGAATTCCATTCCGACCCTTGGATCAAAATCTCACCTATCAACCGGAATTCGCCAAAATACTAACTTCGCCAATTCAAGGCTAATTCTACATCGTACCTCCAAAACCTTGTTTGATCACCCTCCTAAGTCACAAATCACCTCCCGAAGCTAACCGAACCATCAGAACTCACATCCGAACCCTCTAACACATAAGTCAACATCCGGTTGATTTCTCCAACTTAAGCCTTCTTAAAAGAGACTAAATGTCTTATTTCTTATTAAAATCACTTCAAATCAACTCGATTACACAAGACATGGATAATGAAACATAAGGAAGCTGAAAATGGGAAAAACGGAGCGGTAACTCATGAGACGACGGGTCGGGTCGTCACAATAATTGATTCCAAAGATTTACTTTTCATCATCTTTTATCAATTCATCTCCGGCTAGGAAAGGCAATTATCAATGTTTATAAATCTCAGGCAAACAATACAAGCATTCGCATACCATGCCGAGGTCGTATGGCCTGATCCAACATAAATGTAAAATGTGCACTGCCGAGGGTCGAACGACGCGAACCATAGATGCATCTATTACCCCACTCGTGAATCATACATGCGACATGGTCAACATAAATAAACAAACACCCTGCTCGCGAATCATACATTCGACGCAGGTACACATAGAAATACATGCTCAAACAGCAAATTAAGAATTTATCAGGGAACGTTTATCCAAAGAAAAACCAATTCTCTTTTAGCGATTTAGGAAAATAAAGTTTAATCTTTTTAGAAATTCATTTACCAATTCAATAAGATTTAAGAAATTCAACTGCCTACAAGATTACAGATATTCCAAGAATAGCATGCTTTTGGGTCCTAGACTATCCGGACTTACACATAATAGTAGCTACGCACAGACTCTCGTCAACTCATGCGTACGTAGCCCCCACAAATAGGAACACATAAGATATTATATTACCTATGGGGACAATTCCCTCTTACAAGGTTAGAAAGGAGACTCACCTCGCTCCGAAGATGCATAACCGACATTTCACGCCCTTCTAAAGACTCGATTCGATTCTAAATGCTCCAAAACTAGTCAATAGTTATGCAAATCCATTAATATATGTTCAATTTCTCATTACAATCTAATTTATAACAATTCCTAACCCCGACCGAAAAGTTGACAAAATTGCCCTCGGGCCCACAGGCCCGGATTTCGAAATTTCTCGAAGATAAAGTTTACCCATGAACTCACAAACTCAAATATATGATTTTCTCCTAATTTCATACCCAAAATCGTGGTCAAATCCCTAACAAAATCATGTATTTAACTCCCAAGGGGTGAAATTAACTTACCTTATGTTTGATGATGAAATCCCTCTCTAGAAACTCTACAAAAATCGCCCAAACAAGAGTAAAATGGAGGAAAATAGCCCAAGACCCCCGATTTTTAAAGAACCTTACTGCTTCCAGCTATTCTGCACCTACGTCACACGACCGCTTCTGCGGTTCTGCAGGTGCGGCCCCTCTACCGCTCCTGTGGTTTCTCTCCGGGCTCCCCTTTATGCTTCTGCGCCTCGACTCCCGTAGGTGCGATCCCGCTTTTGCAGCGAGATGACTGCATCTGCGGTCCATACACTTCCAGCCCAATATCGCATCCGCGACTCTCCTGGCCGCTTCTACGGCTTCGCACCTGCGGCCCAAGCCTCGCAGGTGCGGTTACACCATAAGACAGTTAGTGCACTTCTTCTTCCAATTTCCAAAATTGATCCATTAACCATCCGGAATCCACCTGAGGCCCCCGAAACCCCAACCAATCATACCAACCAGTCCCAAAACACATTACGGACTTGTTCGAGGCCTCAAATCATATCAAACAACGCTAAAATCATGAATCGACCCCCAATCCAAGCTTAAGGAACTTTAGAATTTCAAACTTCTACATCCGATGATGAAACCTACCAAATCACGTCCGATTGACCTCAAATTTTGCACATAAGTCATATTTGACATTACGGGCCTACTCCAACTTCCGAAATTGGATTTCGACCTTGATATCAAAAAGTACACTTCCGGTCAAACTTCTCAAAAACCTTCAAATTTCTATCTTTAGCCAAATGACTACAAAATGACCTACGGACCTCCGAATTCACTTCCGATCGCGCTCCCAATACCAGAATCACCATACAGAGCTATTCCCAGACTCGTACTCCCAAATGGACATTGATAACACTAAAATGCACTTCAACTGAAACTTATGAAATTCCTCCAAAAATGCTAACTTCCACAATAGGCGCCAAAACATTCCCAGGTCCTCCAAACCCGGTCCGGACATAGGGCCAAGTCCGAAATCATCATACAAACCTACTGGAACCTTCGAATCCCGATTTTGAGGTTGTTTACTCAAAAATCCAACCTTAGTCAATTCTTTTAACTTAAAGCTTCAGAAATGAGAATTCTCTTTCCAAATCAACTCCGAACTTCCTGGAATTCAATTCCGTCTGTGTACACAAGTCATAATACCTAAAGTGAAGCTGCTCATGGCGTCAAACTGCTGACCGACGCGCTAGAGCTCGAAACGACCGGTCGGGTCATTACATTCTCTCCCACTTAAACATACTTTCGTTCTCGAACGTGCTGAGAACTACATTGAAGTAGTCTGAAATCACTGTTTCACACCTTATGCACCTACCCGTGCTACCACCACTCAGTTGAGCACATTAGCCCGATCAATTCTGAAGATATTTCCTTTTATTCAAGCAAATAAGCCTTAGAGCCCAATTCCAACATCCGGAATCCTCTGCCAGGCCTGTTCCAACATACACTCACCGAATCAATAACTACACGCAACACCAAAACATGACTGCATACCTTAACTGAATTCACCCCTTGCACCATTTTACTCATAGGACCAAGATAACATTCTCTAATCAATTTAGTCGAAATTTCATGACTCTGATGCTCCCATTGCACCTCATGACATACATAGCTCTTGCTCTAACTCTTACAATGCCGCCACGATGGAAGAGATATGTAGAAATTTATAACCAACTACTGAATCAATAAATCATTGGGTCTATACTCCTGACAAGAACCATCACCTCATTTTGAACGAAATAATGGTCTTAGCTCCTTAATATACTTCATATAATCAAATTGCACAAATCCTAAATCCAATGATCTCGTCTCACCCAGTACGAACTGCTCAGGCAATAAGCTATCTCGGACATGATCAAAAGTCTCATATGATGCCATAATGTGCCAATAGGCTACCAATTCGAACGTGATACAAAGGAAAACGAACTCTGAAAAGGAAATCCAATTCCCCGCTCGCGAATAATACATGCAACACGGTCAACATAATTAAACAAACACCCCGCTCGCGAATCATACCTGCGACGCAGCCACACAGCTAATATGAGTTTTTCTCAAAAAAATAGGAAACAAAACACATAAAAACAGATATGGGGAACTATACTCAACATCACACTATTGTGGCGCGCAACCCGATCCAAACAACATACCCATGGCGACATGCCACCTGATCCACACATAAAATTCACATAAGGAGATACACACCGAGCCAAATTGCTCATTACAACAAAATACCGAATATCGGTCATAAGCACGCTAAGCGCATAATTCCATCCCTGGGGAGACATATAGAGCCATAGGCTACAAAACTCAAGCACATCTGAGGTACAATATACGATCTGAATCTCAAGAGCCATCCTGCTTATATAACATCATCTCTGTGTGGAACCTCAACACATAAGAAATTCACCAAGTCGTCTCACAACCATACGGTGCGATATATCATTACATGAAATAGATGATGACAAAATAGTACCCTGACTACTCTTCCATAAGGAGCGCATTGCTGAAATGAACACATCTGGCCTGATATAGAGCCCATGTTCACATTTAGATCCATCCACAGACCTCAATCTGATTCTGATCACACTGAACTAGGCTAAAGGTCCTTAAAACTCCTATTTTTCTCATAACACACGAGAACTACCATCATGATCGGAGGAATCCTCCACAATCAACAACCCAATAAACCGAGTGCCCTCCAGGCATCAATTATCGATTTAACGACATCACTACAATCTTCATACTTGGTTTAACTCTTCAATCAATCAAGTGACTACATGCCACACTTATACAACCTTCCCGTGGGGCACGCTCCCACAACCTTCTGTAACAAATAACAGGCCTGTGCATCCACACCACCGGCCGTACTAACGCTGAAGAGCGATCAAGAATCCTTAACCAGGATGCAAAGCCTCTTTCACAAAACACCCATCTCAGTTGACGATGAAGACAATACCAACTTACTTTAAATATTGAGACTCTTTTCCTGCTCATCCGAGCTCATGACATCCTTATGAACACCGAACTGCAACCTTGATCCTCACTTCAAATCCATACCAATCCCTGCACCCAACATGCCAATATACGATAGAACACGATCTTCATTATAACTCTGGAACCACTAATAGATTAATGCTTTATCATATAGAAACTTTTCACTTAGCTCATTTTAGGAGAACCATAGCAACACACAAGTGAATTCTCATAACCGTAGAATATGCAAATCTCTAAGTAATGGTCTAACCACCATAGCCCTTCCGGGATTCGCCTACACATAACAGGCCATAACAGTAGAATACTTCTGAATAACATTGATTATGACGGCCGACAAGCCTCACACGTACCGTCAAAAATCACTTGCACAACTTGATCACACTGAAGGAACTGATCACTACCACCAATATACCAATTCAACTATGGCTAACCAATCTATCTTCTTCCAATTTATCCTTGGTTGCCTTAGAAATAACTCCATTCGACATATAATACACTCTATTCGTACTCGTCCCGAGTGACCTTGAATCACGAGACCATGCTGTCTCAAATCCCACGAACCATTTCATACCTCCCAAATGCTACACTGCAAGTCAAAACATCATAGAACATTCTGGGTCTCTTCTCATAAGCTGCTACAAAGCTTGATTCTTAAGCGTACCTATGAGCTCGAAATCATTAGGCACCACACTTTTACCCCTATGAATCCACTAGAACCATTATTGAGAGCCACCCGCTCTGATTCGGCCCCGAATATAATCAACTTCATGAATCTTCTAGCACATGAATACCCTCTCAATGAAGCAACCGGCAGAATCACTTCCCTTGAAACCAGCATCTATCCAAGGCATAAATCCTGAATCCTTCCCCAAGTCTGAACATGAGCCATTAAGGCCAACCATAACACACCTTTAATAATTCTTTTGCTCAAATTACCACTTATGTTCTTTTCCCGTAGCTGAAATAGCCCATCAATATGCTCATAACCGTAGAATATGCAAATCTTTAAGTAATGGTCTAACCGCCATAGCCCTTCCGGGATTCGCCTACACATAACAGGCCATAACAGTAGAATACTTCTGAATAACATTGATTATGACGGCCGACAAGCCTCACACGTACCGTCAAAAATCACTTGCACAACTTGATCACACTGAAGGAACTGATCACTACCACCAATATACCAATTCAATTATGGCTAACCAATCTATCTTCTTCCAATTTATCCTTGGTTGCCTTAGAAATAACTCCATTCGACATATAATACACTCTATTCGTACTCGTCCCGAGTGACCTTGAATCACGAGACCATGCTGTCTCAAATCCCACGAACCATTTCATACCTCCCAAATGCTACACTGCAAGTCAAAACATCATAGAACATTCTGGGTCTCTTCTCATAAGCTGCTACAAAGCTTGATTCTTAAGCGTACCTATGAGCTCGAAATCATTAGGCACCACACTTTTACCCCTATGAATCCACTAGAACCATTATTGAGAGCCACCCGCTCTGATTCGGCCCCGAATATAATCAACTCCATGAATCTTCTAGCACATGAATACCCTCTCAATGAAGCACCCGGCAGAATCACTTCCCTTGAAACCAGCATCTATCCAAGGCATAAATCCTGAATCCTTCCCCAAGTCTGAACATGAGCCACTAAGGCCAACCATAACACACCTTTAATAATTCTTTTGCTCAAATTACCACTTATGTTCTTTTCCCGTAGCTGAAATAGCCCATCAATATGCTAATAACCAGAAACCTTGCAAGTAGTTAACCATGCAACCCAATCATAGGTGGTGGGACTCTCCCACTTAGCTTGAAGCACTATTACACAACTCTGGAATTCACCAGGATTCTTTATCTCTTATTGACATAACCTTACGCAATCAACCGCCAGAATTCTCGAAATCTTTCTGTAAAACCCCTTTTTATACTCTGAATCATCAACCACATTCGCACGATCGATCTCTTTGCTATATAACTAATAGAATTCTTTGTAGAAGCTTCACTAACCATGTGACAACCGATCTGCTCACTGGAGACAACCCACCTGTGGAAATCACTTTCCAACATCCTCGAATGCTGCTACATGGGGTACAATCACTACGACATCAATAACCCATCCTGAGTTCGAGCTTACTCCTTAGCTGCACAAGTCCATTCAACCCCCGTGGACATCAATTAAATGTGCGGCAACATCCTTCCAATTCAAATTTATGTTGTATCCTTCTTCATTTCAAGCACCTCATTTCCGTTATATTAAATCTCCTGCCGCATAATAGCCCATACTTTAATTTAAATCCGTAGACCCTGATCACCAATCACTAAAATTCCCAAATCATTCCAAACTCTCCTTAAGGTGCGTAGTCATCCTACCGCAAAGCCCATATGCAACTCCGTCACTCTCCCACTTTGGCGGAACTCACCCCTTTAATCAACTACTCGACCTTTGCTTCTTATACCTAGCCTTCTAGAAGTTTTAACCACCGCCTGACACTCCCCACATATCCTTCCTCATCCTTTGTTGCTCAGTTGTTGCCTTAAATAAAATCCATCTTTGTAGCGCTTGAACCCACGAACCGCTACTAACTTTAAATCTCCCTGAGGTCATCTTTATTGGGCCATCAACACTAGATATACCGGTTCAATCCTGAACTACCGCACATCGCGATCTCTGACAGTCGCCTCTCCATTATTATTTCACAATATCCTGCCCCAAAGGCGAATTGAAGAAAACCATAACACAGGCAAACTCAACATATTCAATCAAGGACGGCGACACTACGTCATAGATGAAAATTCCACCACGCTCGAAAATACCAAGTCTCACTACTCCATCACCCCAAACCTGGACATTTAAAGGCCAATTGTTTTTCCTCCGCCGAAAATGAAATATCAGATCTCTGAATCGCGCACTGAGTAAACTTCCTTTCAAATCATTCACCGCCCCAATACATAGGCAAGTATCCTACCATCAAGCCAATACTGCGTGATAACCAATCGTGAGCATCATAGCAACCTATGCATAGCCTCGAAGCTCTTAGAAGCACAACTATCGAGCCTAAATGATAGAAAAATCCTTCTGCAAGGCGACGACAATAGCTTAACCAACTATACCGAGAGAAACATTCTGTACCACATCTGTAGTACCATTACAATTCTTCAATTCTCGATTTATAACAAACAGTTCGCATTGCATAAGATTAAGTAGGAAGGAAACAAGGGCATAAGCCCCAAGGAATCAAATCGCATGATGAGGAATCAAGAAGGGAAGTGCTTCTAACAGTCCCATAGCCTCTCGAAGATAAGTACAGACATATCTGTACCGATCTGCAAGACTCTACTAGACTCGCTCATGACTCGTGAGACCTAAGGGAACCTAGTGCTCTGATACCATATTGTCACGACCCAAAATCCACTAAGAGTCTTGATGGCACCGGACACCGCTGACAGGCAAGCCAACCAATATACTTAATTTAATTCTCGTTTTAATAATTTTGAAAACTATGATTTTCCTTCAATTTCACTAGTAAAAGATAATCATTTCAAATCAAATATGAATGTTAAGAAGTTAATACAAGATACCTTATAATCATCCCAGAATCTGGTGTCACAAGTACATGAGCAATTTCTAGGAAATAATGTAATACAACAACCGTCCGGAATATAATATTGGACAGAAAGTAAATACAGTAATCTGAAAGAGACTCTGCTGGCTTCGGGTCGTCTCGAGAAATGCAGCTCACCTAAGTCTCTGTATCAACCATGCTGCTACGCCCACTAGGCCATTAGAGATGCATGTGCATGTGCAACAAAAATGCACAGCAAGTGTAGTATGAGTACAAAAATAACGTTTACCTAATGAGTATCCCATCTAATCTTGAAGAGGTAGAGACGAGAGGTCAACTTCGACACTTACTAGTGGTCCAATAATAATAGATGTAAAAAAAATGGGAGGAGATCATGAATTTTTATAAAGCAATTATAAACTTATAAAGCCGGATAATAGGTAAACAACTTCTCAAATAATAAAGGATTCCAAAGATTTACTTTTCATCATCTTTTATCAATTCATCTACGACCAGGAAAGGCAATTATCAACGTTTATAAATCTCAGGCAAACAATACAAGCATGCGCATATCATGCCGAGGTCGTACGGCCCGATCCAACATAAATGTAAAATATGCACTGTCGAGGGTCGAACGGCGCGAACCATAGATGCATCTATTACCCCGCTCGCGAATCACACATGCGACGCAGTCAACATAAATAAACAAACACCCTGCTCACGAATCATACATGCAATGCAGGTACACATAGAAATACATGCTCAAACAGTAAATTAAGAATTTATCGGGGAACATTTATCCAAATAAAAGCCAATTCTCTTTTAGCTATTTAAGAAAATGAAGTTTAATCCTTTTAAAAATTCATTTACCAAATCGATAAGATTTAAGCAATTTAACTGCCAACAAGATTACAGATATTCCAAGTATAGCATGCTTTTGGGTCCTAGACTACCCGGACTTACACATAATTGTAGCTACGCACGGACTCTCGTCACCTTGTGCGTATATCCCCCACAAATAGGAGCACATAACCAATTATATCACCTATGGGGACAATTCTCTCTTACAAGGTTAGAAAGGAGACTTACCTCGCTCCAAAGATCCATAACCGGCATTCCACGCCCTTCCAAAGACTCGATTCGATCTAAGTGCTACAAAACTAGCCAATAGTTATGAAAATCCACTAATATATGTTCAATTTATCATTACAATCTAATTTATAACAATTCCTAACCTCGATCAAAAAGATGACAAAATTGCCCTCGGGCCCACAGGCCCGGATTCCAAAATTTCTCGAAAATAAAGTTTACCCATGAACTCACGAACTAAAATATATGATTTTCTCCTAATTTCATACCCAAAATCGTGGTCAAAATCTAATAATATCAATTTTTTAGGTTTTCCCTCAACCCCAAGTTTCTACCAATTTTCATGCTCAAATCCCTAACAAAACCATGTATTTAACTCACAAGGGGTGAAATTAACTTACCTCGTGCTTGATGATGAAATCCCTCCCTTGAAGCTTTCCAAAAATAGCCCAAACAAGAGTAAAATGGAGGAAAATGGCCAAGACCCTTGATTCTTAAAGAACCTTACTGCTTCCAGCTATTCCGCACTTGCGGTCACACGACCGTTTCTGCGGTTCCGGAGGTGCGGCCCCTCTACCGCTCCTGCTGTTTCTCTTCGGGCTGCCCTTTCCGCTTCTGCGGCGAGATGACCGCATCTGCGGTCCTTACACTTCCAGCCCAAAATCGCATCTGCGGCTCTCCTGGCCGCTTCTACGGCTTCGCACCTACGGCCCAAGCCTCGCAGGTGCGGTTACACCAGAAGACAGTTGTTGTATTTCCTTTTCCAATTTCCAAAATTGATCCGTTAACCATCTGGAATCCACCTAGGGCCCCCGAAACCCCAACAAATCATACCAACCAGTCCCAAAACTCATTACGGACTTGCTTGAGGCCTCAAATCATATCAAACAATGCTAAAACCATGAATCAACCCCCAATCCAAGCTTAAGGAACTTTAGAATTTCAAACTTTTAAATTCGATGACGAAACCTATCAAATCACGTCCGATTGACCTCAAATTTTGCACACAAGTCATATTTGACATTACAGACCTACTTCAACTTTCGGAATTGGATTCCGACCCCGATATCAAAAAGTCCACTTCCGGTCAAACTTCTCAAAAACCTTCAAATTTCTATCTTTAGCCAAATGACTCCAAAATGACCTACAGACCTCCGAATTCACTTCTGATCGCGCTCCCAATACCAGAATCACCATACGGAGCTATTCCCAGACTCAGACTCCCAAACGGACATTGATAACACTAAAATACACTTCAACCCAAACTTATGAAATTCCTCCAAAAATGCTAACTTCCACAATAGGCGCCAAAACGTTCCCGGGTCCTCCAAAACCCGATCCGGACATATGCCCAAGTCCGAAATCATCATACGAACCTGATGGAACCTTCGAATCCCGATTCTGAGGTCGTTTACTCAAAAATCCAATCTTAGTCAATTCTTTCAACTTAAAGCTTCCGAAATGAGAATTCTCTTTCCAAATCAACTCCGAACTTCCCGGAATTCAATTCCGACCATGCACACAAGTCATAATACCTGAAGTGAAGCTGCTCATGGCCTCAAACTGCTGAACGATATGCTAGAGCTCAAAACGACCGGTCGGGTCGTTATATTTACATTTGATGCACTTATGGTATATGTACGGCCGACTGGAGTCAAGATGATATATTATATTGTGTATTATTAGTTATTGAGCGTATTTTTATTGGTGCCCATGTGGGAGCTTGTTTTGGATAGGTTAAGTTTTTTGGATAATCCTAGTTATAGGGGAAACTCTGCCAAAAATTTTAAGAATTTGTAAAGATAGCCAAATTTTTAGGGCCATAAGTAAGTTAAGATTTTGAAAAGAAAGTATAAGACCCATGTAGTCATAAGTGACTATGCATAATGGTTGGAGATAAAAAGATGGTATATTCTTAGAAGTTGACTTGTAAAACATTCGAGGACGAATGTTCTGAAGTAGAGGAGAATGTAGCACCCCGGAAAAATTTCGAAGTACTTAAGCATTATTAAGAAAGTTGATGCATGCTAATTATATTTTTTTTGTGCAGACGAGTACTATTAACATGATGGATATTAATTGGATATGATAATAAGTGTACAAGGCATATTATAAGTGGTGTGGGGTCTAATTATAGCCCTAAGTCCAAGTCAAGTTGAAAATTACATGATAGACTAAAGTTCCAAATGAGTACGCACTAGACCAAACTTTGGACGAGCATATCTACATATGTATAATGATTTATGTGATGGACAACCTATCAAATGAAAAGTCTTTAAGTCTAGTTTCTAACGCTTCAAACCGTTTGTTATTTAGACATTTCAAGAAGAATTTATGACAAAATTATCAAAGGCTGGCGGAGGAGTCTACGGATGGGAAGCATCCGAAGCTGCGTTCGAAAGAATGGCTGGCAGTGAAGTGCTTTCATAGCATCCAAGGCCGTGCCCGAAGACCAGAAATATAGACCTATAAATACCAATTCGGTGAAGAGAGTATTTTGACTATTGGAGGTTAGGGTTATTGAGGTGAAGTGGCGATTTTAAGCTCAAATCAAGTCCAATCGACCAAGGTAAGTTGTTAATATTTTTTTGGGTTGATTATAACTCAATATACATGAGTTCTAACATCATTCTAACATACAAATTCTATATTTCATCATCAAATCCTCAAGAACACAAAAATCACCAAAGTTGTGATTTTTTTCAAGATTGATCTACTAGAGGTAATTTCAATGCTTCAAATTCGTTTATCATGAGTAGTTAGAAGTATTTGTTACAAGTTTTATTGGTTGAAAGATTGGATTAGAAAAATCTAGTTCATGGAATGAATAGTACTTTTGAAAAGATAAGAGAGAAGATGAATGGTGAATCTTGGCGATGAAATTGATTGAATACAATGAACCTATGGAATTATTTATTAGCAAAAGATGGAGGTGATCAACTAAGTAATCATCCGAATTGTATATTGTGTAAGTTTTGATTATGGAAGATGATGAATAGTAACTTGGTGGCATTGGAAAATTGATGTAGTATCATTAATGACTTTGAATGGGTATTAAAATGTAAGGATGAAGTTGAATAGTCTAGCTTGTAAATCTATTTGGTGATTTGAGTTGTTAGAGGCTTGTAGCCAATTTATGAGCCATATATGGATACTAATCAATATCTAAGGTCATATTTTGATGTAATTAGATATCTAATTGTAGATATCGGCTTGTTGGTGATGTTTGAGCATTTTAATCAGCATTGGAATAATGGAAGAGGATTGAAAGCTTGTGAATATTAATAAAGTGAAAGCGAGGTAAGTTGATTAAAACTTACTCTTCTTGAGGGACTTTCTCTAAAGAGTGTTTCAAGTTAATACTTAAGTTGTTTGCAAATGTGCTTTCGTGATTATGGGGACAAACAAGTACATATGTCTCCATGTACTAAAATTTATGTTGCATATGTAGTGTGATGCCATTTTGTAAAATTTTATTTTAAATCTTGTTGGAAAAATGACACTCAAGGTAAATGTTACAAGTTTTTATCAAAACTTACGTAATGACAAGAGCATACATATTTGAGTGCTTAAGATAAGTTTTCATGGAAAGTATATCTTTTGAAAATTGGTGTGTAGAATAGCTCTTATGGTATCTTTTAAAGATTGATGTTAAATTGTTAAAGGCTTTAGCATGTAAAAGGTTGTTTATTTAATTTTTGTTCAAATGATTTAGATTTTCTATAAATGCTATGATTTAATAAAAATAGATCATTTGAAGCTACTATGCTAGGAATCTATTTTTGAAGTATCAAATGTTTTGGGAGTTACTTTTGTTCACTGAGATTGACTTCGGATAAATTGTGTTCGTTGTCATAAAACTACACGTGCCGGTGTAGGCGTAGATGGCCACTTTGTGGTATAGACTACGGCAGAGTGCTCTCCCTCGAGAGAATACTATTTTCTGCTATTATTTGCATGGCTGAGGCGATTCGTACGGCACTATGATGAGACGAGCTGAGCAAGTAGAGTATATGATACTTGGCGCTAGGTACATAACCTAGTTGACCTTCTTATGCCGGTGATGGTATACTACTCTTAGTGAAAGGTAAGAATGATTTTCTTATGTTTAGGCGTAAGGAGCCGAAAGCGATTTTGATGGCTTAAACCATATGTAATGATTTTGTACGATTTATCCAAAATCTTGGATTGATGTAAATGTTTTAAAAGTTTGTATTGTGGGTTATATTTCACTTGTTTGTTATTTAGAATCAAGGGTCATGAATTGACAAAACTTCTTATCGTTTTATATCAAATATTGGTGCATTATTTTTTTATAAAGTTTGTCCTAAGAACTTAAGTTAGAGAGAGTCTATGACACTAATTGAGTACTGTTGTGGTGTACTCAGCCCTTAGGGGGCCCCCTCCAGGACACTGCTTACTGTATATATTTTAGGACGATGTATGATACGTGGCATGCAGTCAGGCTAGGATGACTCTCTTTCTGAGGTATTATAAAGCACCACTCTTATTTCGTGGTAGCTATCATGTTCTTCCTTATTTTATTTTGTTGGAATTACTCCAACCGATGGTTTTATTCTTTGGTATAGAGGCTCCATGGATAATTGTGAAAGGTTGTAGTAACGAGGTTGTACACGACATACATGAAAATATAATTATTTTACTTAGTATCATTGTTATTATCATGAAAGGTGTTATGTGTGATTTTGAATTGGAAAAATATTTTATCATTTAACTTGAAAATGTATATGATTTTCAAGGAGCTTCTGTAGTTTAATTGGTTTTTGTGCATATGATTTGGGTGCATCATATGGGTTGGTTCACTCGGGTCGGGTAGTGTGCCGAGTGCCGGTCACATAGATTTAGGTCGTGACATTACTAATATGAATAAGTTATCCCAAGATTAAAAATAGTATTGGGATATCTTATTGCAACGACCCGACTGGTCGTTTTGATAGTATTTGCCTCGATCCCCTATTTTGTTGTTTCCCTTGTATCATTTCATGCTTATGTGACTTGCCTGGAGGTTTTGTTTTTAGTTTCGAAGTGATTTGGGACACTTAATCCCTAAAACGGAAGCATAAGTTCAAGGATTATGACAGTTGTTGGAACTGTGTGAAGACGACTCCTAAATGGAGTTTCGTCTGTTCCGTTAGCTCCGTTGGTGATTTTGGACTTAGGAGCGCATCCGGATTGTATTTTGGAGATCTGTAGCTGAATTTGGTTTGAAATGGAAAAAGATAAATTTTTGGGAAGTTTGACCGGGTGGAATTTTTGATATTGAGGTCAGATTCCGATTCCAAAAGTTAGAGTAGGTCTGCCATGTCGAATATGACGTGTGTGCAAAATTTGAGGTCAATGAACATGATTCGATAGGCTTCGGCATCGGTTGTAGAAGCTTGAAGTTTCAAAGTTTATTAAGTTTAAATTGGAGTGTGATTCGGGATTTTGTTGTTGTTTGATATGATTTGAGGACTCGACTAAGTTCGTATGATATTTTAGGGCTTTTTGGTATGTTTGATTGAGGTCTCGGGGGCCTCGGGTGGATTCCGGATGGTTAACGGACTAGAATTGGGCTTAGTGCTACAACTAAAGCATCAGATTTTACTGGTGTTTGGTTTTTTTCATTGCGTTTGCAAGAGAGGTCTTGCATTCGCGCAAGGTATCTGGGAAGCCAGCTGACTTTTGTTCTTTGCGTTCGCAATGTGGTTCCCGCATTCGCAAAGCTTTGGAGCATTGAGCCAACGCGTTCGCGATAGGGACCTCACGTTCGCGTAGAGGAACGGGCAGAGGGGATCCTAGACATTTAACTTACGCATTTGCGATGATGGTCCCGCATTCGCAAAGGGTCAGACTGTGTGAGCATATGCGTTTGCGATTGGGCCATCGCGTTCGCGAAGAAGGATTTCACTGGGCAGATATAAATATTTCAAATCGAGGGTTTTGCCATTTTTATCATAACTTGAGATAGAGAGCTCGGATTAGGGAGAGATTTGGAGGAATTTTCAAAGGCATCGATTGGATAATAATTTTTGACTCGTTTTTGGTTATATCCTAGTAATCTATTGTTAATTTCATCTTCTAATTTAAGATTTGGGTTGAGAAAATTGGGGGAAAAGTTCTTTAACCAAATTTTGGATTTTGATTGAGATTTTGGTACCGGATTTGAGTAATTTTGGTACGAGTGAAATCATGGTTGAATGGGTGTTCGTATTTTGTGACTTTTACCCGATTCTGAGATGTGGGCCCGGGTAAACTTTTGGGGCGATTTTCTAATTTCTTGCTAAAGCCTTGATTTCATTAATTAGATTGGTTTCCTATAGTTATATTTATGCTATATAATTGATTTTAGATAGATTCGGGCCATTCGGAGTCGGAAAGTCATGGAAAAGGCATTCTTACTGATTGATTGAGCTTGGTTCGAGGTAAGTGGTTTGCCTAACCTCGTGTGGTGGAAATCCCCTTAGGTTTTGGTTCTGTTGTGATAATTATGTGACATGTGAGTGTTGTGTACGTGAGGTAATGAGTGCGTACCCGAGGTAATTACTGTAAAAATCTGGTTTTACTGAGTAGTAACCTATTACATCTTAATTGAGTTATACCAGCATGTGTAGTTATCCCATTTAGCCTAATATTGCATGTCTACGTGTCTTAAATGCTTGTTTGAAATTTGTGCAGCATGCTTAGTTGAACTGCTATTTTTCCTTGATTTGTTTCAGTCTTAAGCTGTATAGTTCTTGCTATTAATTGTTGTTTCCGTCGGTTTCGAGCGATGTGTTTACTTTAGGGACTATGAGACAGTACCTCAGGAGATCTCCCTGCACATTTACTTTTTGAACTACAAGGCGGTACCTCGGGATATCCCCCTACACATTTATTTTTGGGACTTCCAGGTGGTACCTCGGGAGATACCCTTGCATATTTACTTTTAGGACTACGAGATGATATCTCGGGAGATCCCCTGTTGTGATTCTGTGTAGCTACGAGATGGTATTTCGGGAGCGTCCCTGTTGTTTATCACTATATGATGTGTTGTTATCTTCTGTAGTTTCTCCTTGTTAAATTTTCAGTCTCTTATTACATTGCTATATTTTTCTGCCTTAAATATTACATTCCAGTAGGGCCCTGACCTGACCTCGTCACTACTCTACCGAGGTTAGGCTTGACACTTACTAGGTACTGTTGTGATATACTCATTCTACTCTTCTGCACATGTTTTCTGTGCAGACCCAGGTACCTTCTAACAGCCCGCTATTAGCTAAGAGTAGTTGTTGCTGCTACAGAGACTTTAAGGTATATCTGCCAGCGTCCGCAAACCTTGGAATCCCCCTTTATTCCCTCCTATGTTGTTTTCTTTCCGTATTTTCCTTAGACTCTGATGTATAGAGACACTTAGTTATCTCCTAGAAGGTTGTGACTTATGACTACCGAGTTTTGGGGATATTATTATATTTGAGTTGTTGGTTACTTGTACATGCCGAGGGCCATCTTTTAGTTATATAGTTATCTGTTGAAGTTTAGTTGTTGATTCTGTTTTTATTTTCTGTTATTCCGAAATTTTTAGGCTTACCTAGTCATAGAGACTAGGTGCCACCACACTATCATATGGATAGAGAATTGAGTTGTGACAAGTTGGTATCAGAGCTGTAGGTTCATAGGTGTTATGAGTCACAAGTAGGCTTAGTAGAATCTTGCGGACCGGTACAGAGACGTCTGTACTTATCACCGGGAGGCTATGGAACTCTTAGGAAAATTTCACTTCTTTGATTCTTTGTCGTGCGAGATTGTTGACTTTGGAATTCTAAACTTCTGTCTTCTATTACAGCCGAATCAGATGACCAGGCACCCGTGCCCCCTGCTAGAGTTGCGAGAGGTCGGGGCCAGGGTAGAGGCCGAAGACGTCCATGTGGTGTAGCTAGAGCACCCGTACGAGCTACTACAAAGGAGCCACCAGTAGCTCTAGTTGGAGCACAGGCACCTGAGACGCCTGTTACTGCACCAGCTCTGCAGGAGACTCTTGCACAGTTTTTGAGCAACTTTGGCACTTTAGCTCAGGTAGGGTAGATCCCACTTGCTCCTGCCACATCTCAGGTCGGGGGAGGAGCACATACTCTCACTGCCCGTACCCCAGAGCAGCAGGTTTAGGTCGACCAGGTTTGACAGGTCATACCAGTATAACAGGTAGCCCCAGTGCGGCCCGAGAGTAGGGCAGCAGTTTTTGAGGAGGAGCAGCTCAGGATCGAGAGGTACAAGAAGTACCACCCTCTTACTTCAGTAGCTTCGTGTCAGAGGATGGCCAGGGTTTTCTTGATGAGTGCCACTGTATCCTCCGTACTATGGGTGTAGTGGAGTTTAGTGGGGTTTCTTTCACTATGTTCCAGCTTAGAGGAGCAGCCAATCCATGGTTGAGCGCATATAAGTTGGGTAGTCCGGCTGAGGCAGCTTCACTCACTTGGAGTCAGTTCTCGGATATGTTCTTGAGGGAGTATGTTCCCTAGAGTCTTAGAGATGCATGGCGTGCAGAGTTTGAGCAGTTGCACCAGGGTGCTATGATTGTGCCAGAGTATGCGGTTCGCTTAAGTGATTTGGCTAGACATGCACCAACCTTGGTTGCTAAAGTTTGAGAGAGGGTCCATCGGTTTATCGAGGAGCTCAACCCCAGTATCAAGCTTAGCATGGCCCGAAAGTTGGAGATAGATATTGCATTCCAAGAGATTGTGGGGATTGCTAGGATATTGGAGTGTATGCTTGCTCGGGAGAGAGAAGAGTGGGAGGCGAAGAGGACTCGAGAGTCTGGCACTTATAGTGGTACTTGTTCCCCAGTTGTAGTTTGTCATGGTAGGGGCTATGTTACTCGCCCTGTTCATTCTACACTTCCAGCCGCCAATGGTTTTCCAGCCACTCCTAGGCCTCAAGAACCTTATTATGCATCGCCAGTGTCTAGTACACCTCCTACACGGGGTGCTTTCAGCGATCAGTCTAGCCGACCTAGCCCGAGTCAGTCGCAGTAGCCACACCCTCTGAGAGCTTGTTTCGAGTGTGGCGACACTCACCATATGGTGAGGGATTGCCCCAGACTTAGGAGGGGTGCTCCTCCACAGACTTCTCAGGCACTGCGTGCTCCACCAGATCCTCAAGCTATGATTACAGCACCAGCTAGCACCCCACCTGCCCAACTAGCTCGAGATGGAGTTCAGGCAGGTAGAGTTCACCCTAGAGTGGGAGGCCAGGCCAGATATTATGACCTTCCTGCTCGTACAGAGGTAGTTGTATACTTGCATCCGACTCTATCATTACAGGTATTGTTTCAGTTTGTCATAGAGATGTGTCGGTCTTATTTGATCCAGGCTCTACTTATTCCTATGTGTCATCTTATTTGCTCCGTATTTGGGTGTATCCCGTGATTCTTTGAGTTGTCCTGTTTATGTGTCAACACCTGTGGGAGATTCTATTGTCGTTGACGTATGTATCGATTGTGTTTGGTTGTTCTTAGTGGTTTTGAGACCAAAGCTGATTTATTATTGCTCAGTATGGTAGATTTTGATATTATTTTAGGCATGAACTAGTTGTCGCCCCATTATGTTATTCTTGATTTTCACGCCAAGACTGTGACACTGGCTATGCCATGATTACCGTGGTTAGAGTGGAGATGTACCTTAGAGTATACTCCATCATAGTTATTTCATTTCTTAAAGCTCAACGAATGGTTGAGAAGGGGTGTGACACGCATCTAGCTTATGTGATAGATATCAGCATTGATAGCCCTACAGTTGTGTCTGTTCCAGTAGTGAGGGATTATCTCGGTGTATTTCCAGTTGATCTTCCGAGCATGCCGCCCGATAGAGATATCGACTTTGGTATTGATTTGTTATCGGGCACTCGACCTATCTCTATTCCTCTATATCGTATGGCTTCTCCTGAGTTGAAGGAGTTGAAGGAATAGTTACAGGAATTGCTTGATAAATGCTTTATTTGACCTAGCGTGTCACCTTAGGGTGCTCCAGTCATGTTTGTGAAGAAGAATGATGGTTCTATGCATATGTGCATTGATTATTGCAAGTTGAACAAAGTTACACTGAAGAACAGGTATCTGTTGCCTTGTATTTATGACTTATTTGATCAGTTACAAGGTGACAGAGTGTTTTCCAAGATTGATCTACGTTCAGGCTATTATCAATTGAAGATTCGGGAGCCAGATATCGCGAAGACTACTTTCAGGACTCGGTGTGGCCACTACGAGTTCCTTGGAATGTCATTTGGGCTGACCAATGCCCCAGCAGCATTCATGCATTTGATGCATAGTGTATTTCAACCCTATTTTGACTCTTTCATCATTGTGTTTATTGACAACATTCTGGTGTACTCCCGGAGTTGGGAGGATCATGAGCAGCACCTGAGGACTGTGATTCAGACCTTGAAAGAAAAAAAGTATAGGTAAAATTCTCAAAGTGCGAGTTTTGGCAAGATTCAGTGGCATTTTTGGGTCACGTAGTGTCGAGTGAGGGGATCAAAGTAGATCTAAAGAAGGTTGAAATAGTCCAGAGTTGGCCCGGACTGTCTTCAGCTTTGAAGATCCAGAGTTATCTTGGTTTGGCGGGGTATTACCATCGATTTGTAAAGGATTTCTTACACTCTTGCACCTATGATCAGGCTGACCTAGAAGGGTGCTCCGTTCAGGTGGATAGAGGAGTCTGAGAAGAGCTTTCAAAAGCTCAAGACAGATTTAGCTACAACTCCAGTATTGGTATTGCCTACAGGTTCATAGTCTTATACTGTATATTGTGATGCGTCGCGAATTGGTCTCGGTGTGGTGTTAATGCAGGATGGTAGGGTCATTGCCTATGCGTCCAGACAGTTGAAGGTGCATGAAAAGAACTATCCTATCCACGACCTTGAGTTAGCCGATATTGTTCATGCCTTAAAGATTTGGCGGCACTATTTGTATGGTGTCCCTTGTGAGATCTACACCGATAATCGGAGATTGCAGCATCTATTCAAAGAGAAGGATCTTAACTTGCGTCAGCGGAGGTGGTTAGAGTTGCTTAAGGATTATGAAATCACTATTCTATACCATCCCGGGAAGGCCAATGTGGTGGTCGATGCCTTGAGTCACGGGGTGGAGGGTTTGGAGAGCTTAGAATATCTACCAGCAGCATAGAGGCCATTGGCATTGGATGTCAAGCCTTGGCCAACCAGTTTATTATATTTTTTATTTCTAAGCTGAGTCGAGTTTTGGTTTGTGTGGTCTCCCAGTCTTCTCTTTATGATCGTACCAGGGAGCGTCGGTATGATGACCCACATCTGTTTGTGCTCAAGGACACGATTCAGCACGGTGATGCTAAAGAGGTCACTGTTGGAGATGATGGTGTGTTGAGAATGCAGGGCAGGCTATGTATGCCCAATGTAGATGGTTTGCATGAGTTGGTTCTCTAGGAGGCTTACAGTTTGCGGTACTCCATTCATCTGGGTGCCATAAAGATGTATCAGGACTTGAGACAACATTATTATTGGAGGAGAATGAAAAAGGACATTGTAGAGTATGTAGCTCGGTGTCTAAATTGCCAGTAGGTGAAGTATGAGCATCAGCGGCCGGGTGGATTGCTTCAGAAGCTAGAGATTGTATAATGGAAATGGGAGCAGATCACTATGGATTTCGTTGTTGGGCTTCCACGGACATAGAGGAAGTTTGATGCAGTTTGGGTGATTGTGGATAGGTTGACCAAGTCAGCTCATTTTAATCCTGTGATGACAACTTATTCTTCCGAGCAGACTCGAGTTTATATCTACGAGATTATCAGGCTTCATGCCGTACCGGTATATATCATCTCTAACCAGGGTACGTAGTTTACATCATGGTTCTAGAGGCCCGTAAAGCAGGAGTTAGGTACTCGGGTTGAGTTGAGCATAACATTTCACCCTCAGGCGGACGGATAGTCCGAGCACACTATTCAGATACTAGAGGATATGCTCCGTGCATGTATGATGGAGTTTGGGGATTCTTGGGATCAGTTCTTGCCACTTGCGGAGTTTTCCTACAACAACAGTTATCATTTGAGCATTCAGATGACACCATATGAGGCTTTGTATGGTAGACGGTGTCGGTCTCCAGTGGGTTGGTTCGAGCCAGGCGAGGCAAGGCTATTAAGTATAGACCTCTTTTATGATGCTTTTGAAAAGGTTAAAGTGATTCAGGATCGACTTCGCACAACCCAGTCAAGACATAAGAATTATGTGGATCGTAAGGGTCATGATGTTGCATTCATGGTTGGGTAGGGGGCCTTGCTCCGTGTTTAGCCCATGAAGGGCGTTATGAGGTTCGGGAAGAAGGGCAAGCTGAGCCCAAGGTTTATTGGCATGTTCAAGGTGTTGCAGTGAGTTGGGGAGGTTGCGTATGAGCTTGCCTTGCCTCCCAGTCTAGCAGGAGTTCATCTAGTATTCCATGTTTCCATGCTCCGGAAGTATCACGACGATTCGTATCACATGTTGGATTTCAGCTCAGTCCAATTGGACAATGACTTGTCTTATGTTGAGGAGCCAGTGGCCAATTTTGATAGGCAGGTTTGAAAGCTTAGGTAAAAGAATATTGCTTTAGTAAAGGTTTAGTGGATGGGTCAGGCGATCAAGGAGGCGACTTAGGAGTCCGAGCATGATATGCACATCCGTTAACCTCATCTTTTCACCACTTTAGGTATGTCTCTATGCTCGTTCGAGGACAAATAAGAGGCAGGGATGTAACGACCATGCTAGTAGTTTTGAGACTATTAGCCCCGATCCCCTATTTACTGTTTCCCTATATTATTTTATGCTTATGTGACTTGCTGGGAGGTTTTGTTTTTGTTTTTGAAGTGATTTGGGACACTTAGTGCCTAAAAGAAAGATTAAGTTCTAGGATTTTTACTGCAGTTAGAACTGTATGAAGATAACTCCGGAATGGAGTTTTGTTAGTTCCGTTAGCTCCGTTAGGTAATTTTGTACTTATAAGCGCGTCATGATTTTGTTTTGGAGGTCTGTAGCTAAATTAGGCTTGAAATGGCGAAAGTTAAAATTTTGGGAAGTTTGACCGGGAGGGACTTTTTATTTTTGGTGTCGGATTCTGATTCTGGAGGTTGGAGTAGGTCCGTAATGTCGAATATGACTTGTGTGCAAAATTTGAGGTCAATCAGACGTGATTTGATAGGTTTCAACATCGGTTATAGAAGTTTGAAGTTTCAAATTTCATTAAGGTTGAATTGGAGTGTGATTTGTATTTTAGTTGTTGTTTGATGTGATTTGAGGACTCGACTAAGTTCGTATGATGTTTTAGGACTTGTTGGTATGTTTGGTTGAGGTCTCGAGGGCCTTAGGTGGATTCTGGATGGTTAACGGGTTAGAATTGGACTTAGTGTTACAACTGAAGCATCAAATTTGGTGTCTGGTTTTCTTCATCACGTTCGCGAGAGAGGTCTCGCATTTGCGTAAGGTATCTGGAAATCCAGCTGAGTTTTGTTCTTCACGTTTGCGATGTTGTTCCCGCATTCGCGAAGCTTTGGAGCATTGAGCCTACGCGTTCGCAATAGAGACATCGCGTTCACGTAGAGGAATGGGCAGAGGGGGTCCCAGGCATTAAGCCTACGCGTTCGCGGCGACAATCCCTTATTCGCGAAGGGTCAGACTATGCGAGCTTCCACGTTCACGAAGAAGGATTTCACTAGGCAGATATAAACATTCCAAATCGAGGGTTTTGCCATTTTTATCATAACTTGATATAGAGAGCTCGAATTTAGGCGAGATTTGGATGGATTTTCAAAGGCATCGATTGGGTAATGATTCTTGATTCGTTTTTGGTTATATCCCAATAATTCATCGTCTAATTTAAGATTTGGGTTGAGAAAACTGGGGAAAAAGTGGGAAAAGTTCTTATATCGAATTTTTGAATTTTGATTTTGATTTTGGTATCGGATTTGAGTAATTTTGGTACGAGTGAACTCGTGGTTAAATCTGTGTTAGTATTTTGTGACTTTTACCTGATTTCGAGACGTGGGCACGGGTCGACGTTTTGGAGCAATTTTCTAATTTCTTGCTAAAGCCTTAATTTTATTAATTAGATTGGTTTCTTATAGTTATATTTAAAGTATATAATAGCTTTTTGCTAGATTTGGGTCATTCGGAGTCGGAAAGTCGTCAAAAAGACATTCTTACTGATTGATTGAGCTTGGTCCGAGGTAAGTGGTTTGCCTAACCTCATGTGAGAGAAATCCCCTTAGGTTTTGGTTCTGTTGTGATAATTATGTGATATGTGAGTGTCGTGTACGCGAGGTAAGGACTGCGCATCCAGGCTAATTATTGTTAAAATTCGATTTTACTGAGCAGTAAAATATTATATTTTAATTTAGTTATACCAGCATGTGTAGTTATTCTGTTTAGCCTAATATTGCATGTCTACGTGTCTTAAATGCTTATTTGAAATCTGTGCAACATGCTTAGTTGAATTCCTGTTTTTCCTTGATTTGTATCAGTCTTAAACTATAGAGTTCTTGCTATTAATTGTTGTTTCCATCGGTTTCGAGCGGTGTGTTTACTATTGGGACTACGAGGCGGTACCTCGGGAGATCCCCCTGCCCTTTTATTTTTGGACTACGAGGCGGTACCTTGGGAGATCCCCCTGCACATTTATTTTTGGAACTATGAGGCGGTACCTCGGGAGATCCCTTGCATATTTACTTTTGGGACTACGAGATGGTATTTCGGGAGCACCCCTGTTGTTTATCCCTATGTGTTGTGTTGTTATCTTCTGTAGTTTCTCCTTGTTAAATTTCTAGTCTCTTATTATATTGCTATATTTTTCTGCCTTAAATTATTATATTTTAGTAGGGCCCTGACCTGACCTCGTCTACTATACCGAGGTTAGGCTTGAAACTTACTAGGTCTTGTTGTGGTGTACTCATGCTACTCTTCTGCACATATTTTATGTGCAGACCCAGATACCTCCTATCAGCCCCGCTGTTAGCTGAGAGTACTTGTTGCTGCTACAGAGACTTCAAGATATATCTGTCAGCGTTCGCAGATCTCGGAGTCCCACTCTATTCCCTCATATGTTATTTTCTTTCCATATTTTCCTTAGACTCTGATATATAGAGACGCTTAGTTATCTCCTAGAAGCTTGTGACTGGTGACTACTGGGTTTTGGGGATATTATTACATTCGAGTTGTTGGTTACTTGTACATGCCGAGCTGCATCTTTCAATAAATAGTTATCTGTTGAAGTTTAAATGTTGATTCTATTTTTATTTTCAATTATTCCGAAATTGTTAGGCTTACCTAGTCATAGAGATAATGTGCCATCACGACATCTTACGGAGGGAAAATTGGGTTGTGACACTTATACGTGCTAGAGGGTGGAATAGTAATCCCAAGATAAAGCAGTAAAATTGACAATCTAGGATTAGCATAATATACCAAACGGTACATAAGAATAATCCCAACATAACTAATCTTAACATCTTATCTTCAAACCAAACGACCCTAAAGGTTCATTGCAAAATATCCTCAATCGATCGAGAGAAAATCAGAGTTCTTATGTTGTTTTCTCAGGAGATGTGTCATCAATAACTCTACTACATGGGCATTTAGACATAAAAATTTGTAAAACTCTAAAAAGAAGTGAATTTCTTTTCAAGTAAAAATGGTGTTTGAAAATTAGAGTTGTGTTTAGACATGAATGTAATTTTGGGTTGTTTTTGAATTTTTGTGAGTGATCTGAGTGTATTTTGAAAAGCATCTTTATGGAGTTTTTCAAATTTTTAAAAAATTTCAAAATTTATTTTCAAGTAAAAATTGAAAATTTTATAGTAGAACACTGATTTTAAAAAAAGTAAAAAAAATTCAAAAAAAAGTAAAAAAATTCTTATGTCCAAATGGGCTCGTAATGTCTCTTCTCTCAACTTCAAATTCTTTCTTTTCCGCTATATGTTCTTTTATTTCTCTTTGGTTTTTAAGTTTTGCTCTTCTCTTTCCCTTCAATTTCACCTCAATACACACTGTTCATATGTCATCCACTCATCGTCATTGTAGCAGTGGACCACCATGACCTGAAGAAGAGAAAGAAGTACAGTCAAACCTCTCTACAACAGTCTTATTTGTTCCGATATTTTTTGATTGTTATAGTGAAGTGCTATTATAAATGACATATATTATAACATAACATAAATATCGATTGCCAAGAAAAACTTGACTTTTATAGTGAATGACTATTATATAGGGATGTTGTTATAGAGAGATTTGACTATATACTTAATCTATTAGGCGTTTTCTGTTAGTAGCATCCGTTAAGAATGTAAAAACCTAATTTAGGATAGAATCTCAATGGTTACCTATAGACTTGAGCCGTATAAGATGTGCAAATGATAGAGTTGGACTCTAAGAAAGGAAAGATATATGTATACATAGATTCCCCGGTTAGGAGGTGCGAGCAATTGACTTTCGCAAGCACGAGAAGAGGTGGGGGGTAGCCTAAGAAGAATTGGGGCGAGGTGATCAGGCAAGACATGGCACGACTTCAGATTTCCAAGGACATGGCTCTTGATATGAACGTGTGGAGGTCGAACATTAAGGTTGAAGGCTAGGGGGTAGTTAATAGTTTTTCCCTCTTTATACTGAGTAGTCTATAGAGTTTTGTCTATATCTGTTAGCGGTCTAAGTTGTGTTAACACTATTTTGTTGTTTTGCATAGGATTGTGTCATTGCACTCCCTTTTACTTATTTGGTGTCTCTTAAGATGATATTATTACTTCTCTTCATTCTTTTGTTGTTACAGATTTCTTCGGTTCGCTTCTTTTCTGATATTATTGTCTCTTCTGTTGAGCCGAGGGTCTCCCGAAAATAGCATATCTACCCTTTCTGGATAAGAGTAAAGTTTGTGTATACTCTACCCTATTGGGATTTTACTGAATATGTTGTTGTTGTTGACCTACCACTCCATCAAAAATGTTAAACTATAAGATAGCGTTAGAAATTCAAAAATATTTGGTTGTAGCTATTATAAGGTCATGATAGAGATTCGATGTTTTTGGCTCAAGTCATACTGATCATATCATAATGACTCATTTTCTTTTATTTTATATCTCAAGGATGAGATATCCGCCCTTTCAGTTAGGATTAAATAAGAAAATAATATCTTTTGTCTACAAATTCGAGAATTTCATTCCAAACATATAGGAAATCAAAAGTGGAGTAATATATATACAGGGGTGGCCAACGAGTTTTATGGCCTAAAGCCAAACTTTATGAGGGGCCTTAACTCTTTTTTTTAAAATATTTATTTATTTGTAGTATATTTTTCTATCGTTTCTTAAATACAAAGTTATTAATAAATTTTTTATAATCAGTAACTCCTAATAATATATTAATAATTTTTTATAATCAGTAACTCCTAATAAGTCTTTCTTAATTGACAATATAGCTAATCCATTTAACCTTTCTTGAGACATTGTTGATCTTAGGTAAGATTTTATCAATTTTAATTTTGAAAACTTCTTTCCGTTGAAGCGATGGCAACTATACATTATTCCATAAGCAATATAGGAATTAGAAAGGAATCAAATCTTATTATTTGACCGAGTGTATCAATTAAACTGTTATCTTCTAATTGTACCATTTTCCTTAATACTTTTAATTCCGAAATTAAATCTAAACCATCAATATCGAATTGATTATTATGCTTTAAATAACATTCAAGATTAATGCAATACTTTTCAAATTTTCATCATCTAATGATCTTAATTTTTACCGCTAAATAGAAAACCAAAAATATTTTCATGTGCTTGGAATTGTTCAAATCTATTTTGAAGTGAAAAGATAGTCTTGTCTACTATGTATAAAGTAATCAACTTCAAAAGACTATTCGAAAGATTTTGAGATTCTATTATCAATATTTTTACCAAATTATTACTTCCTATATATCACACGTTTCTTACGAAATTCGGGTTCGATATTAATTTCAAGTGCAATTTTCTTCGTAGCAGTTATAAATCCTTCTTCTCTATACTTGTTAAAGAAAGAAATCAAATTTTTTCACTTTATAGAACCTTTTTTAAAACTTATACATAGTCTATTAAGTATAACAAGAAATGAACCTCACAAATGTGAGACCTAAAGCAGTTGTTTTACTTGCTTTATGGAAGGGTCGCGCCTCTATATATTATCACCAAGAAAAGCTACGTCTAGAAGCTACACCGTGCCTCCCATAATTTCTCTCCATTTCCAAAAGTCAAATAAAGTGATACATTCACTATACCTTTTAAATGTGCTTTTTTTTAGAATGGAAAGTATTGCTAATCTAATTTATGTAGTAACTTTTTAATTTTTATATTTACTTTCAGAGATATACAGTGTTTTCATTTAAATTAGAAATTGGTCAGTTGGTCTTTGATATATATATATACTCTGTTATGTTTTGATGATCTAATAAACTTACAGCTAAGAACCATATAAGAAACCTGATACACATCTTCAAGAACTTAAAGATCAACAAGTCTCCAGTTGGAGACACAGTTCAACTCTTCAGAGTCAAAGGAACAACAGAGGGAACATATAGCTACCAGTTCCCGAGGAAACTGTACAAGTCAACTGTCCCAGCTGTAAAGTTGTTGCTTGCACACACTACAGTACAGAAACAGTGCAGCAGTCAACTTTATGGGGAATACCTTTTACCTAAGTTGCTTACATCATTCTCAGTGATGTCACAAATGTATTATTAACATCAAGGAAGGTAAAACAAATCACTCGAACACTTAGAGAATTCACTCAAGCACTCTCGCTGGGATCGATCATCCAGAAAACGATTCTCAAGTGCATCACAAACAAAAAACAATACTGCTATGGACCAGTTCCCCATATCAAGTTATTGTATGTCCTTAGTTGAGTTGTAACTTTGTAAAAGTTCTTACTTGTAATTCCTACTTAGCTTAGTTAGAAAAATTGCGTAGGAAACCCTTTTTAAATCATAAACCCTTGTGTTTGTGTCTTGGCTAGAGTTAGTCGAGTTGTAAAGTCTTTATAATAGAGATATTACAAAGTGGCTTGTAATAGAGTGTTACAAGCTAGTGAGAGATTAAGAGGTTAATTCCTAGGTTTCATAAGTTGTAATTTAAAGTTGCTCTGTAGTGAAGTTAAAATCCAACAAGGATAGGTCGTGGTTTTTATTCCCGTTAAGCTGGAAATTTTCCACGTAAAATTCCTCTTGTCAGTTACTTACTGCAGTGTGCGTGGTTTCTATGAGAACTAATACAGAACCCAATTCTCTATATAGTTTGGCGGACCCTTAAATTCTATCAATTGATATCAGAACAGGTTCTTTCTATCAGGTTAACACCTAGAAAGGATCCTTATGGTTGCTCCACCAAACTTCAAAGAAGGCCAGTCTACTTACAGACCACCAAAGTTCAACGGACAATATTACGGATGGTGGAAGACTAGAATGCACGACTTTATAATGGCTGAAGACTCCGAGTTTGGGATATTATTTGTGATGGACTTTTTTTTCCTACAAAGACTTTTGGCGACCCAGCTATAATCATTCCCAAAACGAGGAAGGAATTTAATGACGCTAATCGAAATGCCGTAGAAAAGAATTTTCGTGCAAAGAAAATTCTTGTTTATGGCATTAGTCCTGATGAATATATAGTATATCGGCATCCCAATCAACAAAAGAAAACTGGGAAGCTCTTTAGACAGCTCATGAAGGAATAACACAGGTCAAGAAATCAAAGATTGACATGCTTCAACAGAATACGAGCTCTTCAGGATGAAGGACGATGAATCCATTCAAGATATGCATACTCGATTCACCTCTATCATCAATTAGCTCCACTCTCTTGGGGAAATCATTCCAAGAAACAAGCTTGTTAGGGAATGTGATGACCCAAAAGATCATCACTTATTTTAAAAATAAATTAAATATTCCGAGGCCTTAAAACCTCCCTTTTGCCTCACCTCGATTTGTGTGGCGTGTATCCGAAAAGTCATTATGTGAAAATCTGTGAGAAATGGTGAATTTTGCTTTTAAAAATGAATTTAGGTTAACTTCAGTTAACATTTTGGGTAAACGAACTCGGACCCATGATTTGACGGTCCCGGAGGGTCCATAGGAAAATAAGGGATTAGGCATATGCCGGGAATCAAATTCCGAGATCCCAAGCCCGAGAAATGAATTTTTAAAGAAAATTATTTTCTAGAATATATAAGAGTTTTTGGAAATGAAACATGTTTGGATTTGATGGTATCGGGCCCATATTTTGGTTCTGAAGCCCGGTACAGGTCTTATATGTGATTTAAGTTGAGCCGGTGAAATTTGGTAAGAAACAGAGGTCATATGACGTGTTTCGGAACCTTAGTTGTAAAATTTGAAAATTTGAAAGTTCTTGAGACTTTCTTTGATTTTGATGCTAATTCATAGTTGTTGATGTTATTTTGACGATTTGATTGCACGAGCAAGCCCGTATGATATTTTTAGGTTAGTGTGCATGTTTAGTTTGGAGCTCCAAGGGCTCGAGTAAGTTTTGGATAGGCCACGGAGTGAAATTGGACTTAGGAGAATTGCTGGTGTGTTGCAAGTTTGTAGCAGGCCTCTGATCTCACATTTGCGAGATCAGACATCACAAATGCAATAAAAGCAAGGTTTGCAAACGCGATGTTTTGGTCGCAAATGCGAAGAACCCTAGGCCAGCTTTATCTCGCATTTGCGAGGTACCCTTCGCAAATGCGAAGTCTTCCGTTAAAGCCAGAGGTCGCAAATGCGACCCATGTATCACAAATGCGATGTCGCAAATACGACATATGCATTTGCGATGTCAGCAGGTTCCTTAAGGGTTCTCCACCCCTTAGTGGTTACTAAAGCGAGTGTTTGTTCAATGATCCCTATGCATGCTATTACCCGTCCCTTCTTAATGGTCCTGGAGGAAATTAGGACCTCTACCTATAGGCAGTTCTAGATAGACCCCTAAGGTTTAAAGGAGAAAATACTAAGGCGACAAGCAAGAACACATAGGACTTCAACAAATAAAAGCATGAAATAGCAGATAAGAGGCTCAAGTTCACCTCCACAGATAATGCATGTAAACAGAACGACTCAAACACAAATAAGGGCAATATTGTTAAACAGTATCCTAAGACATGATGTCTAGGCGAATATCAGAACACATGAGATATGCAGTTTTATTTTATAAACTCAGAAGTAGGGGCCCTAATCAGTTTTTCTACTGATTTCAAAGCCTGTTAATCATTACGCAGTAAACACAAGAAGGCAGTTGCCAGTTTTATAGGAGTTGAATACCTAAGGCTTGCCTAGGCGTAGGATAATGCACAATAGTTATTGAGTCATTTGAACAATGGAGGAGTTATTTTACCTAAAGAGCATATTGTTCTAAGTGTTATAAAATACAGAAATTATTACCAGTTTATTTTAAACAGGATAATCAAATGTGAAGTTGTTTTTACATCTTCCATAATCAGTAGTTTACACTAAGTGTGGCTGAGCAAGTACGAATGAGATCCCAAAGCATGGTATCTAATATGCACGAATAAATGTAGAATTATTTATATGCAAAATTCCTAAAGCAGGATTTCTAAATGCACAGCATGTCACAACATGATTTCAAAATATGCATAAGTAACAGTTTATTTAATGTCGTTTATCCTAGAAATAGGATTTCTAAGTGATAATAAGGATGTCAAAATGAGATGTTGAAAACAGTATACGTGAAACCTAGGAGCATGGTATCCGATGCAGGATATGCTTTGCATGTATTGGTCCTAAACATGAATTCTAATGCACGTACAAAAATATGAACCTAAAAGATGCTTTCTACCCATTGATATTGATAACATATATAGTTATCCTCCCATTTTCACTATCCAAACCCCATATTCGTTTACAAATTATTACAGGTCAATATCGAATGAATTATATAAGTAGATAAAAAAATAAGAAGTTACTCTATAGGGAGCCTACAAATAGGCCCAGATTTCCAAAGTTTCCAATGCCAGATTGCCTCATAGCCTTTCACATAATCCAGGTGTGTCAGAGTTCCCTAAGGACCTCAAGGGATCCCGGGCAGTGCTCACACCCAGATTTCATAGTCATAGTTGAGTAAGTGCAGTATGGAAGGGTCAACTCTAATGCGTCAGAGTTTAGAGGGATCTCATAGGGATCCCTAAGCAGTCACACATTAGAAGGGCAGAACTTAAAACCCAAGAGTAGATGTGAAAGTGCTTCAAAAGATTTACGTAGGGAAACAGTTAGAAAAAGGACTTGTTTGAAATAGTTTTGCAAAAGACAACAGAGATAGTTTTGAAAAAAAAAAGTAGAGTAGTAAGCAACAGTTCAAAACACAGCACCCCAAAACAGGTTCATACACAGCCAGAAGACATAGAACCAAGGCAGGTTCAACAACCACAAACAGGGGTCAAGGGATTTGGGGACACATAGGACATGTAGGTAAACACATAGTTATATGAGCACAGTAGTCTTGGTGGGGGTTTATGGGATTGGGGAATAGCTAGTGATACCAACATAGTATGAATTTCAGAAACAGACATTTAAAGTGACAGTTCAGTTTGCAAAGTAAATGCATATCAAAATTGAATGACAAGTAGACAAGTATTCAAAACAGGGTAGAGTCATATTAGAACAGACTAACAGGGGAGTAGAACATGTTCTAAGATGCCCTAAGAGGGTTAGACTAGCATGCTAGATGAAACAGTAATATAAACATGTCAATCACATGTTGAACAACAGAACCATAGATAGAAACAAATTGGAAACATGATAAACTGAAGCAGTAAAAGAAACATATTGGTTTTGCGACTTGAATTGAAATCAGAACATACCAGTAAAAAGACAGTAAACACAAAGTGAAGAATAGAAGAGCACAATAGTTAGACTTGGCTTGCAGCCGGCTAACTTAGACCAGCAGTAAGTAATCACAGAAAGAGAGCAGAAAGTTTTGAGTGTGAGAGAGAGAGAGTTTTGAACCAAAATGTTCGTGTGTTGTGTTAATTAAAGAGTAGGGTACTTATAGTTTGAAAAAGGGTAGAAAATAAGGCAAGAATCATAGTTCAGCAATAGTTATGAAACTATGTACTAATTAGAATCAAATCAGTGTAAGTGCTTCCATTTAATTAAGGAGTTAAATAACATATAAGGAAAGAAATCAATGTACGACCAATAAGGACATACTTCAAATACAGTAGGTACAGGGTAAACAATTAGGGCTAAGTTCATAAGGTTCTAATTAAGGAAATAGCATAAGAATCAATCAATAGCATAGTCAATCACGTAATAAGGCAAGAGAATGATTTAAAGGTCAGAAATCAGCAAGGGTATCAATCACAAGAAATCAGTAAAAGGTATTAATCACAGGAGATCGGGGATTTAACTAGAAATAGTACTGATTAGAGGAAATTACTACAAATTTTAGGCAACAAACAAAGTAAACATAATATAGGCGGGAGAGGCAAAATCAGAAACCCTGATGAGCACAAGGAGGTAGAAAATCATAGAAGCTCCGAACATATGCATGAGAAACAGGTATACATACAAATTAGATAAGCAAAGACATTTTCATAACCCCGGATTAAAACCAAAATAATTAGGGTTTTCAACATGATGAATCAGATAAAAGGAAAAACCTAAATAAACCGCTTAAATATGGTAGAAATCATAGAATAATACTGAAAACCAGAGGGAAAGTCATTTGAAAAGGGGTTAAGAAACCCTAGTTTCAAAGATGAAGAGGTGTTTTTGAAAAATTGGAAAGATTATCAGGAAAATAGTGAAGATAACTCAAAATAAACTTAGATTTGTGGTAGATCTAAAAAGTCAATGTGACGAGTCGTCCGGTCGTTGTAAGAATTAATACCCCGATCCCCTATTAATTACTTTCCCGAGTTTATTTCAGCTATTTTTGATTTGCTGGGATGTTCGGTTTTGAGTTTTGGGGAGTTTTGGGACACTTAGTCCTAGAATGAGAGCTTAAGTGTTGGAAAGTTGACCGTAGTCGGAACAGTGTGAAGACAACCTCAAAATGGAAATACGATGGTTCCGTTAGCTCCGTTGGGTAATTTCGGGCTTAGGGGCGTGATCGGATTGTGTTTTGGAGGTCCGTAGCTAATTTAGGCTTGAAATGGCGAGAGTCGAATTTTTGAAGTTTCATGTTCCAAAGTGAGATTTTGATCTAAGGGTCGGAATGGAATTCCGAGAATTGGAGTAGCTCTGTAGTGTTTAATATGACGTGCTTGCAAAATTTCAGGTCATTTGGACGAGATTTGATAGACTTTTTGATCGAAAGCATAAGTTAAGAGTTCTTGGAGTTCTTAGGCTTGAATCTTATGTTAAATTGGTGATTTGATGTTGTTGTGAGTGTTCCGAAGTTTTGAACAAGTTTGAGCGATGTCATGGGATGTGTTGGTACAATTGGTTTGAAGTCCCGGGGACTCGGGTGAGTTCCGAGTAGGTTCCGGGATGTTTTAGGTCAAAAGTCATAGCTGTTGCAGGTCCAAAAGAGTTGGAGGCCTCGTAACCCACCAGTACGGTCCGCACAAAGTCCAGTGCGTCCACGGTGGGGGCTGTGCGGCCGCACAAAAAGCAGTGCGGTCCGCGGTGAGGAAAATTTCACTGGTCCTACTTTGGAAGCTCATATCTTTTGATCTACAAGGAATTTTGGGATGATTCAAAAATAAGAGTTGTAGCCCTTCGTGGCTAGTTTCCAGAAAAGTAAATAAATCACAATTTGGACATCTGTAGAAAAAGTTACGGCCAAAATACTAAAGTCTGTCACTGCAGTCAAACCTGTGCGGACAACACTCGTTTTTGTGCGGACCGCACTTGTTTTGTGCGGACAACATTCATTTTTGTGCGGTCCACAGTGGTGGAATTCGGGGGGTTGCTCTATAAATACGAGGTTATTGGTTTATTTCATATTTTGACCTAGAGAACTCGGATTTTGGCGATTTTTCGAAGATTTTTCAAAACGTTCATCATGGTAAGTGATTCTAACTCAGCTTCGACTAGAGTACATGAATCCATCATTGAATTCACCATTTAATTCGTGATTTGGGATGAATTTTGGGAAGAAAACTTGTGAAATCTTTTAAAAATGTAAAATGATGATTTGAAGGACCAAATGGTATCGGAATTGGATAATTTTGGTATGATTAGACTCGTGTGGGTATGAGGATTCTGAAAATATAAATTTTACCCGATCTCGAGACGTGGGCCCGAGGGGAATTTTGGTCATTTTACATAATTTCGCGTATTAGCTTAGAATTTAATTGTAGAATAAGTTACTTGAAGTTTTATTTACATTTTGCAATTGAATTGAATAGATTTGGGTCATTTGGAGTCGAGTACTCGTGGCAAAGACATGGTGTTGGGTTGATTTTGAGCCGGTTCGGGGTAAGTGACTTGTCTAACCTTGTGTGGGGGACCTTCCCCTTAGGATTGGTATATTTGGTAATTGAAATGCTTTGTACGTGAGGTGACGAGTGCGTACTTGTGCTAATTGTTGGAAATCCGGTTTTCTTTAAATAAATACTAGTATGTTTCCTTTCCTATTTCTATTTCTTGCACTATTAAGCATGTTCTTAGCTTAGGAAAGCATGTCTAAGTGACTTAATTGCTTTATTTGATTCAACCTGCTTTACTTGAATTCTGTGCAGCATGCTAGGCTAGAATCACTTATTTCTTTAATATGAAATTTTGCCATTTCTGTTTATCTTCCTGTTGTTGCTGTGTATTTATTTTGGGACTACGGATGTGGGATTCCGGTAGCTCCCCCTTATCTGTTTACTTTGGGACTACGGGTTAGATTCCCAATAGATCCCCCTGCTCATTTACTTTAGGACTACGGGTTAGATTCCCGGTAGATCCTCCTACACAGTTATATGGAACTACGGGAATGCACCCGGTAAATTCCCCCAGTACTGGGTATCTACATTTGGGACTACGGATCGGGATTCCGGTAGATCCCCGCATATTGATAGTTAGACTACGGGACGGGATCCCGGGAGTTCCTTCGGACATATATATGATGGACTACGGGACGGTAACCCGGGAGATCCACTAGACAGTAGGGACCTGACCTTCCTCGTCACTACCCAACCAAGGTTAGGCTTGGCACTCACTGAGTACCGGTGTGGTGTACTCATGCCTCTTGTGCACATGTTTTTCATGTGCAGATCTAGGTACTTCTACTCAGGCCTACCATCCTTGAGGGAGGCAACTACTTAGAGACTTCGAGGTATATCTGTCGCGTTCGCAGACCGAAGAGTCCCTTTCTATTCCTGCCTTTTTGTATTTAGCCCTTCTGTAGTTTCTATTCTTATTAGATACATTCCAGAGTTAGAGCTATGTAGTATTTCGTTTTCTTAGCTTGTGATTCGTGGGTTTCCGAGTCTTAGATTTAGATATTGGTTTTGAGATCTATATAAATATGGTGTATGCCGAGCGGCACATTTAACACTGTTATTGCCTTATTTCTGTTTTTAAATTGTTTTACTTCCGCAAGTTTTGGTTATCTTCCGCAAGTTTATGCTTACCTAGTTGTAGAGCCTAGGAACCGTCGCAATGGTTCACGGAGGCAGTACCGGGGTCGTGAAAAGTTGGTATTAGAGCTCTAGGTTCATAGGAGTCATGGATCACAAGCCAGTTTATTAGAGTCTCATTGATCGGTACGGAGATGTCTGTACTTATCTACGAGAGACTATGTAACTATTAGGAAAATTCCACTTCATTTGATTTCCTTGTCATGGGATATTTTGACATCACCATTCTAAACTTATATCTTCTATTCTCTCACATATGGTGAGGACACGTGCTACCCGAGATGATCAGGCACCCACGCCCCCTACTGCAGCCGTCAGAGGCCGGGGTCGGGGTAGAGGTCAAAGACGCGCACGTGGTGTAGCCAGAGCACCTGTGCGAGCTTCCGTCGAGGTACCACCAGCAGATCCAGCTGGAGTCCAGGCACCTGACATGCCTACTGCTACTACTACTCCAGTTCTTTAGGAGATTCTGGCACAGTTCATGAGCATGTACACCACTCTGGCTCAGGCAGGGTTGCTTCCCTTTGCTGCAGCTACATCTCAGGCCAAGGGAGGACCACAGACTCCCGCCGCCCGCACTCCTGAGCAGCGAGTGCATGCTGAGCAGGTCCCTGAGATTATTCCTGTACCGCCTGCAGTGCCAGCTCAGCCCGAGGACAGGGTAGCTGCTTCCGAGGATGAGCAGTTGAGGCATGAGAGGTTCAAGAAGTACAAGCCTCTTATATTTAGTGTTCTAGCATCGGAAGATGTTTTAGGATTTCTTGATGAGTGTTACTGCATTCTTCGTACCATGGGTATCTTAGGATCGAGCGGGGTTTCTTTCACTACCTTCCAGCTTCGAGGAGCCACCAATGAGTGGTGGCGCACCCATGAGATAGACAGTCCAGATGAGGCTGCTTCACTGACTTGGGCTCAATTTTCAGATCTATTCCTGAGGGAGTATGTTCTTCAGAGCCTTAGGGACGCATGGTGTGCAGAGTTTGAGCATTTGCGCCAAGGTGCTATGACTGTTTCAGAGTATGCTATCTGTTACACCAGCTTGGCTAGACATGCACCAGCCTTGGTTTCGACTGTTCGCGAGAGGGTTCGCCAGTTTATTGAGTGCCTTATTCCCAGCATCAGATCTAGCATGGCTTATGGGTTGGAGATGGATATTTCTTCTCAGCAGGTGGTGATCATTGCTAGGAGGATTGAGGGTATGCATGCTAGGGAGAAAGAGGAGAGGGAGGCCAAGAGGTCTCGAGAATCGAGCCATTATTCTGGTGCCCGTACCCTAGCTGTAGGTCGTCAAGGCAGGGGTTATATGAGTCGCCTTGTTCATTCGGCTCTTTCAGCAGCCAGTGGTATTCCAGCTCCTCCTAGGCCTTAGGAGCCTTATTATGCACCTTCGGTTTCTAGCGTGCCTCCGGCGCGGGGTGTTTTCAGAGGTCAGTCCAGCAGACCTGGCCCTAGCCAGTCACAGCCACCACGTCCTCCCAGAGCTTGTTTTGAGTGTGGTGACACAAGTCATATGGTGAGGTATTGCCCCAGACTTGAGAGGGTGCACCTCCATAGACTTCTCAGCCACAGCGTGCCCCGCAGAGTTGTCAAGCTATGGTTATAGCTACAGTTGCTACCCCACCTGCTCAGCCAACTAGAGGTGGAGGTCGGGGAGGTAGAGGTCGCCCCTAAGGGGGAGGTCAGGCCAGATACTATGCCCTTCCTGCCCGTACCAAGGCTATTACCTCCGATTCTGTCATCACAAGTATTATATTGGTTTGTCACAGAGATGCAACGGTTCTATTCGATCCAGGCTCTACTTACTCTTATGTGTCTTCTTATTTTGCTCCGTATTTGGGTGTACCTCGGTATTCTTTGAGTTCCCCTATTTATGTTTCTACTCCTGTGGGAGATTCTCTCGTTGTGGACCACGTTTATCGGTCGTGTTTGGTTACTCTTAGTGGTTTTGAGACTAGAGCCAATTTATTGTTACTCAGTATGGTTGACTTCGATATTATCTTTGGCATGGACTGGTTGTTGCCCCATCATGCTATTCTTGATTGTCACACCAAAACTGTGATGTTGGCTATACCAGGTGTACCACGTGTTGAATGGAGGGGTACTTTAGATCACACTACCAGTAGAGTTATTTCTTTTCTTAAAGCACAACGTATGGTTGAGAAGGGGTGTGATGCACATTTAGCTTATGTGAGAGATGTCAGTATTGATACCCCTTCAGTTGATTCAGTCCCAGTAGTACGGAATTTTCACGATGTGTTTCCAACTGATCTTCCAAGCATGCCGCCTGATAGAGATATTGATTTTGGCATTGATCTGTTGCTGGGCACTCAGCCCATTTCTATTCCTCCGTATCGTATGGCTCCTCCTGAGTTGAAGGAGTTGAAGGATCAGTTATGGGAATTGCTTGATAAGGGTTTTATTCGGCCCAATGTATCACCTTGGGGTGCTCCTGTCTTGTTTGTGAAGAAAAAGGATGGTTCTATGTGTATGTGTATTGCTTATCGCCAATTGAACAAGGTTATAGTGAAGAACTATTATCCTTTGCCTCGTATTGATGATCTGTTTGACCAGCTTCAGGGCGCACAGGTGTTTCTAAGATTGACTTGCGCTCAGGTTACCATCAGTTAAAGATTCAGGAGCCAGATATCCCGAATGCTACTTTCAGAACTCGGCATGGTCAGTACGAGTTCCTTGTTATGTCATTTGGGTTGACCAATGCCCCAACAACATTTATGCATTTGATGCACAGTGTGTTTCGGCCGTATCTTGACTCGTTCGTCATTGTCTTTATTGATATATTTTGGTATATTCCCAGAGTCGGGAAGATCATGAGCAACACCTGAGGACTGTGCTTCAAACTCTGAGAGAGAAGAAGTTATATGCTAAATTCTTGAAATGTGAGTTTTGGTTGGATTCAGTCGCATTCTTAGGCCACATGGTATCGAGTGAGGGTATTCAGGTGGATCCGAAGAAGATAGAGGTCGTGCAGAGTTGGCCCAGACCATTCTTAGCTATAGAGATCCACAGTTTCCTTGGTTTGGTGGGTTACTACTATCGTTTTGTGAAGGGTTTTTGTCGATTGCAGCCCCCATGACCAGGTTGACCCAAAAGAGTGCTTTGTTTCAGTGGACGGAGGAGTGTGAGGCGAGCTTTCAGAAGCTCAAGACAATTTTGACCACAGCCCCAATTTTGATACTACCTACAGGTTTGGGTTCTTATACGGTCTATTGTGATGCCTCGAGGGTTGGCCTTGGAGCGGTGTTGATGTAGGACGGTAGGGTGATTGCCTAAGCGTCCAGACAATTGAAGATACATGAGAAGAACTACCCTGTTCACGACCTTGAGTTAGCTGCCATTGTTCACGCCCTGAAGATTTGGCGCCATTATTTATACGGGGTTCCCTGTAAGATTTATACTGACCATCGAAGCTTGCAGCACTTGTTCAAGCAAAAGGATCTAAATTTGCACCAGAGGAGGTGGTTGGAGTTGCTAAAGGACTATGATATCACTATTTTGTATCACCCGGGAAAGGCCAATATGGTGGCCGATGCTTTGAGTCGCCGAGCAGAGAGTTTGGGGAGTTTGGCTTATTTACCAACATCAGAGAGGCCTATGGCGATGGATATTCAGGCCTTAGCCAGCCAGTTTGTGAGATTGGATCTTTCGGAGCCCAGTCGGGTTCTAGCTTGCGTGGTTTCTAGCGGCAGTATGATGACCCTCATTTGCTTGTCCTCAAGGACAAGGTTCAGCACGGTGATGCTAGGGATGTGACTATTGGTGATGATGGGGTATTGAGGATGCAGGGTCGTATTTGTGTACCCAATGTTGATAGGCTTCGAGAGTCGATTCTAGAGGAGGCCCATAGCTCACGGTATTCCATTCATCCGGGTGCCGTGAAGATGTATCAGGATTTGAGATAGTACTATTAGTAGAGGTGGATGAAGAAAGATATAGTTGGATTCGTAGCTCGGTGTCTCAACTGTCAGCAGGTAAAGTATGAGCACTAGAGACCGGGTGGGTTGCTTCAGCAGATAGAGATTCCGGAGTGGAAGTGGGAGCAGATCACCATGGACTTTGTAGTTAGGCTCCCACGGACGTTGAGGAAGTTTGATGCTATTTGGGTGATTGTGTATCAGCTGACCAAGTCCGCTCACTCTATTCCTGTGTGTACTACTTATTCCTCGGAGTGGCTGGCAGAGATCTATATCCGAGAGATTGTTCGTCTGCATGGTATTCTGGTTTCTATCATTTCAGATATAGGTAACTAGTTCACATCACGGTTTTGAAGTGTCGTTCAGCATGAGTTGGGTACTCCGGTAGAGTTAAGTATAGTATTTCACCCTCAGACGGACGAACAGTCCGAGCGCACTATTCAGATTCTTGAGGATATACTCCGTGTGTGTGTGTGTGATTGAGTTTGGAGGGTCTTGGGATCAATTTTTGCCATTGGCGGAGTTTGCTTACAACAACAGCTATCAGTCCAGTATTCAGATGGCACTGTATGAGGCTTTATATGGTAGGCGGTGCAGATCTTCGGTGGGTTAGTTTGAGACGGGTGAGGCCAGATTGTTGGGCACAGACTTGGTTCGAGATGCTTTTGAGAAGGTTAAGGTGATTCAGGATAGACTCCAAATAGCCTAGTCCAGACAGAAGAGTTAAGCAGACCAGAAAGTTCATGATGTTTCCTATATGGTTGGAGAGCGGGTTCTGCTTCGGGTTTCGCCTATGAAGGGCGTCATGAGATTCGGGAAAAAAGGAAAGTTGAGTCCGAGATTTATTGGCCCTTTTTAGATATTGAGGCGTGTTGGAGAGGTTGTTTATGAGCTTGCCTTACCTCCCAGCTTGGCCGGAGTTCATCCGGTATTTCATGTTTCGATGCTCCGGAGGTATCACGGTGACCCGTCGCACGTGTTGGATTTCAGTTCAGTCCAGTTGGACAAGGATCTATCTTATGTTGAGGAGCTAGTGGCAATATTGGATAGGCAGGTCAAAAATCTGAGGTCAAAGAACATTGCATCGGTGAGGTTCAATAGCGGGGCCAGCCGGTCGAGGAGGTGACTGGGGAAACCGAGCAAGATATGCGCATCCGTTACCCTCATCTTTTCACTACTTCAGGTATGTCTCTATACTCGTTCGAGGATGAACGAATGTTTAAGTGTAGGAGGATGTGACGACTCGGCCGGTCGTCTTAAGAATTAATGCCCCGATCCCCTATTAATTGCTTTCCCGAGTTTATTTCTACTATTTTTGATTTGACGGGATGTTCACTTTTGAGTTTCGGGCTTAGGGGCGTGATCGGATTGTGTTTTGGAGGTCCGTAGCTAATTTAGGCCTAAAATGGCGAGAGTCGAATTTTTGAAATTTCCGGTCCGATAGTGAGATTTTGATCTAAAGGTCGGAATGGAATTTCGAGAATTGGAGTAGCTCTGTAGTGTTGAATGTGACGTGCTTGCAACATTTCAGGTCATTCGGACGAAATTTGATCGACTTTTTGATCGAAAGCATAAGTTAAGAGTTCTTGGAGTTCTTAGGCTTGAATCCCATGTTAAGTTGGTGATTAGATATTGTTGTGAGCGTTCCGAAGTTTTGAACAATGTCATGGGATGTGTTGGTATAATTGGTTTGAAGTCCCAGGGACTCAGGTGAGTTCCGGGTAGGTTCCAGGATGTTTTAGGCCAAAAATCATAGTTGTTGCAAGTCCAGAAGAGTTGCAGGCCTCAGAACCCACCAGTGCGGTCCGCACAAAGTCCAGTGCGTCCGCGGTGGGGGCTGTGCGGCCGCACAAAATGCAGTGCGGTCCGCGGTGAGGAAAATTTCACTGGTCCTACTTCGGAAGCTCATATCTTTTGATCTACAAGGAATTTTGGGATGACTCAAAAAAGAAAGTTGTACCCCTTCGTGTCTAGTTTCCAGAAAGGTAAACAAATCACAATTTGGACATCTTAGAGAAAGTTATGGCCAAAAAACTAAAGTCTGTCACTGCAGTCAAAACCTATGCAGACAACACTCGTTTTGTGCGGACCGCACTGGTTTTGTGCGGACAGCACTCGTTTTTGTGCGGTCCGCAGTGGTGGAATCCTGGGGGTGCTCTATAAATACGAGGTTTTCGGTTTTATTTCATATTTTGACCTAGAGAGCTCAGGTTTTGGCAATTTTTCAAAGGTTTTTCAAGAAATTTATCGGGGTAAGTGATTCTAACTCAGATTCGGCTAGAGTACGTAAATACATCATTGAATTCATCATTTAATTCATGATTTGGGATGGAATTTGGGAAGAAAACTTGTGAAATCTTTCAAAAATGTAAAATGATGATTTGAAGGACCAAATGGTATCGGAATTGGATAATTTTGGTATAGTTAGACTCGTAAGGGTATGAGGATTCTGAAAATGTGAATTTTACCCGATTCCGAGACATGGGGCTGAGAGGCATTTTGGTCATTTTACATAATTTCGCGTATTAGCTTAGAATTTAATTATAGAATCAGTTACTTGAAGTGTTATTTACATTATACAATTGAATTGAATAGATTTGGGGCATTTGGAGTCGAATACTCGTGGCAAAGACGTGGTGTTGGGTTAATTTTGAGCCGGTTCGAGGTAAGTGACTTGTCTAACCTTGTGTGGGGGACCTTCCCCTTAGGATTGGTATATTTGGTAATTGAAATGCCTTGTACGTGAGGTGACGAGTGCGTACTTGTGCTAATTGTTGGAAATCCGATTTTCTTTAAGTAAATACTAGTATTTTTCTTTCCTGTTTCTATTTCTTGCACTATTAAGCATGTTCTTAGCTTAGGAAAGTATGTCTAAGTGACTTAATTGCTTTATTTGATTCAACCTGCCTTACTTGAATTCTGTGCAGCATGCTAAGCTAGAATCACTTATTTCCTTAATATGAAATTTTGCCATTTCTATTTATCTTCCTGCTGTTGCTGTGTAATTTATTTTGGGACTACGGATGTGGGATTCCGGTAGCTCCCACTTGTCTGTTTACTTTGGGACTACGGGTTAGATTCCCGGTAGATCCCCATGCTCATTTACTTTGGGACTACGGGTTAGATTCCCGGTAGATCCCCGTACACAATTATATGGAACTACGGGAATGCATCCGGTAGATTCCCCCAGTACTAGGTATTTACATTTGGGACTACAGATCGGGATTCCGATAAATCCCCCGCATTGATAGTTGGACTACGGGACGGGATCCTGGGAGATCCTTCGGACATATATATGATGGACTACGGGACGGTAACCCGGGAGATCTACTGGATAGTTGTAATTGGGACTTCAGGACGGTATCCTAGGAGGTGTCTCGGTTGTTATCTCTGTGTTGAGCAGTATTTCTTTCAGTGGCTTGTTTTGTTTCTCTTCTAGTTGTTGTTGTTCTGTCAATTCTATGTTATTTCTTACTGTTGCACTTATTTATATTATTTTATTCCATACTGTTAACCCTTATATTGTATTTAACCTCAGTAGGGCCCTGACCTTCCTTGTCACTACCCAACCGAGGTTAGGCTTGGCACTTACTGAGTACCGCTGTGGTGTACTCATGCCTCTTCTGCGCATGTTTTTTATGTGCAGATCTAGATACTTCTACTCAGGCCTACCATCCTTGAGGGAGGCGACTACTTAGAGACTTCGAGGTACATCTTCCGCGTTCGCAGACCGAGGAGTCCCTTTTTATTCCTGCCTTTCTGTATTTAGCCCTTCTAAACTTTCTGTTCTTATTAGACAAATTCTGGAGTTAGAGCTATGTAGTATTTTTTTTCTTAGCTTGTGATTCGTGGGTTTTTGGGTCTTGGATTTAGATATTGGTTTTGAGATCTCTATAAATATGGTGTATGCCGAGCGGCACATTTAACACTGTTATTGCCTTATTTCAATTTTTAAATTGTTTTACTTCCGTAAGTTTTGGTTATCTTCCGCAAGTTTAGGCTTACCTAGTCGTAAAGACTAGGTGCCGTCATGATGGTTCACGGAGGGCGAACTGGGGTAGTGACAGTCAAGAGATGAGTTAGGATTTCAGAGAGAGATAACCCTAAGATGGAGAGATTATGGATTAGAAGCCGTGGATCTAGCCGAAAAATAGAAAATCTTACTCTGAGGGGCCAAGGGTGGTTTGAGAACGGCATAGAAACCATGGGAGGTGAGTGAACCGCCTTTTAGTTCCCTTGAGGGCCTCAAGGTAGCAAGGATCCGGCATGTGAGGGAGCCATGGAGGCTAGGGGTGGTGGTGGAACCACCATTGATACCGGCGAGCCAACGGCCGGCGAGTAGAAGCTTAGGTTTAGTAGAGGGCTTAAGAGAGAATGAGAGAGTGTAACGGCGGGGTGAAAGAGAGGAAATGAGGGTTTGGGGGGTAGTCTATTAGGTTAATTAAGGAAGAAATTAACCTGGACCATTGATCAAAAATGATCAACGGCCAAGATTTGGGCAGAATTGGGTCGAGTAGGATTTAGGTTTGGGCTAATTTGATTGGGGTTTTAGGGCTAGTTTAATTAGGTTATAATTAAAATAAAATGGGGCTAATTTGTTAAATACCCAATTAAATTAAGTAAAATAATTTATAAAAATAGCTGATAATTATACAAAATGAATTTCATGCATAAAAAATAGTTAAAAATAATTGCTTAGTATTTAAAAATATAAATGATTAATTGTCGGTCAAAAATAGTATATAATCATATGATTGGGCTATAATTGCAAAGTTATTGCAATTATAGCCAAAAGATGCCAATTTGGCCAATTATGAAATAATTTGGTTCAAATAGGACCATAAATAATAAGTTAAATCAAGAGATGCTTTTGAAATCATCTGCAATGTTATTTTGTAATTATTTATTGGGAATAAAATGCTGGACAAATTAATAAAAATATAGGAAAATTATAGAAAAATACCAATTGCTATTAATGCATGATTTTGAAGGTATATATGCAATTTTAAAATATTTTGGGGAAAAATTGGGTATCAATAGCTGCCCCTCTTTACCCGGGAAGGATGGAAGAGTTTTCGAGTAAAGAAATGATGGCCAATTTTGACTGGGCGAAACAATTCGAGAGATTAGGCCGCACTTTGGCCACTGAGCTGCCTGCATATCCCTGGTTTTACAAGAATCAGGTTGTATGTAGTTCTGGATCCTTCGGCGGAGTATAACGATGAAGTCATTTCGAGAACAGACGCAACATCTAGGGCTGGGTGAGTGAACGGTTTACGGGAATGGTTAGGTTTGATATGGTTGAGGGAACTAGAGCGGGATCTCTCATGCTGGGATGGTCGTTGCTCGCCGGGTTACCTGCAAATAAAAGCAATACAAGTGTATACTATGCATAAATTTAAACATGATGCAGGTTCCCGTTGGACTATAAAAGTTATCTTCGAACGGTTAGGGATGACGTCCTTAGACCATGATGTCCTGGGCCATGAATTATTTGATGAGAGATTCGTAGGCCATGAAATGATGTTCTCAGGCCATGAAAATGGTGCCTCTAAACTATGATGCCTTTGAATAATGATATGCAAATTTGAGAGATCCCCAGGCCATGGCATGGTGTCTTCCGGCTATGAGGATGATGCCTTTAGACTATGATACCTCCAGATAGATTGGCGATATTTCATCCCATGATATGCAATAGTATGATGTTAACAAGACAAGGCTTAGTCTTGTGAAATGGAGGGCAGATCTTAGCCCGATTGAAAAACAAATAAATAGTAAAGTAGAGCAATATTTGTGCGAAAAAGGACAGTGCTTAGTCACATGCGAATGTGGAGGAAAGGATTAGTCTCATGCAAGTATGGAGTCAAGGATTAGCCTCATGTAAATTGGGAGGCAGAGGTTAGCCTCATGCAGGAATGGAGGCAAGGATTAGCCTCATGTAAATTGGGAGGCAGGGATTAGCCTCATGCAGGTATGGAGGCAAGGATTAGCCTCATGCAAATTAGGAGGCAGGGATTAACCTCATGAAGGTATGGAGGCAAGGATTAGCCTCATGAAAATTGGGAGGCAGGGATTAGCCTCATGTAAATTGGGCAGGGATTAACCTCATGTAGGTATGGAGGCAAGTATTAGCCTCATGCAAATTGGGAGGCAGGGATTAGCCTCATGAAGGTATGGAGGCAAGGATTAGCCTCATGCAAATTGGGAGGCAAGGATTAGCCTCATGTAAGTAGGGAGGAAAGGATTAGACTCATGCAAGTAGGGGGCAAAGATTATACTCATGCAAGTAGGGAGGTAAGGATTAGCCTCATGCAGATATAGAGGCAAGGATTAGCCTCATGCAAATTGGGAGGCAGGGATTAGCCTCATGCGAAGAGCAAGCGGAAAACGAGAGTAGCATATGTCTTAGCTGGAGATATGTTCGACATCTGATGGCCTTATTAATAGTAATCTCTTTGTGTACACATGTTTGCGAATGCTATCGTTACGTCAAATGTGCCTGCATTCAAAGAAAAATTGTAAGTTTTGTGAGGGGAGGTTGGTTCGTGCCTTCGTCTGCCGGCCTTTCTTTGCTCTGTTCTGAAAGCCTTTTCGAGTTCCCCTGGGTGACACCTGATTGTTATGGAAATGGAGTTTTTCGAAAAATATGCAATTGTTGATAAAAATAGAGTTATTTAGAAATATGTTGATACATTAGGTAATTTTAGATGAACCAGTGACTATAATATATCTCAAAGGCATCGCAACTCTCTTTTGTTGGAATTTTGAGGGCCCTCCTCAAAATTCTGCCCCAGTTTGGTAGATGATCTTTGACTGTTTGTGGATAATAGGCCTTGCTGAATCTTCTTCGGAATTTTGAGAATCTTTCTCAAAATTCTGCCCCAGTTTCTTAACTGACTTTCTGGCATGCAATGGCGTTGGCTGGACTTGCTCCGGAATTTTGAGGGTCCTCAAAATTCTGCCCAAGATTCTGAACTTGGGAAAATGAAAATTTTATTATGATGTGACCGAACCCATAAGGCTGCCTACGTATCCCCTCTTAAATGGGAATCAGGTCAAGTGTAGTTCAATTACATCAGAAGAGAAATGTAAAATAATCTAGGCATAGTATCTCTTGACTGCGTCTGAATTGATTGGTTTTGGCCAGATTTCTCCATCTATTTCTGTAAGTATGAGTGCTCCTCCTGTCAGTACCTTGTGAACCATGTACGGACCTTGCTAGTTGGAAGAGAATTTCCCTTTGGCTTCATCTTGATGTGGGAAGATTTTCTTCAATACCAGCTGCCCTGGTGCGAACGGTCTTGGTTTTACCCTTTTGTTGAAAGCCCTGGTCATTCTGCTCTGGTAAAGTTGGTCGTGACATACCGCGTTCATCCTCTTTCCATCTATGAGGGCCAATTGTTCATAGCGACTCCGTATCCACTCTTCATCGCTGAGTTCAGCTTCCTGTATGATTCTTAAAGAAGGAATCTCCACCTCGGCTGGGATGACAACCTCGGTATCATAAACCAACATGTAAGGAGTTGCCCCGGTCGATGTGTGAACCGTAGTGCAGTATCCCAATAAAGCAAAAGGTAACTTTTCATGCCATTGTTTGTGGTTCTCTACCATTTTCCTTAGTATCTTCTTGATGTTTTTTTTGGTGCCTTCTATGGCTCTATTCATCTGAGGTGTGTAGGCTGTGGAATTCTTGTGCTTGGTTTTTAAAGTCTCACATATGGCCTTCATCAAATCACTATTGATATTGGCGGCGTTATCAGTGATAATTGACTCGGGAACCCTGAATCGGCAAACGATACGATCCTTGACAAAATCTGCAACGACTTTCTTGGTTACAGCTTTGTAAGATGTAGCCTTTACCCATTTTGTAAAGTAGTCAATGGCTACCAGAATGAACCTGTGTCCGTTTGAAGCAGTGGGCTCAATCGGACCAATAACATCCATTCCCCAGGTAGCGAATGGCCAAGGTGAACTTGTTGTATTGAGCTCATTTGGCGGCACTTTTATCATATCGGCATGCACTTGACATTGAAAGCATTTGTGGACATACTGAATGTAATCCGTCTCCATGGTCATCCAAAAGCAACCTTCCCTGAGTATCTTCTTAGCCAAGATGAAACCATTCATATATGGGCCACAGGTCCCAGCATGCACATCCTCCAGTAGCTTAAAAGCTTCCTTCACGTCGACACATCTTAGTAAACCCAAATCAGGAGTTCTTCTGTACAAGTTCCCTCCATTATGGAAGAAGTTATTTGACAATCTCCGGAATGTGCATTTCTAAGTGTGATTTGCATACTCCGGGTATTCTCCTTTTGATAAATATTCCTTGATGTCATGGAACCAAGTCTTTCCATTTGTTTCTTCTTCAATATAAGCACAATATGCCGGCTGATTATGGATCCTCACCGGAATGGGATCAATGTAATTCTTATCCGGATGTTGTATCATAGGTGACAAGGTGGCCAATGCATCGGCAAACTCATTCTGAATTCTGGGCACATGTCGGAATTCTATCTTCATGAACCTCTTTCTTAATTCCTGCATATGGTGCAGATATGGCAGTATCTTGGAATTCTTGGTAGCCCACTCTCCTTGTACCTGGTGCACAAGTAAATCTGAATCACTGATTACCAGCAACTCCTGAATGTTCATGTCGACTGCCATGTTGATCCCTAACATGCAGGCTTCATACTCTGCCATGTTGTTGGTGCAGGGAAATCTGAGTTTAGCAGATACCAGATAATGTTGACCCGTTTCTGATATTAAAACTGCTCCAATGCCCACTCCTCTGAAATTTACAACTCCATCAAAGAACATTCTCCAATTGTCGTATGCTTCGGTAATGTCTTCTCCTACAAATGATACTTCTTCATCAGGAAAATACGTCTTCAAAGGTTCATATGCTCCTCCTACCGGATTTTCAGCAAGGTGATCTGTCAATGCTTGCCCTTTGACCGCCTTTTGAGTTACTTAGACGATTCAAACTCACTTAGTAGTATCTTCCATTTAGCCAACTCCCCAGTAGGCATGGGTTTCTAAAATATGTACTTCAGAGGATCCATCCTGGATATGAGGTATGTAGTGTAGGCACATAAATAATGCATCAATTTCTGAGCTGTCCAAGTCAAAGCACAGCAAGTTCATTCAAGTAGAGAATATCGTGCTTCATAAGGTGTGAACTTCTTACTCAAGTAATATATGGCTTGCTCCTTTCTTCTTGTCCCATCATGTTGTCCCAAAAAACATCTGAAGGCTCCATCTAATATAGATAGATAGAGTAGCAAAGGTCGTCCTGGTTCTGGCGGGAACAGAACTGGTGGTGTGGACAGGTACTCCTTGATCTTGTCAAAAGCTTTCTGACAATCCTCTGTCCAGCTTGTTTCGGCATCCTTCCTCAGCATCTTGAAGATGGGTTCACATATGACTGTGGACTGTGCTATGAAATGACTAATATAGTTGAGACATCCTAGGAAGCTCATCACTTCCTTTTTGCTCTTAGGTGGTGGAAACTCCTGAATAGCCTTGACTTTAGATGGATCCAGCTCGATCCCTCGACGACTGACGATGAATCCTAATAATTTTCCTGCGGGAACCCCGAATGCACACTTTGCGGGATTCAGTTTCAAATTGTACCTCCTTAGTCTGTCAAAGAACTTTCTCAAGTCCGCTATGTGATCTGCGGCCCTCTTGGATTTGATAATGACGTTGTCCACATACACCTCTATTTCCTTGTATATCATATCATGGAAGATGGTTGTCATGGCTCTTATGTAAGTAGCCCCATCATTCTTCAGACCAAATGGCATTATTTTGTAACAGTATACACCCCATGGTGTGATGAAAGCTGTCTTCTCTGCATCTTCTTCATCCATCTAAATCTGGTGATAACACCGCGAAGCAATCTACAAAGGATTGGAGTTCATGCTTGGCGCAATTATCAATTAGGATGTGTATATTTGGCATTGGGAAGTCGTCCTTGGGACTTGCTCTATTTAAATCCCGATAGTCAACACATACTCTGACCTTTCCATCCTTCTTCGGAACTGGCACAATGTTATCTAACCAGGTTGGGTACTCAACCACTCTGCGAACTTTGGTTTTGATCTGCTTGGTAACTTCATCCTTGATTTTCAGGCTTATGTCTGGTTTGAACTTTTTAAGTTTCTGCTTGACTGGTTGACATGGGATTAATAGGAAGCTTGTGAGCCACTATGGACGTGCTCAAACCGATCATGTCATCGTATGACCACGCGAAAATGTCCTCATACTCTTTTAGGAACTGAATGTAATCTTCCTTCTCCGTCGGTGACAAGTAAATGCTGATGTGAGTCTCCTTGACGGTTTTGGCGTCTCCCAAATTTACTACCTTGGTCTCGTCTAGATTGGACTTAGGCTTGTTCTCAAAATGTTCACCTCACTGACAATTTCCTTAGGTATCTCATCTTCTTCCTCTGAATCACTATTCTCATGTTGTGTTGCCTCATTACATGCCATGGTCACTGGTTCATCAGGAAAAGTAATAATAATGATGTAGAAAGGAAACGTGTAAAGATACTAGTGAATAATAAAGAGCAAATGCATTTGATCAAAACTCAAAAATCGTCCAGAGAAAGTACAGCTCGATGAATCGAGCATTTAATTTGAAACAAGTAAAGCTTAAAACAAAATTACAAGAAATCTTAAATGCCTAGAATGGCGATAGAAGTAAATTCTGCCAAGCTACCCAGGGACTCGGCGGGCTCAGGATGGTGTGGCGGTCTACTTTCTAAGAACAGCTCCTTTCTTCACAAATTGAATAGTGGGACTTCTTCCTCTTCCTCCTCAATTATGGCGTTGCAATCCATGTCTTCATCAACAAATTCTTCAACCTAGCTAGTGCTTCTTCTTCTACGGCCCCCCATATCGTATCAGCCTGGTGAAAAACTTGTTCCAAACGTGGCACTGGTTGCTCAAGAGGGTAATATGGTCCACGCCATGGAGGCGACCAATCCCTATACTCTTTTCATGTGTACTGGTATCCGAACCCAAAGGTGGTACCATGATTCTTTTTTTGGATACCACTTAAGTCGTCCATTTTTGCTTTTCATCTGCCTTTTATGTTGCTTGGAGGATGAGGAGGTGGAGAGCCTCTAGATCTGGGTATGGTATGCTGATGAGGCCAGTATGAGTGAACCAACCTAAGGGGATGGGAATAATCAAAATAAGAAAAAACAAAAAAGGTAACAAGTTAGTGAGAATTTTGAAATGTTTGCAGTATTTAAACACATATTGCGGAAATGTAAATTCGCGTCTTAATTTTGGGAGCCTCATTGTGCCCGAGGTAGGCCTAGCGACAAATAAATTTGGAGAACTTTAAATTCCAATAAATGCTTCATTTCATAATATAAAAATAGACGAATCCCCAAAACGACACTAAGATAATAGAAAAAATAAGTCACTACTGGCACTTGGCCTTATTACATTTGAAAAGCAAGTAAACCTAATCTATTTGGTCTCAGAAGGACCTTCCTCAGGCTGAACGCTCTTGTCGATCAAATCCCCCAGTTCACGTAGGCTCATCAGTAAGAATGCCTTTGCCAAATGTCCTCCTTTGTTTCCCTCAGCATTTTGGCAGTCGGTGACTCTCTTCCTCACTCTTCCTTCCAATTTCATCAGACTGTATTCCAGATATTCCAACTTTTCTCTAGATTGATAACCCTCTCTTTTCATTCATTGATTTGGTCACTTGATAGAAGATCCCTCCACCAGTCTAGCAAGAGTGAGGGTGTGCTAACCATACCGAATCTGGGGACCTCGTGCCTCATTTTCTACAAAACAAAAAGGTTAGGCCCTTCTCCCCTACTAGACTCGACTATTTATACATTCATGATTAGTATATTGGCATTTAGTTCTCCAAATTAATGCACAAAACGTGGTTGTGTCCGTTGGGATTATGGAAACCTCGGTGGACTTTGGATAAGGCTCATCTTAAAGGATCATTATGTGGACAACATAATTGATCCGACTAGGTTTGACCATGATGCATGCACAATTTCGATCAGATCAAGGTTACTATGGGGTTTTAGACTGGTACCCTCAAGCGGACAACTTGAGGTGGAAGGCACGGAACGGTCAACTGCACCGCTGATCGACTGGTTTTACCGTAAATAAACCTTTCCAAATTTAAGGGTAGTAAATAGGAAGAGCGTAACCACTCATTTAAGCGTTGCTATAGGATTTGATACGCACGAGTGGAATATGATGTGGAGCATGATTTATGCAACAATTAATAACATGTAGTCAAGTATTTGCATGCAGGAAAAATAAATGCGGTATTTAAATTATTGAAAGACAGTTATAGGAAAAAGAAACAAAAAGACAAGTCAACTTCAGGGATAAAGAGTCATAAATGCTTAAAAGAAAATAGACAGTTAAATTCAAATAAGGGAAAAGGGTACGGCATAAAGCATGCTTGGACTAATTCATAAGAATAAGTTCGTTATGATAGTAGCCTAAAGGCATCCCCAGCGGAGTCGCCATGATATCGCGCCCCTTTTTCCCTCCTTTTTTTACGGGGAAGAAAGGTCCGTTTTCGACATTTATGGGTAATAACTCATTTCCTTTTGGGAATTGGGCATTTTGAAGAGTCGCCACCTAATAGATTATGGTGCGTTAGAGCACCTAGAGCGATTAACTCTTGGATTGGTTCGTGTTACCAAAGATTTAGGGTAAGGTCTCGAAATAACCTTAAGGGGAAGGTGTTAGGCACCCCTCTCGGTCCACAACTGTGGGTCCCAGCGGAACTTATACACATGAATTAGTCTTTTAACGAATAAGTAATTGAAACATATAATTGCAAATAAAGCATGTTGGATATTGTATGACTCAAATAATAAGACAAAGGATTTGAACAAGTTATATAGAAAAGCAAAGTTTTAGGTAAAGGGAATTTGGGAAGGAGGGGTCCTAGGTTGGTTAGCCTACAGGATCACCCCACGCAATGCCTGGTAAACACTCCTCAATAAGGGGCTACACGTGACATTGACGCGTAGTCATCATATCCCATCTACCCATTCCATACCCCTTAGTGGTTACTAAAGCGAGTGTTTGTTCAATGATCCTTATGCATGTTGTTACCCCTCCCTTCTTAATGGTCCTGGAAGAAATTAGGATCTCTACCTTTAGGAAGTTCTAGACAGACCCCTAAGGTTTAAAGGAGAAAATACTAAGGCGACAAGCAAGAACACATAAGACTTCGACAAATAAAAGCATGAAATAGCAGATAAGAGGCTCATGTTCACCTCCACAGACAATGCATGTAAACAACACGACTCAAACACAAATAAGGGCAATATTGTTAAACAGTATCCTAAGACATGATGTCTAGGCGAATATCAGAACACATGAGATATGCAGTTTAATTTTATAAACTCAGATGCAGGGGCCCTAATCAGTTTGCCTACTGATTTCAGAGCTTGTTAATCATTACGCAGTAAACACAAGGAGGCAGTTGCCAGTTTTATAGGAGTTGAATACCTAAGGCTTGCCTAGGTGTAGGATAATGCACAATAGTTACAGAGTCATTCGAACAATGGAGGAGTTATTTTACCTAAAGAGTATACTGATCTAAGTATTATAAAATACAGGAATTATTAATAGTTTATTTTAAACAGGATAATCAAATGTGAAGTTGTTTTTACATCTTCCATAATCAGTAGTTTACACTAGTTGTGGCTGAGCAAGTACGAATGAGATCCCAAAGCATGGTATCTAATATGCACGTATAAATGTAGAATGATTTATATGCAGAATTCCTAAAGCAGGATTTCTAAATACACAGCAGGTCATAGCATGATTTCAAAATATGCATAAGTAACAGTTTATGTTAATGTCGTTTATCCTAGAAACATGATTTCTAAGTGATAATAAGGATGTCAAAATGAGATGCTGAAAACAGTATACGTGAAACCTAGGAGCATGGTATCTGATGCAGGATATGCTTTGCATGTGTTGGTCCTAAACATGAATTCTAATGCACGTACAAAAATATGAACCTAAAGCATGTTTTCTACCCATTGATATTGATAACATATATAGCTACCCTCCCATTTTCACTATCCAAACCCCATATTCGTTTACAAATTATTACAGGACAATATCGAATGAATTACATAAGTAGATAAAAAATAAGAAGTTACTCCATAGAGAGCCTACAAATAGGCCCGGATTTCCAAAGTTTCCAATGCTAGATTGCCTCATAGCCTTTCACATAATCTGGGTGTGTCAGAGTTCCCTAAGGACCTCAAAGGATCCGGGGCAGTGCTCACACCCAGATTTCATAGTCATAGTTGAGTAAGTGTAGTATGGAAGGTCCAGCTCTAATATATCAAAGTTCAGAAGGATCTCATAGGGATCCCTAAGCAGTCACACATTAGAGGGGCAGAACTTAAAACCTAAGAGTAGATGTGAAAGTGCTTGAAAATATTTAAGCAGGGAAACAGTTTGAAAAGGGACTTGTTTGAAATAGTTTTGCAAAAGACAACAGAGACAGTTTTGAAAAGAGAGTAGAGTAGTAAGCAACAGTTCAAAACACAGCACCCCAAAACAGGTTCATACACAGCCAGAGGACATAGAACCAAGGCAGGTTCAGCAACTACAAACAGGGGTTAAGGGATTTGGGGACACATAGGACATGTAGGTAAACACATAGTTACAGGAGCACAGTAGTCCTGGGGGTTTATAGGATTGGGGAATAGCTAGTGATACCAACACAGTATGGATTTCAGAAACAATCATAGAATCAGACATTTAAAGTGACATATCAGTTTGTAAAGTAAATGCATATCAAAACTGGATGACAAGCAGACGAGTATTCAAAACAGGGTAAAGTCATATTGAAATAGACTACCAGGGGAGTAGAACATATTCTAAGATGCCCTAAAAGGGTTAGACTAGCATGGTAGATGAAACAGTAATATAAACATGCCAATCACATGTTGAACAACAGAACCATAGATAGAAACAAGTTAGAAACATGATAAACTGAAGCAGTAAAAAAAACATATTGGTTTTGTGACCTAAATTGAAATCAGAACATACCAGTAAAGAGACAGTAAACACAAAGTAAAGAATAGGATAGCATAATAGTTAGCCTTGGCTTGCAGCCGGCTAACTTAGACCAGCAGTAAGTTATCACAGAAAGAGAGCAGAAAGTTTTGAATGTGAGAGAGAGAGTTTTGAACCAAAATTCATAATGTTGTGTTAATGAAATAGCAGGGTACTTATAGTTTGAAAACAAGTAGAAAATAAGGCAAGAATCATAGTTCAGCAATAGTTATGGATCTATGTACTAATTAGAAACAAATCAGTGTAAGTGCTTCCCTTTAATTAAGGAGTTAAATAACACATAAGAAAAGAAATCAATGTACGACCAATAAGGACAGACTTCAAATACAGTAGGTACAGGGTAAACAATTAGGGCTAAGTTCATAAGGTTCTAATTAAGGAAATAGCATAAGAATCAATCAACGGCATAGTCAATCACGTAATAAGGCAAGAGAATGATTTAAAGGTCAAAAATCAGCAAGGGTATCAATCACAGGAAATCAGTAAAAGGTATTAATCATATGAGATCATGGATTTAACTAGAAATAGTACTGATTAGAGGAAATTACTACAAATTTTCGACAACAAACAAAGTAAACATAATATAGGCGGGAGAGGCAAAATCAGAAACCCTAATGAGCACAAGGAGGCAGAAAATCATAGAAGCTCCGAACATATGCATGAGAAACAGGTATACATTCAAATCAGATAAGCAAAGACATTTTTAGAACCCCGGATTAAAACCAAAATAATTAGGGTTTTCAACATGATGAATCAGATAAAAGGAAAAACTTAAATAAACCGCTTAAACATGGTAGAAATCATACAATAATACTGAAAATCAAAGGGAAAGTCATTTGAAAAGGGGTTAAGAAACCCTAGTTTCGAAGATGAAGAGGCGTTTTTGAAAAATCGGAAAGATTATCAAGAAATAGTGAAGATAACTCAAAATAAACTTAGATCTGTAGTAGATCTGAAAAGTCAAGAGATGAATTAGGGTTTCAGAGAGAGATAACCCTGAGATGGAGAGATTCCGGTTTAGAAGCGATGGATCTAGCCGGAAAATAGAAAAATCTTACTCAGACGGGCCAGAGAACGGCATAGAAACCATGGGAGGTGAGTGAACCGCCTTATGGTTCCCATGAGGGCCTCAAGGTAGCAAGGATCCGGCATGTGAGGGAGCCATGGAGGCTAGGGGTGGTGGTGGAACCACCATTGATACCGGCGAGCCAACGGCCAGCGAGTAGAAGCTTAGGTTTAGCAGAGGGCTTAAGAGAGAATTAGAGAGTGTAACGGCGGGGTGAAAGAGAGGAAATGAGGGTTTGGGGGTAGTCTGTTAGGTTAATTAAGGAAGGAATTAACCTGGACAAACAGCTAGGATTTGGGCGGAATTGGGTCGGGTAGGATTTAGGTTTGGGCTTGGGTCTTGGGCTGATTTGATTGGGGTTTTGGGGCTGGTTTAATTAGGTTATAATTGAAATAAAATGGGGCTATTTGTTAAATACCCAATTAAATTGAGTAAAATAATTTATAAAAATAGCTGAATTATACAAAATAAATTTCATGCATAGAAAATAGTTAAAAATGATTATTTAGTATTTAAAAATATAAATTATTAATTTTCGATCAAAAATAGTATAAAATTATATGATTGGGCTATAATTGCAAAGTTATTGTAATTATAGCCAAAAGATGCCAATTTGGCCAATTATGAAATAATTTGGTTCAAATAGGACCATAAATAATAAGTTAAATCAAGAGATGCTTTTGAAATCATCTGCAATGCCATTTTGTAATTATTTATTGGGAATAAAATGTTGGATAAATTAATAAAAATATAGAAAATTTATAGAAAAATACCAATTGCTATTAATGCATGATTTTGAAGGTATATATGCAATTTTAAAATATTTTGGGGGAAAATTGGGTATCAACAGCTATCAAAGGCACTGTTTGGGTTTGTAGTAGAGATGCTTCAGTTCTATTTGATCCAGGGTCTACATACTCCCATGTGTCATCTTAGTTTACACCATATCTGGTCATGCCTAGTGATTCTTTGAGTGCTCATGTGTATGTGTTTACACCGGTGGATGATTCTATTGTGGTAGATCGTATCCATCGTTCATGTATAGTTGTGATTGGGGGTCTTGAGGCTCGTGTAGATTTATTACTTTTGGATATGGTTGATTTTGATGTCATATTGGGGATGGACTGGTTATCACCTTACCACGCTATCTTGGACTGCCATGCCAAGACTGTGACCTTAGCCTTGCCGGGTTTGCCTCGTTTAGAGTGGAGAGGGACTACTGGTTATTCTACATGTTGTGTTATCTCATAGATGAAGGCTCGGCGTATGGTCGAGAAGGGGTGTTTGTCCTATTTGGCATATGTTTGTGATTCTAGTGCTGAGGTTCCTTCTATGGATTCTGTGCCTGTTGTTCGTGAGTTTTCCTGAGGTTTTCCTTTCAGACCTGCCGGGTATGCCACCAGATTGGGATATTGACTTCTGCATTGATTTGGCTCCGGGAACCCAGCCCATTTCTATCCCTCCGTATCGTATGGCCCCGCCTGAATTGAAAGAGTTGAAGGAGCAGTTGCAAGACTTGCTTGATAAGGGCTTTATTAGGCCTAGTGTCTCGCCTTGGGGTGCGCTGGTGTTGTTTGTCAAGAAGAAGGACAGGTCGATGAGGATGTGTATAGATTATCGGCAGTTGAATAAGGTTACAATTAAGAATAAGTATTCGTTGCCGAGGATTGATGATTTGTTTGATCAACTTCAGGGTTCCAAGGTATTTTCAAAGATTGACTTGAGATGTGGCTACCATTAGTTGAGGATTAGGGCATCCGATGTCCCTAAGACAGCTTTTCGCATTTGGTACGGGCATTATGAGTTCTTGGTAATGTCCTTTGGGTTGACAAATGCCCCAACATCTTTTATGGATTTGATAAATCGAGTGTTCAAGACTTACTTAGATTCGTTCGTGATAGTCTTCATTGATGATATGTTGAGAGTGGTTCTTCAGACTTTGAGAGATAGTCGGTTGTATGCTAAGTTTTCGAAGTGTGAGTTCTGGTTGAGTTCGGTTTCATTCTTGGGTCATGTCGTATTAGTGGAGGGTATTCAGGTAGATCCGAAGAAGATAGAGGCATTCAAGGACTAGCCTACACCCATATCAGCTGCAGAGATCCGGAGTTTCTTGGGTTTGGCAGGCTATTATCATCGGTTTGTAGAGGGGTTTTCATCTATTGCAGCCCTGATGACCAGGTTGACCCAGAAGGGTGCCTAATTCAGGTGGTCGGACGAGTGTGAGGCGACCTTTTAGGAGCTCAAGACAACTTTGACTACGGTGCCGGTGTTGGTTTTTCCCACAGGTTCAGGGTCATATACAGATTATTATGATGCATCTCGTATTAGACTTGGTGCGGTGTTGATGTAGGATGGCAAGGTCATTGCTTATGCTTCGCGGTAGTTGAGGATTCATGAGAAGAATTATTTCGTTCACGATTTGAAGTTAGCAGCCATTGTTCACGCGTTGAAGATTTGGATGCATTATCTATATGGCATGCCATATGAGGTGTTCATGGATCGCAAGAGTTTTCAATACTTATTCAAGAAGAAGGAGCTAAATTTGAGGCAGAGAAGGTGGTTGGAGCTTTTAAAGGACTATGATATCACCATCTTATATCATCCGGGGAAGGCCAATGTAGTGGTCGATGCTTTGAGTAGGAAGTCAGCCAGTATAGGTAGTCTTGCATATATTCTGGTCGGTGACAGACCGCTTGCTTTGGATATTCAGGCTTTGGCCAATAAGTTTATGAGGTTGGATGTTTCTGAGCCCAGCCATGTGTTAGCTTGCACAGCCGCTCATTCTTCTTTATTGGAGCATATCCGAGATAGGCAATATGATGATCCTCATTTGTGTGTCCTTAGGGACATGGTGCAGCACGGTGATGCCAAGCAGGTTACATTAGGAGATGATGGAGTTTTGAGGCGGCAGGGTCGAGTTTGTGTGCCTAATGTGGATGGGCTTCGAGAGTTGATTTTAGAGGAGGCGTATAGTTCTCGGTACTCTATTCACCCGAGCGCCGCCAAGATGTATCAGGATTTGTGGCAGCAATATTGGTAGAGGAGGATGAAGAAGGATATTGTTGCGTACATTGCTCGATTTTTGAATTGTCAGCATGTAAAGTACGAGCATCAGAGACCTGGTGGTTTGTTTTAGAGGATTGAGCTTCCCAAGTGGAAGTGGGATTGTATCACTATGGACTTTGTTGTTGGACTCCCACGGACTTAGAGGAAGTTCGATGTAGTATGGGTTATTCTTGATAGGCTGACCAAGTCAGCGCATTTCATTCCTGTGGTAGTCTCATATTCTTCTAAGAGGTTAGATGAGATCTATATCCGGGAGATTGTTTGTCTTTATGGTGTGCTTGTGTCTATCATTTTAGACCGAGTTAAGCAATTTACCTCACATTTTTGGACAGCACTTCAGCGTGAGTTGGGCACACGATTCGAGTTGAGCACAACATTTCAACCTCAGATGAACGGGCAGTCCGAGCGTACTATTCAGATTTTAGAGGATATGCTTTAAGCTTGTGTCATTGACTTTGGATGCTCGTGGGATTAGTCTTGCCTTTAGCAGAGTTTGCCTATAACAATAGCTACTAGTCGAGTATCCAGATGGCTCCTTATGAGACTTTATATGGTAGGTGTTTTCGGTCGCCAGTTGGATGGTTTGAGCCGAGAGAGGCTCGTTTTTTGGGTATGGATCTAGTACAGGATGCCTTGGACAAGGTCAGGATTATTCAGGATAGGCTTCGTATAGCTCAGTTCAGGCAAAGAGTTATGCTGATCGTAAGGTTTGTGATTTGGCATTCATGGTCGGTGAGCGGGTATTGCTTCGGATGTCGCCTATGAAGGGCGTGATGAGATTTGGAAAGAAGGGCAAGCTTAGCCTAGGTTCATTGGTCCATTTGAGATTCTTAATCGAGTGGGAGAGGTGGCTTACAGACTTGCATTGCCGCCGAGCTTATCAGCCGTGCATCTAGTGTTTCATGTCTCTATGCTTTAGAAGTATCACGGCGATAAATTCCACGTGTTAGATTTCAGCACTGTCCAGTTGGACAAGGACTTGTCCTATGAGGAGGAGCCGGTAGATATCCTAGACCGGTAGGTTCGTCAGTTAAGATCGAAGAGTTTCCCTTCTGTTCGTGTTCAGTAGAGAGGTTAGCCTGTTGAGGCATCGACCTGGGAGTCCGAGTCCGATATGCGGAGCCGTTATCCCCATCTTTTCTCCGACTCAGGTACTTCCTTCTTATGAGCGTTTGAGGACGAACGGTTGTTTTAGAGGTGGAGAATGAGATGACCCAAAAGGTCATCACTTGTTTTAGAAATAAATTCTGTGTTCCGAGGCCTTAAAACCCCCCTTTTGTCTCACCTCGATTTGCATGCACAGTCCGGGCATGTATCCGGAAAGCCATTATGTGAAAATCTGTGAGAAATGGTGAATTTTTCTTTTAAAATGAATTTAGGTTGACTTCGGTCAATAATTTGGGTAAACGGACCCAGACCCGTAATTTGAGGGTCCCAGAGGGTCCATAGAAAAATATGGGACTTGGGCGTATGCCCAGAATCGAATTCCGAGGTCCCAAGCCCGAGAAATGAATTTTTAAAGAAAATTATTTTCTGGAATATATATGAGTTTTTAAAAATGAAACATGTTTGGATTTGATGGCATCCAGCCCATATTTTTATTCCGGAGCCCGGTACAGGTCTTATATGTGATTTAAGTTGAGCCGGTAAAATTTGGTAAGAAACGGAAGTCATATGACGTGTTTCGGAACCTTAGTTGTAAAATTTGAAACTTTGAAAGTTCTTGAGATTTTCTTTGATTTTGATGCTAATTCATAGTTGTTGATGTTATTTTGACGATTTGATTGCACGAGCAAATCCGTATGATGATTTTAGGTTAGTGTGCATGTTTGGTTTGGATCCCCGAGGGCTCGGGTGAGTTTTGGATAGGCCACGGAGTGAAATTAGACTTAGGAGAATTTCTGGTGTGTTGCAGGTTTGTAGCAGGCCTTTGCGAGATCAGGCATCGCAAATGCGATGAAAGCAGGGTTCGCAAATGCGAGGTTTTGGTAGCAAATGCGAAGAACCCCAGGCCAGCTTTATCTCGCATTTGCGAGGTACCCTTCGCAGGTACCTCGCAAATGCGAAGTCTTCCGTTAAAGCCAGAGGTCGCAGATGCAACCCATGTATATCGCAAATGCGACATATCCTTCGCATTTGTAATGTCAGCAGGTTCCTTAAGGGTTCTCAATTGCGAACCCTGGTCTCAATTGCGACATCTGCAACCTGCTAAATCATAACTTAGACGCATTTCAGCCATTTTTCAACTCTTTTCAAAACCTAAACACCTTTGGCGATTTTTCAAGGACAAGTACTCTTCCAAATCGATTGTAAGTCATTTCTAACTTGTTTTCATTAATCTTTAACATCTTTTCACATGATTTCAACTCAAAATCAAAGGTTATCATGGGGGAAATTGGGTGTTTTGGGTGGAACTTAGGTTTTTCAAATTTTGGGGAATTGAACCTCGATTTGAGGCCTGATTTCAAAACAAATTGTATATTTGGGTTCATGGGTGAATGGGTAATCGGGTTCTGGTTAGGACCTCTGATTTTGACCATGTGGGCCCAGGGTCGATTTTTTACTATTTGGGAAAAACTCTAGAAAACCTATTTTTATGCATTGGAATTGATTCATTTAGCATTTATTGACATAGTTAAGTAACTTGTGGCTAGATACGAGTGAATTGATGGTGGAATCAAGAGGTAAAGCGGTAGTCGAGGCTTGAATTGTGTTTCTGGCATCGAGGTAAGTGTTTGGTCTAACCTTAGCTTGAGGGATTAGGAGTCTTGTCTTATTTGATATGTGTTAATTGTTGAGTACGACGTATAGGCATGGTGACGAGTATCTATACGTTGGTGTCAAGCATGCCCGTGAGTCTTATACCATGATTAATGTGACTCCGTTTTGTATTATTCATGCCTTATGTGATGATTTCTATTGTTGAACAAGGCTTGTGAAAGTAATATTGGTAATTGAACATTGAAGAGCGTTGGCTCAAGTTGTAAGTTGATTTGTGGAAGTATTATTGGCAATTGAACATTTTAGAGCATTGGCTCAAGTTGTGAATTGAGTTGTGAAGTAAACGTGAAAAGAGAAAAGGATTATGATAGTATCTCCCTTTCCGGGATGTTGTTGTTTTTAAGGTTATCTCCCTTGCCGGGATGTTATTACTTTTGATATTGTTTCCCTTGTCGGGATATGATTGTTGTACTATTGTTCCCTAGCCGGGATTTTATTGTGATTATATTGATTTCCTTGCCCTTATTGTTTTGTGATTATTGTTTAGGTAAGGAAGAATGTTAAAGTACGAAGGGTGATGCCATGCATGATATTTGTAAGAGAGTTTTAATGCACGAAGGGTGATGTCGTGCCGCATGATGTACCATTCTGCGCCTTTATATGAGTGATAATGCACGAAGGATCATTCCGTGCCATGATTATGTGAGGTAAAAGCATGAAGGGTGATGCCGTGCCAATTATATTGATTCTTATAGTGAGGACGAGAGTAAAAGAACGAAGGGTGATGCCGTGCACTTGTCTTGATTTTCTTGATTCTTACTGATAATTGAGTTATGGTGTTCTTTATGTTTATTTACTGATTCTCTGTCGTTGCTTGATTTTATTGTGATGTTATTGATTCCCTTGCCCAAATTGCTTTGTGATTGTTGCTTGGGTGAGGAAGAGTGTAAAGCACGAAGGGTGATGTCGTGTATTGTTTTGGTGAGAGAGTGTTAAAGCACGAAGAGTGATGTCGTGCATGTTATTGTGAGAGAGTGTTAAAGCATGAAGGGTGATGTCGTGCACTTATCTTTGATTTCCTGATTATTATTGATGACTGAGTTATGGTTTCTCTACATTTAAATGTTGGTTTTCTATTTATACTTGTTGTACCCCGCAACATGATTCCCCCTTAATTTCTTCAATTGAACTTTGAAGATCCTTATATTTCTCTGTTGTTTTTCTGTTATTATTCGATGTCCTCGCAGCATGTTTCCCCCTCCCATCCTTAACTGTACATTCCTGCTTTTATTTTCCGATGTATATGATTTAACTGCACAGGTTTATTTGGTAGTCTGGTCTTAGCCTCGTCACTACTTCGTCGAGGTTAGGCTAGGCACTTACCAACACATAGGGTCGGTTGTGCTAATACTACACTCTGCACTATGTGCAGATCCAGGTACTGGTGCTTACGGACCTTAGCTTTGGGTGGCTGCCTTCAGTCCATTTGGAGATCCGAGGTAGTCCGGCAGGCGCCCGCAGGCCTTGGCGTCTCCTTCTATCCTTTCATTCTATTTCTTTTATGTATTTCAGAGACAGTGTTGTAATAAATGTTTCGGACCTTGTTTGTAGAACTCTAAGATAGTCTGTAAAATTGTGACACCAGTCTTGGGTAGTGTATGTATGGATTGGTACTGACATCTTTATTAAAATATTACATATCAATCTTCCGCTTATTAAATTCCACTGATTATATAATGTTGGTTCTTAATTGTTAAACGATTAAAATTGGGGAAAAGGTAAATAATTCAAATGGTTGGCTTGCCTAGCTTTCACTAGTAGGCGCCATCACGACTCCCGAGGGTGGGAATACCGGGTCGTGATAGGGAAATTCTCAGCGTCCTACCCGGCTTTTGGGAAAACAAGGTGAACGCTATCATAAAGGTGCAGGAATTGACCATAGATGAACTTGTTGGAAATTTGAAAACATATGAAATGAAGAAGAAGAAGGACAATGAAAGAAGAAAGCCCAAAAGGGAGAATAACTTGGTCCTCAAGACAGACAATAATGATTCATATGGTGATGATGGTGATATGGCTTACTTGACAGAAAGATTTCAGAAAATGGTTCGCAAGAACGGAGGCATTCCAAAAAGTGGTAGTTCTAGTAAACCAAAAAATTATGACCTTTGTCATAAATGTGACAAGTAAGGACACTTTATCAAGGATTGTGCTCTCCTAAAGTAAGATCAGTACAAAAATAACTTTGATAAAGCAGCCAAGAGGAACCCGGTTCCTGATAAACGCTTCAAGAGAAAGAATGCAGCTGACAACGTTGTGAAGCAAGCTCTTGCTACATGGGAGACTTATCCAGCAAATCTGAAGAAGAAAATGATCATGGAGATAGTTCAATGATGGCAGTAGAAAGTGAAGCAATTGTATGACTTAATTTTTGCCTTGATGGCTCAATCTGATGATGATGAAGATGATGACGATGTTGAGGTAAATTTTCTGGATGTTCAGAGAAATCTGAGATCTTATTCTCCTAGAAAACTCATGTCTTTGGCAAATGAGTTAATCGATACTTATCACAGTCTTATAAATTATAAAGATGTTTTAACTGTGGAATTAGGAGAAGCAGAATAGTCTAGAGATGACATATTAGTCGTTGTGCTTGATTTAAAGGAAATAATTGAGAACCTGAAGAAAGAAAAGGACGCTTTAGATGAAAAAATTGCAACTATAGAACATAAAAGAGATGATCTAATGGTTGTTGTGGTAGACCTAAAAGAGACCATTGAGTGCGTAAGAAAGGAAAAAATAAGTCTTAACTAAGAGAGTTTCTGACATTGAGCATAAGATAAATGACCTATTAGTGGTGGTAGTAGACCTAAAGAAAACAATTGGGGAACTTAAAATGGAGACTAGGCCTGAAAATTCTCAAAAGGGAAAGGAAGTTGCAAGTGAGGCACACCTTAAGCTTGAAAGTGAGTTAAATTTAGTGAAGTCTAGTCTGTGTGCTGAGCTTGAGAAAAACAAACAATTTCAAGAATAACTAGGAAGAGTGAAGAGTGATCTTGAAAAATCACTTAAGTAGACCTGGTCCTCTGATGTTATCATTGCCATGTACACCAACAATGGGGGAAACAGGTAAGGAATTGGGTTCCAAAGGAAAAAGACTCCCTACAACCCTCATAGCAAGTACGTTATTGTACCTGACAATTGTCTTTGCACTCACTGTGGTAATACTAGGAACTTTAAAGAAAACTGTAAGGCCAGATTTCAGTCACAATAGAAAAATAAAGTTTTTGCTGAAAAAGTAACTACTAGTAGAGAACCTAGTCCTTCATATAAAAAATGCATGATGCCTGCTTGGACCAGAAGATCCCTCATTCACCCATTTCCTCATTACAAGGGACCCAAACTCGTTTGGGTTCCTAAGTCTAACTCCTGATTTTCTTGTGTAGGGAACAGTGAAAGGGAGCAACCTATAATGGTACATGGATAGCGGCTGCTCAAAGCATATGACTGGAAGTACAAATGATTTGTGTTTCCCAAATCTCTGACAATGGAAACAAGGTGGAATTTGTGTCAAAAATATGTATAGTCACAAACCTAGTGACTAGTGAGGTGGTGCTAGTGGCAAAAAGATACAAAAATATTTATGTTGTTGATTTTGAGTCTCTACAGAATGGTGATCTCAATTGTCTAAGTGTTGTTGATGATGGTGTTAAATTATGGCACAGGAGGCTGGGTTATGTAAGCTTCACGTTGCTAAACAAATTGGTCAGGAAGAACCTGGTTCGTGGTCTGGCCAAGTCAAGCTTCAAGGATCACAAAGTGTGTGATGCATGTGTAAAAGGGAAGCAAGTCAGATCCTCATTCAAGCCCAAAAAGGAAGTCAGTACCTCAAGGCCACTTGATCTTCTTCACATGGATCTATGTGGACCTATGAGGGTGCCAAGCAGAGGAGGAAAGAAATACATCTTCGTCATAGTTGACGACTACTCCAGATTCGCCTGGACTTTGTTTCTCATAACCAAGGATGAAACTTTTGAAGTGTTTGTTGCCTTCGTCAAAAAAATTCAAGTGAAGAAGGGTAATAATGTAGCTTGCATCAGGTATGATCATGGGACATAGTTCGACAATGCCAAATTTGATGAGTCCTGTATTGAAAATGGTATTATTCATAATTTCTCAGCTCCAAGAACACCTCAACAAAATGGTGTTGTGGAGAGGAAGAATAAGACTCTTGAAGACATGGCAAGGACAATGTTGATTGACAGTGGGATTACAAAGTATTTCTGGGCAGAAGATGTCAATAGTGTTTGCTACTTGGTGAACAGGTGCATGATCAGTTCCCTTCTGAACAAGACTCCATATGAACTTCTGAATGGAAGGAAGCCCAAGCTGACACATCTAAGGGCTTTTGGTGTAAATATTTTGTCCTCAACAATAGAAAGGAAGCTCTTGGAATATTCGATACAAAAAGTGATTAAGGAATCTTTCTGGGATACTCATCTCAAAGCAAAGCTTACAAAATATACAACAAAAGGACTCAATGTGTTGAAGAGAGTATACATATGATCTTTGATGAATCTCACCTCTCCTATGTGAGAAGGACAGACATGTTGACCAAGATGGAGAGCCTTTATATATTCCAGGTGAAGTTATTGACACGACAAATAGAAAGGCAGACATGATGAGTTATGTCAAGAAATCTAGTGAAGATGATGAAAACCCATCTCCATCCATTGGAGAGGAACCTGGTCCCACGATCACAACAACTGAAGTTGAAAACTAAGTTATTGATGCAGTCTAAGGTACTCCACTTGCTGAAATAGGAAGTGGCCAAGAACCTCAGTTAGGCATATCTGAGTCTTCTACCAATTAGATTCGGGTACCAAATTGGAAGCACATAAGTTCACACCCCCTTGACAACATAATCATTCCTCTCGACTCAGGAATTCAAACCAGGTCAAAAGCTAGAAACTCACTTGCCACAGCTACTCGCTAGACATGGATGAACCTGGTTCCACTATAAATCAGACCATGAATAGAGGGAGCATAGGGTGACTCTTGTATCTCACTGCAAGCAAACCAGACATTGTTTTTAGCATGGGTATTTATGTAAGGTTTCAATCTAATCCAAAGGAATCTCATCTAAACGCTACCAAGAGAATATTGAGATATCTCAAAGGAATGCAGGACCTGGTTCTCTACTATCCCTCAGGAGACAACTTTGATCTTGTTGGGTATGCTGATGCTGATTATGCAGGATATCTGTGGACAGGAAAAGCATGTCTGGAATGGCACATTTCCTGGGTTCTTGTCTAATCTCATGGGATACAAAGAGGCAAAACTCTATGGTACTCTCAATTGCAGAAGCGAAATATGTAGCATCTGCTTCTTGCTGTGCTCAATTGATGTGGATCAAGTAGCAGCTGGAAGACTTTGGAGTGTTCTCTGACTGTGTTCCTCTCCTGTGTGACAATACAAGTGCACTCAATATGGCCAAAAATCCAGTCTAATATAAGAGAACCAAGCACATTGATATGCGTCATCACTTCCTCGGAGAGAATGTTGAAAAGAGGCTCATTTGCATGAAATTTTGCAGCATAGAAGATCAGATTTTTTATATATTCACCAAGGCCTTAAGTAGAGAACACTTTGAAAGAAATCGCCTGGTACTAGGGTTGATAAAACCTAACTGAGAACCTGGACCCTCGATGATTGGCTATGAAAGAAATTTCCAGGTAAAATTAGCTAAAAATATTTTCTGCCAAAGTCTAACTCATCTCTATATCGTTACAGGTACACACGCGTGATGACTAAAGAGCAAATAGGCAGTTAATGTAGCGCACGTTGTTAAAGGGGCAAAGCTTATAGGTGTAAGATTCGTCAAGGAACTTGGTTCTCCTTACACAGGTTAGTAGTTTCTATGTTCTCTCATGCACAATTTTAAACGGTTAAAAAAAGTGTCACGTCATTAGTGTGTTAGTTTCTTTTCTTTGCCTCTTTTGAACCCAAACGTCTCACCCGTTGATAATTGCCTGACTCCCTAAACTGCCGCCCTTTCTTAACCGGTCCCTCATCCATCATAAATACATCCATCACTGTCACAACTCCTCACATCAAATTTCAAAACCTTCCTTCTTCTTTCTCTCTTCAAACTACCAATCCTTCCTCTTCAACTCATCACTACTCACTATGGCTGAAAATCACAAAATCTCGAGTGCCCCAAGTAACACCCCCATTGATTCCTCACCAGTTAAAACACCGATGTTAGACTCCTCACTCCATACTACTACTAGCCAAAACCCTAGGGCTGAGTCACCCCTACACTCAGTTTTCTCTCCTACCCAATCGATTTCTGGTTCTCATCGGAGCTGCAAAATCTCGACTCTTAAAATGTTTATGGCTACGAGTTCTTCACCTACCTCGCCGAAAAAATTTGGGTGAAAAGGGTATAGTTGATGAAGAGGAAAATTAGGAAATCCCCAGTCTTCCTATGGAAGAAGGCTCAAATGCAGACCAAACTGCTAGTTCTGAGAATGCTGACTCCTTAAAGGCAGTTCCTAATCTTGAGTCCACAGGTAACACTCCTCCTTCTCCTTCTTTTTCCATGGATTTACAAGAGAAAGAAGCAATAGAAAACATGATATTCATAGCTGGTGAAGAGGTTATTATTGAAGGAGGTGAGGATGGGTCTGAGCCTCAAGGGGAAGAGTCTAATACCTTGGTAGAAGGTAGGGAGCTTGTGCCTGTTGAACCATCGGCACAGGACAGTGCTACTAGGGAACCTATTGGAAGACCTGAACGGGTACAGAAGAAGGCCCTCCTTACAGTGTTCCAATTGTTATTTGAGATGGTGAACAAGGTCTTGCTTCCTCGTACTGAGAGAATATCCATTACTTCTCGTGCAAACCTTGTTCTTATGGAAGCACTAGACAACTACACTACCATCAATTTGTCTGGCATCATGATAGAGCACATGCAGAAAGTGGCAGATTTCAAAGATGGTAATCATGGGCTGCTTTATGGGTTCCTTCTCACCAAGTTTTTTGATTACTTCAAGGTTCCTATTGGATAAGCTAAAGTGGGCACTAAGAAGAAAACTTTATCCAAGTCCACTCTCGAAGAATGTGAGTGCATTAATAGGGCTAGAGGAGTTGGAAGCAGTTCTACCATTTCTAAGTTGATCAACGCTCAGAACAATGTCACTGCTGAGATAAGGCAGTTGAAAGCAAGGAATGTTATTCTTGAGAGTAAGTTGAGTCAGCTTCAGAAGGCACCTGGTTCCAGTATCTCTCAAAGCGAAGAGGTTACCCATCTGACCAAGGAGAATGTTGAGCTTAAGAAATAGATGGAGGACCTGAAAGAGAAACTGCTCAATGAGCAAATATCGGTGAATGCTCGAATGGATCTAGTCCTCCAAACCCTTGCCTCTCCCTGTAAGCCCTCTCCTTCCAGTGCTCCCTAGACAGTGTCCCCTCAGTGTTAAATCTTAAGTGTTGGTCTCTTATGATTAATTTCTGATGATGTTTGTGGTACTTATTTTCTTTTTTTCTGAATTATGATTGTTAGCAACATTGAATCTGCTCCCTGTTTTAAAATCCAAATTGTTTAATGGAAGCTTTTCCCTTTTTGCTATATCTGCCTTGCTTTTATGCTCTGTTTTTAGTCATATTGTGTGCACATAAGTGGCATGAGTTAACTCAAAGCTAGACTTCTTTTTGCTTAAAAGCCTGTTACTGATCTTTTTATGATGCCAAAAGGGGAAAAATAATTCAGGGGGAACAGGATGGGAAACAGATTCAGGGCGAATACAGGAAATGCCAATGTCATTCTGGTTCTTAAGGGAAACTTGAATTATAATTTTTTCATAATCAAAAAGGGGGAAATTAATAGGTTATATATGTATCTCTGTTATGTTTTGATAATCTAACAAACTTACTGCTAAGAAGCAGATAAGGAACCTGATACACATACTCAAGAACTTAAAGATTAACAAGTCTCCAGTTGGAGACATAATTCAACTCTTCAGAGTCAAAGGAACAACAAAGGGAACAAATAGCTACCAGTTCCCGAGAAAACTGCACAAGTCAACTGTCCCAGCTGTTGACTTGCTGCCTGCACACGCTACATTACAGAAACAGTGCAACAGTCAACTTTATGGGGAATACCTTTTACCTAACTTGCTTACATCATTTTAAGTGATGTCACAAATGCATTATTAACATCAAGGAAGGTAAAACAAATCACTCGAACACTTATAGAATTCACTCAAGCACTCTCACTATGATTGATCATCCAGAAAACGATTCTCAAGTGCATCAAGAACAAAGAACAACACTGCTATGGGCCAGTTCCCCATATCAAGTTATTGTATGTCCTTAGTTGAGTTGTAACTTTGTAAAAGTTCTTACTTTTAATTCCTACTTAGCTTAGTTAGAACTATTACATAGGAACTTTTTGTAAATCATAAACCTTTGTGTTTGTGTCTTGGCTAGAGTTAGTCGAGTTGTAAAGTTTTTGATATAGAGACATTACAAAGTGGCTTGTAATAGAGTGTTACAAGTTAGTGAGAGATTAAGAGGTTAATTCCTAGGTTACATAGGTTGTAATTTAAAGTTGCTCAGTAGTGAAGTTGAAGTCCTACAAGGGTAAGTCGTGGTTTTTAATCTCGTTGAGCTGAAAATTTTTCACGTAAAATTCCTTTTGTCAATTACTTCTTACTGCAGTATGCTTGATTTCTGTGAGAACTAATAAAGAATCTAGTTCTCTATATAGTTTGGTGGACCCTTAAATTCTATCTGTCTTTGAAAAGCAAAAGAGGGTCAAAATTATGAGAGTGAGGGACAAAGCTAGCAGGTCACGACTATGCGTTGCTCAAGGATTTCATGCTCTCTTATTGAATATAGAGATATAAGAGTATAGGAAACAGATCTGGGGTGATATATACAGCACTCATAAAAACGAGATTCTTCACATCAAATTGGGAGGAAGTAGGCTTAAGCACCCTGGTATTGAACAACAAAATTCATGAGAAAAGAAGCTTTTTTCTTCAGTCTATTAAAGGAAAAACATAAATGAAGCCCGAGGGAAAAGGAACTCTCTGTGTGTATATATATAACACACACTTTAGTGTATCAGGTTGCTTGTCTTATTTTAGATCACTAATCTTTTTTATTATAGTCAATGCTATCAGCGTATCGAATCGACACAACACTATTCTTGCGAGGTGATTTTCCCAATGGCTGAGTGCATGGAGATCATATGAAACAAATTTTAGATATATATATGCGTGCAATTAATTATATAAGAAATATGGAATTCAGAAGAGAGGAGATCCATTTTCTGGCTACTTTTCTGCTGCAGACCAAACCCTAATTAGCTTGTTTTGCCTAAGCATTTTCTTGAGCGCTGAAACCTTGTCTTAATCTTAAAATTAAGAAAAAATGTCTCATCAGAAACAACTGTAGCTTTGAGTAGAATTTTAAGATAATTCACCCAATCTTGAAATACACATCTTATATTGCATATCTAGAGAACAATCATTTACAGAAAATTCACTTCTCTTATCCAAAACATAAAACGAATTTAAAGTGTAGAAGACTGAATTTGGAGCATAAACAAAGACAATTTAGCTCACAAAGAGAATCCAACTACGGAGATATCGAGTCTTTTAGTCATGTCAGAGATTTTGCATCAAACTGGAGACGAAGATCCAACATCCTGTTCGATCTCAGACGTTGATTCATCCTCTAATTCCTCAAGATTAGGTATTCCAACAGCGCCATGACCGCGTCCAAAGGACTTAATATGATCTTTCAGAGACCTCTTATGCTTAAAATCAGAGCCACAAATGCAATACCAAATCTTGCCACAATTCTTCTCATGGGTTCTCCAATCACCTTTCACAGCAAATGGTTTCCCACATTTCCTACACATAAATGGCTTGACACCATGTTTCCTCTTGTAATGTGTTTGAAGGGTTCTAAAGTCCTTTAATGGCCTTGCTCTTGGGTGATCAATGTTGTGCTTGCAATCAGGTGCACAGCAGTAACAAGGCAGCCTTAGCATTGCACTTGGTTGTGTCCCTCTTAAGGATTCTGGCCCTTTTCTGTATTGGGATCCATGTCCCCACATATGCATCTAACATAATCAAGAAAACTATAATTAGAGACGAATAAACTAGTATATATGAATTTAAGTTGTATATATCGACAATAAAAATATTATAGTATGTTATTGATAATTACGTTTTTATCAGGTAATTATCAATTAATGTTTACCTAGTATTACATTATAAGTGATTTGATTATGTAAATAATGTTATACCATTAGTGCATCGAATTAAACTCTATAGACAAATGAATTGTAATGTATATACTATTGGAGAACTTTTAACAATCATGAAGATCATTTCATACATTTGTGTCGAGGAGCCAAAAAGAAGAAACTATGATAGTATGAAACATATATATACTACTCCCTCAATCCTAATTTACGAGGTAAAGCTCGAATTTCGAGAGTCAAACTTTTTAATTGGATCGTGAATTCAAATATAGAATCTTTAAGTTTTTTAAAACAAAGTTTATATATTTAGAAACTACGTGAAAAAATTTATAAGTCACAATAATTAACAATTCAAAATATCTAAAAGACATGAAAAATCGGGATCAAAGTAAAACTCGTTCGACTCTTCAAATGCGAACTCCGCCACATAAATGGAGACGAAGGGAATAGAATATCTATTTGAGAGTTTTAGACAAACAGCCATGTCGAAGTATTTACTTAAAAGTAATAAAGCGTTGAATAACATTTGAAGAGGCAAAGTAGGATTAATTCCAGTAAGAATATCAAAGGATATGCATAGAGTAAGATGATGATCAAATCTGCAAGTAAACCATAAAGCTAAGGAGTAAAATTCATATTTGCTAAAACTTGAAGGGCCAAATGGACAAAGAAAGTTGTTGAACAAGAGTTATCTTCAAGTTGGAGCATGAGAAATAGTTAAAAAGGGATTCATTCAATGGTATGTGGTAACATTTGAGAAATTAAAGCAACTTGACCAACAGTCATCTTCTGCAACAAAATAGTGAGTTTTCAGAAGTAGCATTAATGCAGAGAAATGAATGATGTTTTACTGAATTTGAAGGGATGAAAATCAACTGTCCGGATTCTCCTGAGGAGACCTGAACTAGTGATCTGAAATACTGGAAATCTTGTCAGTTTTTACACTGCAAAATTTGTCACTTCACATTTGACCACATTCACCTGGTTTTAGCACTAAATAGTTTGACCCAAACACGAAACAGAAATTAAAAGAAAAAGGAAAAGGAGAAAAAGATTTTAGTAGAAAAATTGCTCCATTAAAATGTAAACAAATCTGGTGGCCAAAACCCTCATTTCATGCATAAATGAAGTGAGGTGTAAAACAAAAAATTAAACAAGAAATAGGGTTAAAAAATATTGATTAATAGTCATAAAAAATATACATTGAAGAGCACTAGATTCATAGTGGCTACGTGGACCGTTTTGAAGACAAGAACCTTAAAGAAACCCAGAAAGAAAAAGAATCTATGTTGAGAAGCTAAAAACATAAAGAATTAAGCTTCTGAACTCTTCACTATAAGAATTTTACGACACAATTATATTGTAAAGGAAAAAGAAACACAAATTTTCAGACCACAACTTGTAATTCATTCATATAAACTGAATTACCAAAAAGATACTTTAGATAAACTTAATGGAGAAAACAAAGATTGGCGGATAGGTATGTACTGACATAAGCGGATATATTCATTGAGTTCAACTCAACCCAATATTTTGGATATAAAACATAATATACATTTTAAAAAATCACCAAAATTTTCAAGAAACATCAAATTCTAAACAAATAAACAATAACTATAATGTTAAAAAAAATTAAAAAGTCAACCCATCAATTTAAATTCTAAATCTGCTTCTATAATACATACCTGAAGATTGTTGTATCTGTTAAAAGTCTTGTAGCAAAGATGGCATGAGAACTGTGTTGGACCAATGAGAATCTGAGAAGGGGTAGGGATCCAATACTGACCCTTATTTAGTTTGCTCAAATGGACATCAAATTCTCTATTTCCCCCAACACTTTCATCTATCACTAATCCTTCAGGTGAAAATGAAACCCTTGATGAAGTGAAATCAGAGCTAGGGCTAATTGGTAGCCCTATATGTAGGGATACACTCACATTTTCATTACTATTATTATCTTCCTCAGCCATACTACTAGTACTCTCATAAGAATACTTTGTAGTATTAGTCTTGTCCAATTTATCAACATTTTTGAGAAGGGGAAGAGCTTCTTTTAATGGTGGTGAAGGAGGAGGAGCAAGAGGAACTTCTTCTTGGAAATTGTTGTTGTTTGAATTATTGTAGCAAAAGTTGTGAGAAGAAAGATACTGTTGATGGATAGGAAGGAAGTTGAACCATCCTGTGAAGAAATTATAGTAGGGTTCTGTCATACTGAAAATAAGTTTCAGTTTCAATCTGTTAGAAATTTTAGGGTTTATGTGTTTTAGGTGTGTGTATATATATACATAAGAGTCTATAGATATGATGGAGAAATGGAGGATGGGTGAAGGGGAAGAAGAAAGAAAAGGTTAGAGAAGGTTAAAGGATATTGGAAGGAGGTTCACTAGCTACTTCATGTGACAGTGAAATGAAAGGAACTAGTAATACAGTGCTTCTTTATTTCATTTTAAATGATATTTCTTCCCTTCCAATTCATGTAAACTTATTTTACCGAGCACGAACTTCAAAAAAAATAATAAAAACTTTTAAAATTTACGGGCTTAAACCAGTCATAACATAATTCGTTTGAAACTTGTATGACTATAATTCTTTTAAAATTTGTAGTGTTAAACATATCATAGTGTTTGTCTAGCCGTAAAAGTTTCTTATTAAGGATAGAATTGAAAGTTTAAATTAAATTCTTTCCTTATTAGAAAAAGGCCACTCCAAACTTATTTTTACTTTTATGACCCTACCTCTTTTTTTACACATAGAAGATTCATTTTTACCTGTAAGAAATTTGTCTTTTACACATAAAAGATCTAAAAAGATCATTTTCTTAAATTCAAAATTGTAAAGGCACATAATATACAAATAGCATCTTTTTCAAATGAACTAAAAAGAAAATAAATTAACATAAACTGAAACAGAAATATTTTTTATTAGTCTGTATCGAAAAGAACGTTATTTTTATATTTATAAGTTATTTCATTTTAATATTAATGATTTAAATTACAATCATATAAATGTCCTAATATATTCGAGATCACAAGTTTTAAGAATATTTTTGTTATATATGCCTTCAAATTTTCTTTTAAATTTTGTGACTAGTAAAACATGGTTATATAAAGGCAAAATGGCCTAAATGGCATCTATACTTGTCTCACTTTGAAATGTCGATCCTCAAACTTAATAATTTGACAATTGAACACACACACTTCTTCAAATTGTGTATAATAAACACTACAACAATATAATCTCCTACATGTAGGACGCCACGTCAAGAAATTAAATCACTTAGGCTCCGGGTTATTCATTATGGCCACATAGGAAAATAAAATGGGAAATGATTTTTAACCCCCAACCCAAATTTTCCCCTAATTTTACACTTATCCACTTAGGTTTGGTCCCTGATGAAGGCGACTTGGGTCGGCGACGAAGGTTATCGGCGACAGTTCCGTAGTTCACGCCTCCGCTAATGAGCCGCTACAGAAAAGGAGTGTGGAGGTAACAGAGTTTAGCCATGAGAGGGTGTTGGGGGGAGGTGGGGGGAAGAAGAAGAAGCTTACACGGGGAACGAAAAGGGAGGGGGGGGGGGGGTTACTACAAAAACCATTTTGATGAATTTTTTAGTTGTCACAATCAAAATCAAATACAACAATCATCTAAATTAAACGGATCTCAAAACGTTGAGATGGAGAAGGGGTTGATATAAAATTCAATTAAAATTTTAGGAAGTGTGACCCTCCTCTGCATCGGCTGCTTCAAAGGTTTGGCCACCCACGAGCTCCGGCACCTCATCATCTGCAGCAACACCTTCAGGCGCCCCGGTAGCTGGGGCAGCAATAGGTGCTTGCTTGTGGAACTGCTCTGCTAGCTTTTTCAAATTCTCCAAATTATCAGGGCCCAATTAGCGAATATTGAGGAAGAATATCCTGCAACTTCTTGGTCGGAGGGGAAAATACGCTTGGGTATTAAATCAAAATAAGGAGAAAGAGATCCACCCGTTTGCTTCAGTTATTTGGATCCACCCGTTTCCTTTTTTCTTTTTTTACTTATTTTATTTTTTATTCTTATTTTACTGATTTTTTCTTCTTATTTTAATTATTTCTGGTTCAAAATGCTCAAACTCAGGCTCATTATTTCCGTGAATTACACTCATTTTGTCCAGCTCAATCATTATTTTGCCACATGTGCTTGGTCAACTGTCAGAGAAGTTTAAATAATAGGTTTTGATCAAGTTAAAGTGTCTAAATGAAAACAAGTGAAGTTTGGGGACCGGCATGATAAAGTTGGACAAGTTTAATAGTCAGCCCTTATATAAATGAAATAGAGAGTATTATAACATTTTGTTATAGCAAAAGTGTGGATAATGAAGGAAAATTTTAGCAGCTTTAGGATTAAAGGCAGCGAACCAAATGTAGGTGAGGGGATAATAAAGGAAGTAAAAGCCAAAGGACAAAGTCAGAGACTACACATAGCAGGTTGTCTCCCTCAAGAATCATTGTGAAAATTCTTGCCATGTTTATGTTGTTCTAGTGGTAGAATAAATTTACTCTCACTTCTCCTTTCTTTTATTAGCCTTTAAGCATTTTCAACAATCTCGAGCTTTTGCTTTGGACAATATAATGTGTTTACTGTTTTTTATGTGTGCGCCCAGGCACATTTAATTTACGACTTTTATATCTTTTCACCGGTCTCCTTTCTTCCTTCTTTAAGAAAATTACCTTCTCCGCTACAAATTAAATAAATACTCTAGTAAATACTACAGTACCTTCTGTTTGCTAAAAAAGTTTATTGAACAAGAGCAGTAAAGATAATTTGGAAGGTGCATGACTTGTTTCTTGATCTCGTAACTAAGAAAATTCTAAATTTAATTGAATTTTACTCTTTTAATTTCTCTTAAAAGAGTACAATTAGTAGTAGTAAAAGTTACGGCTTAAACACTTGTTAAGTAAAACTCTTTGAACAGTAAATATATACCATCATCAAAGTACTTGGTTGGGAAGAACAGGAGTTCTGACTCCAAGCCTACCTACACGAAAAAAAAAAATCAGCTATATTGTCTCTCGTCGATACTACTAATGTTCTAGCAACCTACAAAAAAATTCCATCAAGATAGATTGAATCGACGGTTTATACTTCAACTAATAGTTTCTCTTTCTTTCAAAGTTTTCAATCTAAACTAGAAAGAAGAAATGTAACCACAATGAGTAGTACTTGACATCCTTTGGCATTTAAATAATTATAAAAAAATTCAACTAGGTATATAATGTTGAAGCTACTCAAATAAATTGTATGCTTCTATTATCACGACCCGAAATTCTTACCATCGGGATCGTGATGGCGCCTAATATCTCACTTGCTAGTTAAGCCAACGTTAAAATATTTTATGCATTTTTAACAGTTTAAAAGTAATTAATGAGAAAGAACTGAAATTGCAGCAATAATCCAAAGTAATAATGCGGAAGCTAAAACATCCAAACGTCTGATACATCCATGAACCTGGTGTCACAAGTGAAAATAGTACAAACAAGGGTCTGAAATAACATAAAGCTGTCTGAAAAGAAAATACAGCGCCAGATAAAAAAAGGAAGGGGACTCCAGGAGTTGCGGGCGCTGAGCAACCGTACCTCAAGTCTCCACAAGATGTCCAATCCGAGCATGCTAATAACCGCCACTGAGACCGACTCCAAAATCTGCACAAGAAGGTGTAGTATGAGTACAACCGACCTCATATACTCTGTAAGTGCCGAGCCTAACCTCGACGAAGTAGTGATGAGGCTAAGGCATATCACTTACACTACAACCTGTACGCAGTATATAATAAAGACAGAAAAGGAAATACGGAACAAAATAGGACATTCAACTGAAGATAATAGCTACAGCCTCAAGAAATAAGTCAGTGACGTTCAGAATTACCAATCCTTGGAGTTTCAAATGCAGATACCGAAAACCAACACAGCTCAAGGAAATAGAAACACATAGTTTGTTGCGGCGCGCAACCCGATCCCACCGTACAACACAGACTAAATGAAAGGACTTGTCCCAAAATGTCGAAACCCGAATTACGCGAGGAAAAAAGGGGCAAGACAATGTTGCGGTGCACAACCCGATTCCACCATATATCATTATCAGTATCATTGTTCATTCTTATTTCACCATATCAATCCACCCTTATTCCATATGTTGCGACATGCAACCTAATCCCACCATATCAGTATCAAATACTCAATGAATACAGTCAAATCAAAAATTCAAATCACAAGAATCTCTGCGATCAATGAATACCACTGAACCAGAAAGGTAACCTTGTACAACATGGAAATTCATATATGTAGTACTACACAGAAAGACGGATCCCGTAAATAACAATTAAAAGGTGCAAGTAAGTCAATTAGAGCAAATAGCAGGACATTAGGGAACTATGAAAAGATCTAACATCATTAATAGGAGAGAACATTGGTTAACAGGTAGCAAATAAAAGTGGAAGGCATTTAGAGTATATAACATTTAAGACAGGGAAGAAGATAATTAAGGAAAAGCGAAAAATCAGAGAAAACAAGTAATTCAGCGGTGTATAAGCACTCGTCACCTCGCATATACGCCGCGACACATGAAATTCACATAGCACATAATCTGAGGGTCCCTAATTCCCTCAGGTCAAGGTTAAACTCAATACTTACCTCGCTCCAAAGATCAATTCAAAGTTCAACCACATCTTTGCCTTTTAAACAAGCCTCTAAACCAATAATATCTAGAAAATTACCAACCAAACGATTCAAAATGAGCCTTAGGAATTTTTCATGATTGCAAAAGATTCAATTTAGGTCATTAAAGTCAACTCCCGACCCCGCTTGGTCCAAACCCGAAATTCGGACCAAAACCCAATTACCCATTCAACCCCAAGCCCAGTTTTATTTTGAAATTTGACCTTAATTTGAGGTCTAAATCCCAATTTTACAATAATCTCTCATTCTACCCAAACCCCAATTTTCACCATAAAAATACTAGATTTTAGGTTGAAAACTTATGAAATGTAATGGAAGATTGAAGTAAAATAGGTTAGAATCACTTACCAATGAATTGGGGAAGAAGATTTCTTGGAAAAATCGCCACTATGGTTTCTAGTTTTGAAATTTTGAAGAATGAACAAAAATCCCGTCAAATACAGATTTTGATTAGGTATAGGTGGCGCAATTGCGAACCTGTAAATGCGGATAAATCTTCGCAAATGCGAAGATTGAACATTCTTGTTGCCTTCGCAAATGCGAAGATTGAACATTCTTGTTACCTTCGCAAATGCGAACGAAATGTTCGCAAATGTGAACCTGAGGGGATTGCAATTGCAACCTCAAATCTCGCAAATGCAAAAGTCTACCCTAGCCTGTAATGATTCGACCGGTCATTTTGCTTTCTAGAACCCCATTCCCCTAAATAAGACTACTCGTGCATGCTTTTACTGATTTATGACTTGTAGGGAGGTTAGTTCGGAATTTGAAAGAGTTCGAGTTGAAATCGAAATACTTGATTCCTTAAGGTTGGCTTAAAAGCCCAAGTTTGACTTCGGTCAACATTTTGAATAAATAACCTCAGAATCGGGATTTGACAGTTCCAATAGGTTCGTATGATGATTTCAAACTTGGGCGTATGTTAAAATCGGGTTTTCGATGATCCAGGAGCATTTTGGCACCTAATAGTGAAAGTTAGTTCTTGAATGTTTTAGAAGTTCTTTAAATTTTTTTTGGAGCGGGTTTTGGTGATATCGAGGTCCAAACAGAATTCTGAGACCGAAAATAGTTGTATAATGTCATTTAAGACTTGCACGCAAGATTTGGTGTCATTCCGAGTAGTTTAAGTACGTTTCGGCGCATTGGAAGTAAATTGAAGAACTTGAAGTTCATAAGTTTGATTCAATTGGTTTAGGGTGTGATTCATAGTTTTAATGTTGTTTTGGGCGTTTCGAGAGTACGAGCGAGTCCATTTTATGATTCCAGACTTTTGGGTATGTTCGGGCGAGATCCCGAGGGTCCCGAGTGTCGATCAGACGAGGCTCGGACCAAGTTGGGAGTTTGAAGCAACAAGTGAAGCTCCCTAGATTTGTCATAATCGCACCTGCGCTTGGGCAGCCCAGGAACCGCAGATGCGGATAATTGGGCGCACTTGCGTGACCGCAGGTGCGAGAGTTATGGTCGCAGGTACGGCTAGGCTTGCAGAAACAACCCCTTCTGTCCGCAGATGCAGAGACTGACAGGTGAGGGAAATGCGCACCTGCGATGGCTTTTCCGCAGGTGCGAGACCGAAGATGCAGCCAAGGCACCGCAAGTGCGAAAGTCGTTGGGCAGTGAGGGGTCATTTAATACGGACTTAGGCCATTTTTATCACATTTTTCTTCCACTCTTGGGAGATTTGAGAGCTTTAAAGGAGTGGATTTTGACCTAGCTTTGTGAGGTAAGTAATTCCTACTTAATGTGAGTTTAATACATAGATTATCGATAGATTTCAACATGAAAATTGGTAGAAATCATATGTTTAGATTAAAAACCTAGGGTTTAATAAAAATGAGATTATACCACAAAAATGATTATGGAACTTAGTGAAAATTATATATTTATGTTCCTAAGGTTATGAGCAATAATTTTCTTCGAAAAGTTTCGGAATCCGGGCAAGTGGGCCCGAAGGTAAATTTTAGGAATCTTACATTTTGGGTTGGATAATCACTTTAATAGTGGGAATATGAACTTTTGAGCATAGATTGATTAATTTATGTAATGTTTGACTAGTTTTGAGTCGTTTGGCACCAAATTTAGAGGTTTGAGCATCTTTTTGAACTGGGAAGTAGGCTTTGAGATGATGTAAGTCTCATTTCTAACCTTGTAATAGAGAGAATTAACATCATAGGTGAATTAAAAAAATGTGTGTACCTATTTGTGGGGTTTACGTACATACGAGGTAATGAGAGTCCATACGTAGCTACTATTATATTATTGTCCAGGTAGTTTAGGACCCATATCATGCTTTATTTAAAATATTTGCGCCCTTACTTATAAATTTAATTGCTTAAGTCATGTTGGAATATGATAAAAAAATTGTAAAAAATTAAATTCACTTACTTGAAGTTTGAATGGAATACTTGACTGTAAATGAGAAATTTGTATTTTCTTTAAAAACATTTGCTATTTTTGGAATGGGTTGAACGCCTAGGTAGCAGATAGATGCATCTATGGTTCGTGTCATTCGACCCTCGCCAGTGCATAGTTTAAATATTATGTTGGATCAGGTCGTACGTCATCGGCACAATTTGCGCATTATAATTCTTTGGAACTCTCCATAATATATATTGCTTAAATGTCTTGAAATGTAAGCTGTTAAAACTGAACTTGGAATTAATATTTGTGAAAGAAGAATTTATTATTTTATGTTATTGAGCTTTCAGTATTATTCATGAAATTCATGCTTAGTATAACATTTTTAATATATTATTGTTAGCCCATAGTAAGTGTCAAAGTCGACCCCTCGTCACTACTTCTACGAGGTTAGACTGTATACTTATTGGGTACATGTTGTTTATGTACTCATACTACACTTTTGTACTTAATTGTATAGGATCTGAGGCAGGTACATCTAGTTACTCGTCCGGCGCGCATACTTGTTCCTGGTTCGAGATTTCACGGTGAGTTGCCCCCTTCCGAGCCGTTCAGTAGCATGCTAGAGTCTCCCTTTTGTTTTGTTGTTGTCTATTCTATTTCAGGTAGTAGAATAGACATCTTTTGTATATTCTACTAGTTTCCCACATATTTTTAACACTAGATCTTGGCACACATTAGTAGATTATTGATTTTTGGGTTCTGTTCCTATGGTTATAAATGTTTCTAACTACTTTCATTTACTAACTTAAATCGATTTCCTATTAAATCTTTTAAATTATGGAAAAAAAGTTCTATATGGGAGTACTTATTAAAAATGGGAAATCACTAGGTTGTTCACTGTTGGTTTGTCTAACAACAGTGCTGGATGCCATCACGACCTAACATGGAGTTGGGTCGTGACAACATGGTATCAGAGCACTAGGTTCACGTAGGTCTCCCAAGTTATGGGCAAACCTTGTAGAGTCTTGCGGATCAGTGCGGAGACGTCCATACTTATCTTCGAGAGGCTATAGGGTGTTGGAAAACTACTCTTTATTTATCTCCTATTGTGCAGTTGATGGTATACTAAGTTCCTTTCTCTGATTCTCTCACAGACGGTGAGGAAGCGTACGGCGGACGTTCCAGACCTGGGAGGAGCTGCTCCCCCCGTTGCTAGAGGCCGAGGTAGAGGCCGAGGGAGGACATTGGCCTGAGGTAGGGGATGAGGGCGTCCCAGAGCTACCCGAGTAGCACCACCAGCGGATCCAGTGGAGGATCCCATAATCGAGAAGCACGGCGAGGTGCCCACAATAGAGCCTGCCCCAGTAGATTTCATGTCAGCACCGGGCTTTCAGGAGGTGAATTTCACTACTTTCCAGTTAGAGGGCAAGACCCGTAGATGGTGGCAGTCTTATCTTCTTGGCAGGCTAGCGGGTTCTCCTCCTATGATTTGGGGCCATTTTACGCAGCTTTTCTTGGATAGCTATATTCCACCCTTCGAGAGAGAAGAGCACCGGTATCAATTTGAGCAGCTCGAGTAGGGTCAGATGTCAGTGACTAATTATAAGGCGAGATTTTCTGAGTTGTCTCGCCATATACTTATGATACTTCCTACTGACGCAGAGAGAGTGCGCAGGTTTGTTTCGGTGTTGCACTCTGGTATTAGGGATAATATGGCCCGGGAGGTTGAGATGGAAACTTCTTATCAATTGTTAGTGGAGATTTCTCGGAGGATTGAGGGCTACCGTTAGAGGAGGATTGAGGGCTACCGTTAGAGGGGTAGAGAGCTGATGCAGCAGGACAAAAGGACCCATTTCTTTGGAGAGTTTAGAGGTGCCCCCGCTAGAGGCAGTGGTCACTTTGGGAGGGGTCAACCTAGCAGGCCCACATATCTAGCACCACCCCCTCGAGGTGCTTTGGTGAGACCCTATTCCAGTGCCATACCGGAGAGTTCTTACCGCCTACCAGCCGTCCAGGGTTCTTCCAGTGGGCACTCAGGCCACCAGGGTTCTTCCAGCTCCTATTTTAGTGCCATGCCAGAAAGTTCATACCGCGTACCAGCTATTCATGCTTCTCCCAGTAGGTCTTCAGTCCATCAGGGTCAGACTTCATGATAGCAAATCGCACCGAGGGGTTGTTTCAAGTACAGAGATCTCATTCATGTGCGGAGATTCTGCACCAGGCTTCGGGGCAAGGTAGTGCAGCAGGGCCAGCAGCCCACGATTATAGCACCAATTGTCCGGCCGCCCAGATGTAGAGGGCATGCTGGTAGGGGCCGTCCTAAAGGTGGAGGCCAGGCAGGGGGAAGTCAGCCAGCTACTGTTCAGTAAGGCGGAGGCCAGTCAGCCGGCACTCCAGCGAGATTTTATGCTTTTCCGGCCAGACCAAATATAGTAGCGTCAGATGCCATGATCACAGGTATTATTTCTGTCTGCGGTAGATATGCTTCAGAATTATTTGATACAGGGTCTTACCTATTCATATGTATCATCTCCGTTTGCTCATTCCCTTGATAATCCTCGTGAGTCCTTGGGTACTCCTATTTATGTGTCCACTCATGTGGGCGATTTTGTGGTTGTAGATCGGGTCTGTCAGTCCTGTGTGGTCATATTCTGTGGTTACGAGACTAGGGCGGACCTTCTGTTTCTTGATATGACCAACTTTGAGGTCATCCTGGGATGGACTGGTTATCCCCATATCATGCCATCCTTGATTTCCATGCCAAGACTGTTACCTTAGCGATGCTCGAGTTGCCTAGATTGGAGTGGAAGGGTTCATCCGTTAGTATATCTAGTCGGGTTATCTCTTTTCTAAATGCTCGACATATGGTCGAGAAGGGTTGTTTGGCTTATCTATCCTATGTTTGGGATGCAATCGCAGAGTTTTTGATGATTGATTCAGTGCCAGTAATCCAGAAGTTCGCTGATGTGTTTCCGTCTGACCTTCTAGGCATGCCACCAGATCGTGATATTGATTTCTGTATTAATTTGGCTCCAGGTACCCAGCCAATAGCTTCTATGGCTCGCCGTCCACAGCTAATCTAGGCTCAGGTGCAGCTGCTGCAACTGGCTGAGCTCCCTCACGGTTAGTGCACCAGGGGTCTGATATATGGTAGCTGCATGCCCTAGAGCCTAGGCGGTAGGGGTCTGTGCTCCCCTTCCCACCTGAGATGTGGTTGGGTCTGCTTGAAATAGACCATCCTGAGTCATAGTGTCCATGAACCGCAGCATATATCTATCCCACCATACCGTATAGCTCCGAAGGAGTTGAAAGAGTTGGTAGAGCAGCTTGAGGATTTGTTAGCAAAAGGGTTTGTTAGGCCAAGTGTATCACCTTGGGGTGCACCAGTGTTATTTGTAAAGAAGAAAGATAGGACTATGCAGATATGCATTGATTACCGCCAGTTGAACAAAGTTACAATCAAGAACAAGTATCCATTGCTGATTGATGATTTGTTTGACAAGTTGTAGCGTGCTAAGGTGTTATCTAAGATCGACTTGAGATCAGGGTATCATTAGTTGAAGATTCGGGACTCGGATGTTCTGAAGACTTCTTTCCGTACTGGATTTGGCCATTACGAGTTTCTGGTGATGTCCTTCGGCTTGACTAACGCCTCAGTGGCATTTATGGATTTGATGAACAGGGTGTTCAGGCCTTATATTGATTCGTTCGCCATTGTCTTCATTGATGACATCTTGATCTACTCACGTAGCCTGGGGGAACACGAGCAGTATTTGAGGGTGGTGCTTAAGACCTTAAGGGAACAGAAGTTGTATGCTAAGTTCTCCAAGTGTGAGTTTTGCTTAGAGTCTGTGGCATTCTTGGGGCATGTTATATTAGGCGAGGGAATTAAGGTGGATCCCAAGAAGATTGAGGAAGTTCAGAGTTGGCCTCATCCTACTTCGGCGACTGAGATCAGGAGTTTCCTAGGGTTAGCAGGTCATTATCGCTGGTTTGTAAAGGGCTTTTCATCTATTGCAGCACCTTTGACTAGATTGACCTAGAAGGGTGCTTCGTTCTGTTGGTCTGATGATTGTGAGGCAGTATTTCAGAAGCTCAAGACAGCTTTGACTACAACACCGGTTCTAGTGTTGCCTTCTGGTTTGGGGATGTATACGGTTTATTGCGACACCTCACGTGCTGTCTTGGGTTGTGTACTGATGCAGGAGGGGCGAGTTATTGCATATGTTTCGCGTCAGCTGAAGATCCATGAGAAGAATTACTCTGTGCATGACCTAGAGTTAGCCGTGATTGTTCATGCACTTAAGATCTGGAGGCATTATCTGTATGGGGTGTCATGTGAGGTTTACACTGATCATCGCAGCTTACAACATTTGTTTAAGCAAAGGGATCTCAATTTGAGGCAGTGCAGATGGATTGAGTTACTGAAGGATTATGACATTGTCATTCTTTATCATCCGGGCAAGGCGAATGTAGTCGCGGATGCCTTGAGCAGAAAGGCGGAGAGTATGGGTAGCTTGGAATTCATTTCAACAGAGAAGAGACCACTAGCTTTGGACATTCAACCCTTGGCTAACAAACTTGTGAGGTTGGACATTTCAGAGCCTAGCCGAGTTCTTACATGTGTTGTTGCTCAATCTTCACTATTTGAGTAGATCAAGGCTCGACAATTTGATGATCTGCACTTGGCAGTTCTCAGAGAGATGGTACTACAGGGTGGTGCCAAGGAGGTTTCTTCGGTAAGGATGGTGTTCTGCGACTCCAAGGTCGTCTATGTGTTCCTAATGTCTATGGATTGAGAGGAAAGATCCTAGAGGAGGCACACAATTCTCGGTATTCCATTCACCTAGGTGCTACGAATATGTATTGTGACCTGATGCAGCATTATTGGTGGTGGCGGATGAAGAAAGACATAGTTGAGTATGTAGCTAGGTGCATAAATTACCAGCAGGTTAAGTATGAGCACCAGAGGCTAGGTGGCCTACTCCAACAGATGACTATATCGGAGTGGAAATGGAAGCGCATTACTATGGACTTCGTAGTTGGTTTGCCGTGGACGTTGTGAAAATTTGATGCAATTTGGGTCATTATAGACAGGTTGACCAAGTCGGCCCACTTCATTTCGGTTGTGACTACATATACTTCAGAGAGGTAGGCGAGAAGGTTCTCTTGTATCATTTATGGTAGGCGAGAAGGTTCTCTTGAAAGTCTCGCCGATGAAGAGTATTATGAGATTCAGGAAGAAGGGCAAGTTGCGCCCCAGGTTTATAGGTCCATTTGAGGTGTTGAGGCGAGTTGGGGAGGTTGCTTATGAGCTTGCTTTACCTCCAAGCCTATCAGGAGTTCATCCGTTTTTTCACGTGTCTATGCTGAAGATGAGCCAGTTACCATTGTTGCTAGACAGGATCGCCAGTTGAGATCCAAGAGGATTTCCGCGGTAAAGGTTCAGTGAAGAGGCCACTCAATCAAGGAGGCAACCTGGTAGTCCGAGGAGGACATGCGGTGCAGATATCCACACTTATTCAGCACTACAGGTATGAATCTAAATCCGTTCGAGGACAAAAGTTTGTTTAAGAGGCAGAGAATATAACGACCCGATCGGTGGTTTTGCTTTCTAAAACCTCGTTCCCCTAAATAAGACTTCTCGTGCATGTTTTTACTAATTTGTGACTTGCGGGGATAGTTAGTTCGGGATTTGGAAGAGTTCGAGTTGAATCGGAACACTTGGTTCCTTATGGTTGGCTTAAAAGTCCAAGTTTGACTTCGGTTAACATTTTGAGTAAACGACCTCGGAATCATGATTTGATAGTTCCAATAGGTTCGTATGATAATTTCGGACTTGGGCGTATATTCGGATCAAATTTTGGATGACCCGGGAGCGTTTTGGCGCCCAATAATGAAAGTTGGTTCTTGAAGGTTTTAAAAGTTCTATAAATTTGGTTTGGAGCGGATTTTGGTGATATCGAGGTCCAAACAGAATTACGAGATCGGGAACAGTTCCGAAATGTCATTTAAGACTTGCATGCAAGATTTTGTGTCATTCCAAGTAGTTTAAGTACGTTTCGGTGCATTAGAAGTAAATTGAAGAACTTGAAGTTCATAAGTTTGATTCAATTGGTTTTGGGGTGTGATTCATAGTTTTAATGTTGTTTTGGGAATTCGGAGAGTTCGAGCGAGTCCGTTTTATGATTCCAGACTTGTAGGTATGTTTGGACGGGGCCTCAGGGTCCCCGAGTATCGATCGAACGAGGCTCGATCCAAGTTGGGAGCTCGAAGCAATAGCTAAAGCTCCCCAGATCTGTCAAAATACCACCTGAGCTTGGCCAGTCGCAGGTGCGAGCCACGAGCCGCAGAAGCGAGAAATCAAGGACAGCCTAGGAACCGCAGATGCGGAAGATTGGGCGCACCTGCGTGATCGCAGGTGCGAGAGCTGTGGTCGCAAGTGCAGCTAGGCTCACATAAGCGGCCCCATCTGTCCGCAGATGCGGAGACTGGACAGGTGAGGGAAATGCGCACCTGCAATGGTTTTTCCGCAGGTGCGAGACCGCAGATGCGACCTAGGCACCGTAGGTGCGAAACTTGTTATGCAGTGAGGGGTCATTTAATACGGACTTAGGCCATTTTTATCACATTTTTCTTTCACTCTTGGGCGATTTGAGAGCTTTTAATGAGGGGATTTCGACCTAGCTTTGTGAGTTAAGTAATTTTTACTTAATGTGAGTTTAATACATAGTTATGGGTAGATTTCAACATGAAAATTGGGAGAAATCATGGATTTAGATGAAAAACCTAGGGTTTAATAAAAATGAGAATTTTATCACAAAAATGATTATGGACTTAATGAAAAATAATATATTTATTTTCCTAAGGTTATGGGTAACAACTTTCTTCGAAAATTTTTGGAATCCGGGCATGTGGACGCGGAGGTGAATTTTTGGAATCTTGCATTTTGGATAGTGGGAATATGAACTTTTGAGCATAGATTGATTAATTTATGTAATGTTTGACTAGTTTCGAGTCGCTTGGTACCAAATTTGGAGGTTTGAGCACTTTTTTGAACCGGGAAGTAGGCTTTGAGACGAGGTAAGTCTCCTTTCTAACCTTGTAAGAGGGAATTAATCCGATAGGTGAATTAAATAAATGTGTGTTTCCTATTTGTGGAGGCTACGTACATACGAGGTGACGAGAGCCTGTACGTAGATACTATTATTCTATTGTCCGGGTAGTTTAGGACCCGTATCATACTTTATTTGAAATGTTTGCACCCTTAGTTACTAATTTAATTGCTTAAGTCATGTTGGAATCTGATAAAAGAATTGTAAAAGGTTAAATTCACTTACTTGAAGTTTGAATGGAATACTTGACTGTAAATGACAAATTTGTGTTTTCTTTAAAATTATTTGATAGTTGTGAAACGGGCCGAACGCCTAGATAGCAGATAGATGCATCTATGGTTCGTGCAGTTCGACCTTCGGCAATGCATAGTTTAAATATTATGTTGGATCGGGCCGTACAACCTCGGCATAATTTGCACATTATAGTTCTTTGGAACTCTCCATAATATATATTTAAATGTCTTGAAATGTAAGTTGTTAAATGATAAAACTGAACTTGGAATTAATATTTTGTGAAAGAAGAAATTATTACTTCCTGTTATTGAGTTTTCAGTAATATTCATGAAATCCATGCTTAGTATAATATTTTTAATATATTATTGTTAGCCCATAGTAAGTGTCAAAGTCAACCCCTTGTCACTACTTCTTCGAGGTTAGACTGGATACTTATTGGGTACATGTTATTTAAGTACTCATACTATACTTTTGTACTTAATTGTACATGATCTGAGGCAGGTACATCTGGTTACCCGTCCGGAGCGCATACTTAATCCTGGTTCGAGATTTCACGGTGAGTTGCCCCCTTCCGAGCCGTTTAGCAACATGCTAGAGTCTCCCTTTTGTTTTGTTGATATCTATTCTATTTGAGGCACTAGGATAGACATCTTTTGTATATTCTACTAGTTACACACATACTTGTGACACTAGATTTTGGCACATATTAGTAGACTAGTGATTTTTGGGTTATGTTCCTATGGTTATAAATGTTTCTAACTGCTTTCATTTATTAACTTAAATCGGTTTCTTATTAAATTTTTTAAATTATGGGGAAAAAATTCTATATGGGAAAACTCGTTAAAAATCGAAAATCACTATGTTGTTCACTGTTGGCTTGTCTAGTAACGATGTTGGACGACATCACAGCCTGACATGGAGTTGGGTCGTGACATAGCCCACTGCTCGCAAATGCGAAATTTTCTTCGTAAATGCAAGGTTCGCATTTGCTAGCCAGTCTGAAGACCTGATGCACCAGTAGTCCATTTAAGTTCAAAAACACGTTGTAGCCTATCCGAAACTCACCCGAGCCCTCGGGGGTCCAAACCAAACATACACACAAGTCCAAAAACATCATACGAACTTGTTCGCGCGATCAAATTGCCAAAATAATACCTAGAACTATGAATTGGACACCAAATCAAATGAAATTTTCAAGAAAACTCATGAACTTCTATTTTAACAACCGGATGTTCGAATCATGTCAAACCAACTCCGTTTCTTACCAAATTTGACAGACAAGTCATAAATATATTAATGGACCTATACCGAGTTTCTGAACCAAAATACGGACCCAATATCAATAAAGTCAAATATTGGTCAAACTTTTAGATTCTTTAAGCCTTTAAACCTAAATTTTTCAACAAAATATGATAACTCGAGGTTGGGACCCCCAAATTCGATTCCGGACATACGCCTAAGTCCCAAATCACGATACGGACTCACCGGGACTGTCAAAATATGGATCCGGGTTCCTTTGCTTAAAACATTGTCCGAAGTCAACTCAAATGGATTTCAAGGCAAAAATTTGATATTTTATTAGTTTTTAACATAAAAGCTTTCCGAAAGAACACCCGGATTACGCACGCAAATCAAAAAAGATTAAAATAAGATATTTGAGGCTTCGAAACACAACATTATGTTCTAAAACTCTAGATGACATATCGGTCGTCACATCCGCCTTTTGAAAATTTAGTAGAAAACTCTGATTTGACTGATTCTCATTCTTCTACTTATACCAATATGACCTGACCGACGTCGAAATACAAAAGGAAAAGGACTAAGCGTGACATTTTCGGTTCCTGGGGTCCGAGGAGAAGAGGGTCAAGATCATGCATAAATGATATGATATCGATAGCTTCCAGAAAATATTATTGCTAAGCTACCTTAACATTATAAGTTCAAGATTATAATAAAGGTGAAAATGAAGTAATTCTTGTGCGGCATTTATTGTGGCCTAGTCTTACAAATCCAGATAGATTCAGATAGTTTAGTCACATTGCTTACAAATCGAAACAATTCAATATCCTCGTAGTTTAAGAAATTTGTGTGACATTAATTTATTGAAGAAATGTAATTTCGTCGCACTTTAATTATTTCGATAGTGTTCAACTTACTTAGGAAAAACAAGTAGCTAACTTTTCTTGTTCCGTTGTTTTTACTAATCAAAGAAGCTACAATATTGTCCAACTTCTAGGCTACCAACGCAAAAATGTATTGGATTTATTTTCTTTTTAACCTCGTTTTTCTTTTGTGAAAATTAAGAAGTTTCTAGGGTGATCGTGGAGTGACACGTGGACTCAAGCTATAACGTTGACGATAATAGATGCAAAAAAGCAAATCGAGCTTCTTCTTTTTTTCATAAGCATTTCGTTGGTTGTATGATGTGATTTTAAACATAAACCATATATACAGCTCTGCTTTTTTATTGGCGAATTACTCATCTAGGAGATAACACGGTGGTGACGCGTGGAGCTCTAATAAAACACATGAAAATGAAAGGCAAAGTGTAGATAGTAATAACTTCACAGAACTGTTTAGTGCTTACTCTGTAGCCAGCAAGGAAAATGATAGCCATGATCAAAACACTATTCATTCCTACATCAACTACAGAAGATAGAGCATTGTGTAAGGAAAATGGAAAGAGGCCAAAAAGGGGTGAAACGGGCAAAACACACACACTAGGGTGGTCTAAAGATGATTATAATGATCTAACTAAAGATGATTATATTAGTTAAAAAAAATTGCGTACGTGACATTAACTTCTTAGAGTCTGGTCAAGTTTCTAGGAGGCAAAAATACTATTTTATTAAAAATTTAAGGTGTTTGGCCGAGATGAGAAGTACTTTTGTGCAACAGCACAAGCAATTTTTCTGATTTGGAAAAAACTACAAATTCCAACTTCTTCCAAGAAGCAGAAGCAGAAAATTAATTTGTTCAAAACGATAAAATAACCTTACAATAAATTTATATTTTCTAAATTATCCTATATTAATTTAATATTTTTATTTAGAATTTTCATTTTATTTCTACTATACTTTTCTTCTCTCTCTTTTTAATCATATTTTTATTCTTTTTCTACTATTACTAAGAGTAGATTTTAAATTTATATTGAATGATGTATTTTGATATATTTGAATTATCATGTAAACAATAAATAATACCAAATACTCAATGTTATTGTCACGACCCAAATCGATGGGCCGCGACGGGCATCCGGTGTCTTACTCAACCGAGTATCATCGTAATGTATCTTTCTTATTACATCATCATGGGTAAGTGGGTCAGAAGGGTCGTATGAGGCAACAAGAATAAAATATGAGGAAACATTTGACATAAAACGACCCAATCTGATATAAAAACTCATACACATGACATACGGGCCTATAAGGCCAACATGATCATTTGTAAACTCAAAATATGGGCCGACAAGGCCATACAAGTATTTTATACATAACATCTGTCTACAAGCCTCTAAAAGTACATAAGTAATATAAAGGTCGGGACTGGGCCCCGCTATATCAATCAATAGATGTCCTAATTATAGTGATCAAATAAGCAACTCTAGAGCAAAATGGAGCGCACCAACTCCTTCCGCTGAGCTGATAGCCTACTTGGAGGACTCTCAACCTGTCTATCGGGACGTGCGGTCATGAAACGCAGCATCCCCAGACAAAAGGGACGTCAGCACAAATAATGTACCGAGTATGTAATGAATGAAAATCAGTAAATAATAGACATTAGAGAAACATAGAGTAAAAGACTCGACATGTAAGTTTGAATAACTCTGTGAATCATTAATATGTATAATGTCATGCATATGCGTATAAAGGTCATGTCGTGCAAAAGTAAATGTGTTCATAACATCAACAAGCCTCTGAGGGCATCCCATCATATCATCTCGGTCACTGTGGGCAAAATCATCAATGTATACCAGCTGATCAGGTGGTGGTACGTATATAATAATGTAACCTTTTCACATATTCCATATACATATAATATACATATATACGCGTATATAACACCATCTGTTCATGGGTCAATGTACATGTATAAATGAATACAATGCATGAGAAGTACTTCAATAAAATCTCTCGGAACATCATAAGACCATTATGCCTCTAATTAATATCATGAAGTAAACTTTATCCACTTACGTATTTTCTGAGACCCATGAACAGACGATAGCACAATAAGACATATGGGAATTCAAGAACATAGGCACCTCTAATACGAATAGAGTCATTTATGGAAGTTGTACATTTGCTCATTTCGTTTGTGTCGTGTAGATCATGCCAAAAGGAAAGTAGGGATAGCCTTAACATACCTGAACCGATTCTCTTGACAATCCCTCTACCACATGTCTTTTGCGAAAACACATAATTGCGGATCGAAGTAGGAAAAAATCTGTATGATATTCTTGAGAAAGATTGTATCGTGCTCTCTTAGAATTGCAAATCCCGTTACTATTACACAGTATAACTTCGTATGAAATTTTGTTGAAGCAAAATCACGTTGCCTATCTATCTCACATTGTAAAGGATTCATAAGAAGTCTTGTTTGAGAATTTCCATCAGTTCCTACTTGTATAAGCATCTCAATTTGTGATTTTGAAAGGTCTTTTATATAAGTGGGTGTACTTTGTATGACTAAGTCACATAATCTCACAAATTTTTCCACCTTGAAGAATGATTTAAGAGTCACTTAGTTGGTCTTATGTGGCTGCCATGTTGGGGGTTGACCTTTATCCAATAATTTTCCACTTAATTCCTTAATTAGTTTCTTAATCCCTGATTAACTAATAATTATTCAATTATCCACATAATTAGAAATTATCTTAAATTACTTAAAATACTACTCACTTTTAACACACTATGTACACCTTACTATTATGGTCATGTGGTACCTTGTATTGGCACTAGTTTATAAATACCGGGTATTATAGCTCGGACCGTATTTTTATCACAAAATATTAAATTTCGATGAAACTCATTTTCTTCGATTTGCTTACCCTCTAACCTTCACGAATTTACTTATCACTTGTTTGAAATAACATAATATTTGTAACCTCAAAATAATCTCATTCCCGAGCTTGCGTCGATTAACTTACGATGAAACTTTAACGTCCGAAAATGCATGATGTAACATCTCATTCCCGAGCTTTCATCAATTCACTTATGGCATACTTTCACGTACGAAAACATGGGGTGTAACATCATCCCCCCTCCCCCCTTGGAGCATTCGTCCCCGAGTGTTGACTGATGCACTTATCATTTTCATGACCTATGTCTTCCGAATACTTTAGTACTCTCCTTGCCATCTAGACAACTGTTCTGTGAATAAATCCAAAGGCCAGGGCATTTTTCCCTTTAGGCCTCTTTCTCACACCACGGTCTATGATCGGAATTCTTCTAATCTCGTAACTCTTGCTACCTTCTGTCATGCAGCCTGTACGACTTTTTCCTTGTATGTGTGCCTATGCGACTCTTCTCTCCTTTTTCCTCTAGTTTTTAGCCAATCTCTAGGCATCAATTTGTAAGCAGATACAGAGCTTGAAAAGATGTCTCTTTGGGAATTTATAGGTATACTGAAGTTCTTTGCTCGATACTTTATCGAACTTATGAATATTACTATATCTTATTTCATATGCCCGGTTATCTATCTGCATGACTTTACTACATCCAAGTAGGTCATACTATACCATAAATCTTACCTCGATTTATCGTTACTAAGGTATGCTACCAAACTCCGGGTTACGTTCGTTGCTTATCCCATATGTATAAATCTAAGTCCTTTAATGCTTCCTCATTACTATTCATCTTAAAAATAACGGCCTAATCTCATCTCATACTTTGTAACTTTTATCCATCCATTATTGATTCACCTCAATGTTGATCTGCAATCTACTACTGAAAACTTAAAATCTCTTATGTAATGCATTGTCACTAGGGCTTACGTCTCATCGTGGAACATCTGAAACAATTAGACTAATCCACCTGGGGCGATATTGTACTTCCATAACCCTATTTCATTGCATCCCAATGTGGATATTTTATTCCTGTACAATTCATGAAATCCCCCTTTTTTTAAAATCATTACTCAATCGAAGGCCCAGACGGCATCGTTTATCTTTCACAATTACACTCTCATTCTACTACCAGGGCAGCATTCCATCTTTTTTTTAAATGTTATTAGTCTTAGATTCCTTTGAGTTCATTCAGGCTATACTGAACTTTCTATAACTTAGATAAACCACCAGCTCTCTTGTTTTCATGGGCTTAATCCCGAGGACTTATCCATTTTCGTCACCTTTCAATTGTCCTTTCTTATCCTTACTCATGTCTTCCTAAAACCTTGTCGCTCTACCATACTTTAGCTTGCGTCCTGTCCATATCTATTTATACTACTCGTAATATTCCTTCAACTTGCTTGCATCATTGATTTTCCTATGTCATTTTGGAACATCAAGCGAGATATCACATCGTCTCTAACTCTTCTTTAATCTCTTAATTAGACTTCTCGATACCTAAAAACCATAGGCTGGAAGATATGCCACCAATGACACCGCCATCGTTCCTGGATACTGAATCCAATGCTTTTAGCCCTCTATCTAAAGTATAGATTATTCTCAACCTTGTGCACATGAGTATATCATACATTGTTCACCTTTACCTTACTTACCTTAAAATCTTGCATCACATCTTCTATATTTTTCATGAGCTCCCTTCCACATAGGTATAGTTCACATCCACAACTTGAAGCTCTATTATAATACTTGCACCTCTAGTGCATACACAATCCAGTGGAAGCTTCATACTGACTGCTTATGAGGCTGGTACTCTTCTAACTTGCTTTATCATAGAGCCGTTATAGAATATGGTTGTTGTACCATCTCTCTTGTACCTCTGATATTAATAATGATTCTGCAATATTCTCAATCACGAGGTCTATAATTTTCTGGGTCCAATAATCACATTCCTGATTTACTTTGTTGATGTAACTCTTTAGTTTTTTCCTCCTTCTCATCAGCCTTTATGTAGGCTTAAGCTATTTTTTGATCTGCGACTTATGGTATTAGTTATTACTTTAGCCTTTCATGGATGCTATGGAGTATCCGTGATACCATCATCTAACAATTCAATCATTTGTCTATGACTTGGATTCAATTCTTTTTCTCAACTTATACCGGAGCCTTCTATGGTTGTATGAATGTCAACATATATTTGCATGGATATTACTCCGAAATCTTAAATGCATAATCCCTTTTGTTCCTTCTGATCTTCCTTTAAACGTAAGCTATTACTTTTCTTGGTCTTTATGCCTCCCCCCATTGCGTATATACTTAGCTTATCTTAGTTCTTACGCATGCCGGAATTTTTGGGCAACTCACATGGTCTCGAATATTACTTTTGGTTTCATTTCCAGTTCATTAGCTCTGATAGGTGCTACTTTCTTATGTAGTGCATATAACTTTTGTGGTGAGATTGTTTTTACATGACCATTTCTCCTTCGAGTTACCATGTTTAGATTGAAGCCTTCTTCCTTATTTTCTCAGCTAGTATTTTGTTGTAGTACTTAGGGAAGACCCTCTGACTCTTGTAAAACTGCGAGCTTATTATATCGTATCCGACAGAACTTTTGATGTCCTTCCTCGCCTATAATTATCCGTAGTTATCTACTTCCACGCCTCTATGCTTGTAGGATTGCTTCTGAACTAATATTTTGACTGACTTCCCAATGGCATCCTCTTTTATTTTCGTAACACTCATACGGTACCTTTAACTTTTCTAACTCTTATTTGAATACACCTCAAGTATTACAAAGTCATATCTGCGAGACTGAATTCCCCACGTTGGGATTCACTATGTTTATCTTGCATGATCTATTTATTTGTCTGTATCCTCTTGTCTAACCATAACTAGGCTCTTCCCGAATCAACTACTAACTACTTGCTAGCCCATTCTCATATCAATATTCCACATAATCTTTCTTGGGTTATTTCCTTTGTCTTAACTTACGTCTCCTACTGGCTCCTTATTTATCAATAACATCTCAGGCAGGAACCCTTACTTCCTCTCCTTGACATCACGTTAGAATAATGTTCTAGAATCGTAACATATATATAGGCTTTGAATAGGTGCAATTTCATCTTTTTCTCATTTTTATTGCTTTCCGTCTTTACCACTCCATAGTTACTAGAACCACTTAATTCTGACTTAATATCGCGTCATTCCATATCCCCTCCCCCCCTTTAGGGGAGTACTAAGAGTTGGAGCTACGACAATCTACCTATAGATGTTTTACCTCTTCATTCTTGGCGTCTTTTCACATCATTGATGACCCTTACTCGCCTTGCGGTAATCTTTTTGTACTAAGGATAACGAAATTCCTTACTTGCGAGGGTGGAAATTACTATAACTGGCACATACAGTCTCTTAAGCTTAACTTTGCTCACATTGCTTGCTTTAGGGAAGCATCTTCCTGAATGACCATTCTCTGAATTTCTTATGAATATTCTTTTGTTGTCCATTCTGTTATCGCCGGAACGTAATATGAAATTCTCATGATGCTGACTATTATCCAATCACTCAGTCCTTAATTCACTTTTAGTTTATCTTGTTCACCAGCCCATACTCATTTCTATTATTTTGGGGTCTAAATTTTCCCTCTGGTAATCATGTTAGAGTCACGAACTTATTTCTCGAAATAAGGATATGACTGTATGGCCTTTACTTCTTTTGTGGTCTCAAGGCCTGTCACCTTTCATCTTTTCCTTCACTTAACTATAGACTCTGTAATACAATTATTTGTTTTAAGTTACCATTGTCTTCCATGTATCACATTAACTCTCTTCTTTTTTCCTGCTAATATTTCTGTTTATCACTTTATTCTGAAAACTTCCAACAAGACATTCTTTTGCTTTTAGATCCCCTCGCTCCATCCGCTGGCTCTTCGGGTTGATTAACGTTCTCGCTCTACTAGGAACGGGAGCCATACTAAGATAATATTTATCCCTTCAAGGCTTTCAGTGCCTATCTTTGTAGTACTCATATATAGCTGTACTATTTTAGAATGCACCATGTGGGTGTCTCACAAGGAGATCTATTAGCACATTTACAATATCCTTCAGAAATGTCAACTAACACAAATAATCCCTCCACCATTTTAGGTCACTGTAACCCCAGCTGGATCATGATATTAGTCCTTCTCTTATACTACTTATGTTAGCTTCCATAGGGCATAAATGAGATAGGGTGTGGCCAATTGTACATACCTCTTTACAATTGAAGGTAACTTAAAACGCTTATATTTCTCTGCTTGAATAGTAAATAATGATAATCTTCACTCACTGGGTACCCCGTACCCTTCTTCACTTTGCTTCTTTTACTTGATGAAGCTTGAATGTAGCTTCTGAATCTCTCATTGCCTTTCACCATATGGATGGACAGATATTCTTGCCTTAAGACTCCTTATCAAAAAGCTTACACATCTACACACATGATCTGCCGAATACCTCGTATTTATCCATCATAAGCATGATACAAAAATTGAGTTCCTCTGACTCAAATCTTCCACAGCTATATCTCTTACCAACCATCTTTCTCGATGTAGGTATCATTGTATTACGAATAAGATAGAGTTTAAGAAATTGAGTTCTTACAACGCTCTACCACATGATCCAGAGTAAGAAGAAAGAGTGACAGTCCTAAATGCATGTAGCCTCCTGCTTATAAGTGTGGTGCATGACATACTAATAAACAAGACTCTACTAGACACAGCTTGTAGACTCCCTAGGACAAAAATGCTCTGATATCACTTTTGTCACGACCCAAACCGATGGGCCGCGACGGGCACCCGGTGCCATACTCAACCGAGTACCAACTTAATATATCTTTCTTAGTACATCATCACGGGTAAGTGGGCCAGAACTGTCGTATCAGGCAACAAGAATAAAATATGAGGCAACACTCGACATAAAACGACCCAACCTGATATAGAAACTTATACACATGACATACAGGCCTATAAGGCCAACATGATCATTTGTAAACTCAAAACATAGACCGACAAGTCCATACAAGTATCTGTATACATGACATCTATCTACAAGACTCTAAGAGTACATAAGTAATATAAAGGTCGGGACTGGGCCCTGTTATACCAATCAATAAATGTCCTAATTATATTGACCAAATAAGTAACTCTGGAGCAAAATGGAGCGCAGCAACACCTTCTGCTAAGCTGATAGCCTGCTTGGAGAACTCTCAACCTGTCTATCGGGACCTGCGGGCATGAAACGCAGCGTTCCCAGGCAAAAGGGACGTCAGTACAAATAATGTACCGAGTATGTAAGGAATAAAAATCAGTAAATGATAGACATGAGAGAAACATGGAGTAAAAGACTCGACATGTATGTCTGAATAACTCTGTAAATCATTAATATGTATAATGCCATGAATATGCGTATAAAGGTCTTTGTCGTGCATAGGTACATGTGTTCATAACATCAACAAGCCTCTAAGGGCATCCCATCATATTATCTCGACCACTGTGGGCAAAATCGTGAACGTATACTTGCTGATTAGGTGGTGGTGCATATATAACGCCGTAAACTTTTCCCATATCTCATATACATATAATATACATATATACGCGTATATAACTCCATCTAGTCATGGGTCAATGTACATGTATAAATGAATGCAATGCATGAGAAATAAATCAATAAAATCTCTCGGAACATCATAAGACCATTATGCCTCTGATTAATATCATGAAGTAAACTTTATCAACTTACTTATTTTTTGAGAGCCATGAACAGTCGATAGAACAACATATGGGAATTCAAGAACATAGGCACCTCTAATACTTCTATGAATAGAGTCATTTATGGAAATTGTGCATTTGCTCGTTTCGTTTGTGTCGTATAGATCATGCCAAAAGGAAAGAAGGATAGCCTTAACATACCTGAACCGATTCTCTTGACAATCCCTCTACCACATGTCTTTTGCAAAAACACGTAATGACAGATCGAAGTAGAAAAAAATTCGTATGATATTCTTGAGAAAGATTGTACCGTGCTCTCTTAGAATTGCAAATTCCGTTGCTATTACGCAGTATAACTTCGTGTGAAATTTTGTTAAAGCAAAATCACGTTGCGTATCTATGTCACTTTGTAAAGGATTCATAAGAAATCTTGTTTGAGAACTTCCATCTGTTCCTACATGTATAAGCATCTCAATTTGTGATTTTGAAAGGACTTTTATATAAGTGGGTGTGGCCTCACACTTTGTATGACTAAGCCACATAATCTCACAAATATTTTCACCTTGAAGAATGATTTAAGATTCACTTAGTTGGTCTTACGTGGCTGCCACGTTGGGGGTTGATCTTTATCCAATAATTTTACTTAATTCCTTAATTAGTTTCTTAATCCCCTATTAACCAGTAATTATTATTTACATAATTAAAAATTATCTCAAATTACTTAAAATACTATTCACTTTTAACACACTATGTACGACTTACTATTATGGTCATATAGTACCTTGTATGGCACTAGTTCATAAATACCGGGTATTATAGCTCGGACCGTATTTTTATCCCAAAATATTAAACTTTGACGAAACTCATTTTTTTTAATTCGCTTACTCTCTCACCTTCACGAATTTACTTATCACTTGTTTGAAATAGCATAATATTTGTAACCTCAAAATAATCTCATTCCCGCGCTTGTGTCGATTAGCTTACGACAAAACTTTAACGTTCGAAAATGCGGGATGTAACATCTCATTCCCGAGCTTTCATCAATTCACTTATGGCATACTTTCACGTACGAAAACATGAGGTGTAACAGTTATTATTTTGGAATAACTATATTTTATATTAATTTAAAATAGTAATTTATATTTTACTTTACATTTTTATTTTTTATTTTATTCTTTTACAATAAATATTAAAATTTTATTTATAATACTAATTTCCAACTAAACCTTCCTATCATTTTTCACAATTTTATACTTAAAAGTACTTTTTGAAAGGATTGGCCAATCACAATGAGCTTCTAAAAAGTATTGCTCCAATGAAATGGCCAAACACAAACTGCGATTTTGCAATAGTACTTTTTCAAAAAGTACTTTTGAATAAAAATACTTTTCAAAATAAGCACTTTTGGCAGCTTGGCCAAACGAGATCTTCGATAATATATCTGCACCATGTAAATTGTCTAATAGCATGTTTGACCAAGTTTCTTTTTTGAGGCGATAGTACCTTTTTTATTGTTTGTCAAAAATACTTTTTTCAAAGTTAAGGTATTTGGCCAAGTTTTTAGAAGGGAAAAAGTGTTTTTGAGTAGAACAGAAGCAGTTTTCAAAAAGAAAAAAAAATTAGCTTTTTCCGAAAGTACTTTTTTAAAAAATACACTTAAAATCACTTTTTAAAAGCTTGACAAAACCGTGATTGCGACTCAAAAGTACAAATCAAGCTTATTTTAAGAAGCAATTCAAAGCTGAATTCTTTGAAAAGATGGAGTGGAGTAGTTGCGAGTGTGATGAATGTTATCTTTTAATTTTGTGTGGTCTATTATTATTATTATTATTATTATTATTATTATCTGTCAGTAGAAATGGAGAGAACAAAAGGGAATAGGGACACAGACAATTTGGATCTATATATATATATATATGTTGATCAGGTCACATGCGAGATACTGTAGTGGAATTTCATTTATTTTTTTCAATATAACCAGTGAAGTTAAACTCCAGAGATATCCATACTTCTTTCTGACAGGAGTGATCTCTTACCAGTAGTTATTTAATTTTCTCTTTTAGGACCATATATACAACACTGGATTCATGCCCTAATAAATAGTAGTTCGACGCATTAAATCAAGTGAGATATTGTCCAATTGTAGCATTTGGTACAAATGAGTTTATAAAATGTCCCAAAAGAACAAGTTCTTGCACGGACTTGTTACTTGTCGACATTAATAGGTCATTTGGTACACATAAAAGATTGAAAAAACAAAATGTTGAAACTTGAAAATACCTAAATATAACTAACACTATCTACACTCTATGGAAGTGAAGTCCTTTATTTCATCACAATTGAAAACTATATTCTCCACGTCAAAGAGTTTAAGTATTCAACCTAAATCGATTTTGATATTTTACACAAGGATCGTTTAGAATCCTCACGTTAAAGGTTGACAGTTTTGAATGAATTGATCTCCTTTAAATTATGTAATGTTGTTTTAACTCCTTTCAAGGCCTTGTTGTGGTAGTAACGAAACAGCCCTTATTGGTTGTATCTAATCCTAGCTAGTTAACAGCAAAAAATATTAGCCCATTTCCCTAAGACTATTAAAATATTACTGCGTAACTTAATTAAGTGGAAGCCATTAGCCATTTCATGATTTTGATTTTCTCAAGAATGCACGAGTGCATGTAGTCTTTGGAAAAAAGAGTCATTTAGGTCTCCAAGACTACACGTTCAAGATCTAGATCTCTTGACTTCAAATTTGGAAATCCTAGGAACTCCCAATCAATAAGCCTTTTGTTTGTTTATTTTTGTATTTGTGTCGTGATCCCCATCTCAAATTATTTATCGTATTTTTCTTTTACACGTTTTTAAGAAAATATTAATTAAAAGAGATTTTTGACTACTTTACTCTTACTCATTTTTTTAAAATATAATCTCTCTTCATCGTGTATTTACTTTATTTATGTGTTATTTCCATCCACTACTAGAAATTCGCTAAAACCGACCACGATCGGTCGGTCAAAAAATCAATCGAAGTCGATCGATTTTCAAAATATTTTATTTTAAAATTTTTTTACAAGCCCGACCAACTTTGGTTGGTTTTTTTGGCGCAAAAATGCAGAAAACTATTTTTGCATCCCAAAAATTTATTTTCAAGAAACCGACCAAAGTTGGTCGGTTTTTTATTTAAAATAAATTAAGATTAATATTCAAAAAAATGATTGAAATCGGTCGATTATTTCGGCTGATCATTTTAAAAAACCGATGGATTTTGGTCGGTAATTTTACTTTTTATAAAATCGACCGACATCGGTCGGTTATTTTCGTGCGAAAATGCAAGTAAAGAGTATAAATGAAATAAAAGACAGTTTTAAAATAAAATGCATCAATGGTCTGGTGGCAGAATAGTATCCTGCCACGATACATACCCCAATTTGATTCCCATATGGCACATTTTTTAATTACATAATTAAAAATATCGACTGACTTCGGTCGTCTTTTGGGTAATTTTTTCTTTTTTGGAATTTAATTGACTGACCGAAATTGATTGAAAAATACCGACCGAAGTCGGTCGGTTAACTCTACCGACCATACAATTACCAACCACCACGAATCGGTCAATTTTTTCTAATTACCGACCAACATTGGTCGGTTTTGGCAATCGGTTTCCCCCCTTTTTTTAGTAGTGATCTAGAAGAACAATTACTACCAAGGGTAAATGGGAAAAAAATAATTAATTTTATGTTGAACTTCTAAAATGATAATAATTTGAGACAATTATTTTTAGAAATTACAATAAATAATTTGAGACATAAAGAGTACTACTCCCTCCGTCTCATATTAGCAGTCGCGATTACTAAAAATAGTTGTCTCAAATTATTTATCATTTTAAAAGTTCAAGAAAAAATTGATTATTTTTTTTCCTTTTTTACCTTTAGTAATAATTGTTCGTGAAGATGGAGATAACACATAAATAAAATAAATATTCAATAAAGAGATATTATATCTTAAGACATAAATAAAGATAGAATAGTTCAATTTCTTTTCTAATTAATATTTTTAAGAGGCGTATAAAAGAAAAATATGATATATAATATGAGATAGAGGGAGTATTAAAATAACCAAATTGATTTCTGTTTTAATGCAATACAAATCTACGAAATAATTTAAAACACGTCAAATGTCCAAAAACAAATGTTTGACGCTTGTTTGTTTTGTGGTCCATTTCTTGTATCCTGTAGACAGTACTGAATGATTGTTTACTATAACTAGTCTACATTTCATTTTTCTTGGAAAATTAAAATAATTGTCTCGAAATCAATGTGTTGCTGTTTTGACCTTTGACAAGAATTTAGTGCATTACCAATGAAAACTATTCTTTTTATTCCCTAGCCATTTAACTACTCTTTCCAATGAGAGGTAAACGTTATCTTCAATCAATTTAGACTGCACGAAATAGCACGTCTACAAACTCTGTCAAGATCCAAGCCCATGATACGTATTGTTTATTTTGGGTCTAGGTTTATACGAATTTATTATTTGGACTGCCTGACATTGAACCCTAAAAATATGTGTGTTATATGAACCTTTGTCATGCCTTATAAAACTCTTTATTTTATTTTTTTTATTTCGATATGAGATTCGCATAAGATGACATGTGCAAACCTTCTTGAAAACCTTACCAGCTTAAAAGCCTATCTGTCCTGCTAGACCTGCCCTCGTCAACCCGCCCTCTGACATGGCATCACAACTCCTTTGGCTCATTGATTTCGAATCATTCAACCCATGTTATGATCCTATCATTTGAGGAAATGATCTCCTATTATCACTTATAATTTGTATAAAGAAAATCACTAATAAAAAATTTCTATGATATTTTCTTACTAATCTTCTGTAAAAGGTGCATATACTATGCAAACTAGATGAGGTCCCCTAAGCAACCAGTTCCTAAACTGACTTGTATTAAGACCTCTTTTTAATGGTAAACATGTATACTGTACAGACAAAAAAAATGGGGAAAAACTCCTTTTAATTACACCAATTTTTTCACCCTAATTAGTTCCTTTGGATGAAAACCTATTCAATATTAGAATTTGTTTAGTCTTAAAAAAAAGGGGGCTGAAGAAAAAGAAAAAAAAAACACAAACAAGAAAAGCAAAAACAAAAAACTCTAGATTGAGAGTCTATTATCTAATACAATAGCAAAACAAAAATCAAACATTAAAAACATCTAACAACTCATATTAAAACGACATGTTTTAGAAGGTCTCTTTTAATAAAATGGTGGAATGGATTACTGTAAATTCATTCTTATAACTTTTCATATGTCATTTATCGCCTGAATCAGTATGGATCTTATTTATCCAAATATGTAATTAATTATTTATTAAATTATCTTTATTTATTATTCCAAAAAAAAGAGAAAAAATAATAAATAATATTATGATGAGGGTTTTAGCGGCCATTGGAGGAAACAGCGGCAACAAAGGATCAAAGGCATGCACTTTGTGATTCTGGTCAAATGAAAGGGACTTATCAATGGATACTTAATCATAGTGCATACTTAAATGAAAATAGAAAAAATAAAATGTTAAAATAACAAACAAAAATAGAAAATGGAAGATAAAAAGAGATACATATAACAAAGTGTAGCAATGATTGGAAGTCACTATTCACATAGATAAATGATGTCATGCAATATATTGCAATCCTTATTTGCATTACTTTCATGAAAGTGATGTTACTCTTAGTTACTGACTTACTGTGTTGCATATGCTCTCCTCCTACTCTTATTGTGCCACCAGGCCCCCACCCACCAATATTTTCTACTCTTTAATTTTGGTTTTTAATTTTTTCAAACACTTAACATTTTTTTGAAATGTCGATTAATTTTAGAGACGTCTTGACCTTGTTTCTTGCTGAAGGTGCAAGTTAAAGCTGAATTATGAGACCAAATAAACCAATGAAAACCCATTTCTCCCTCTATCTTAACTCCTGTATATATCATGCTTGTTTTCTAGTTTAAGTTGAAAACGATTTACTTTACCACTACAAATTGGTAAACGCCTAAACAGTTCGTTAAGTATAAAAATAAGAATCAAAAAAATAATGAAAACGCAAGTAGTCCTCGACCGATCAATATTTTAATAGCTGCGATTTGTTAAGCCGTTTCTATCTTAATTCAATCACGTTTGTTAATTACCCAAAATGATCGTCCCTTCATAGCGCGGATCATGTGCCACAGTACCACCAAAGTATGTGGCGCAGCGGATGAAGCTGCTCCTCCCTTAATATTAGAGGTCTCGGGTTCGAACCATGGGTATGAAAAAAATACTTGGTAGGGAGCGTTTCCCCCGAATGAGGCTCTATCCGGCGTGAATCCGAATATAATCGGGTTCCAATACGGGTACCGGACACCATATGAAAAACAACAAAAAAAATACTACTACAACAGTTACGCTTCAATCTCCAAAATCTTGAATCCGCTAGATATTAATCATTCATTATGTTTATCGCTCTATTTAAGTCGGTCTCGATCTGTCCAATATCGTAATTTTTTTTAGCTTTTTTGGCACTAGAAGTTCTTGTCTCTGTAAGAAGAAAAGACTCCTAACGATTGGACTAGAAATAAATGTAATATCATAAAGTGCACGCGTGGTTGATATGAAGCAATATTACGAAAAATAAAAAATAGAGCAACTCGTTGAAACTCAAGTTCTATTAATATTCGTTCCACAAACTCCTGTAAGGGGTTGGAATACATAGAGCAACAGTGCACAATGGGGCACATAGAAGACCCTGTAGGGCTTCTGAAGAAGAAATGGACTGATTGGATAGTCCTAACCACATTCTACGTGTCCCATTTTTTGCTCTAATTATTTTTCACTGGAAAGTTCGACCTTGTGCGAGTTGATTATGAAGGAGTGTGGTGATATAAATAAGATCTTTGTACTCTTAATTGCACGTCTCCGATAGAAATATATCCATGATACCGAGGACATCTCCTTTAATGGGTTTTATTTTGCGACACAATACGTTTAGGTTAATTAAATGAGTTTTGAATATTAGATGGTTAAAAAAAAAAAATGCGGATTACAGCGAGGTGGAGGGAGAAGGAGAAAGAGAAAAAGAGGGTTGTAAGTGAACAAAGAATATAATATAAGGAGGAGAAGAGGACAACTGAAAGAAACATGCCTAATCTATAGGTCAATAAATATACGGACATAATCACACACAGACAAAAAGAACATTGTTTTCATTGGACAAACTGACTTCAATCCTTTTTCTAATCCTGTTTGAAAAGATGGACGAAATATTATGAGTTATACTGTAGCACTTACTGTCTGATCTCTAGCTCACGTAATCGAACTATAGAAGTAGCTATTAATATTGTATTGCCGCAGATTGTTTCGGTTACACTCCTCACAGTGCGGTCCGTTCCTGGACTTTACGTGAATACTGAATACTTACACTGGACTGCCTTTACACGGTAGCGCTATATTTCTGCGAATGAATTCTAATATCCGAATTTTTGAATGTCCTTAACTTTTAAAGCTACCACAAAAAAGAAATTATGATTGGTTGTTTAATAAACAAAATTATGATTGAAAAGAAAAGTGCCTCACTGGATATATTCTTATTCTTGAAGGTACTAGGCTGTGCTGGGAGACTGAAGTGTGTGTGCGCAGTGGGAGATAAAGTGAGCAAATAATAAGACCACTTTTTTATTTTTTAAATTAAGGACAAAAGGAGTCTGCCAAAATGAAAGGCTCAACAAGTAGATGGATGGGGAGAGGATGGCAACTGTCTTTATCTTCCCGACAGTTTAGAGTGGTAAAAATAGACCTCTCAATGAACACAGGTGCTGAACTGAAAGAGACAACTTCTTTTTCTTTAGGTCTTAAGTTCATTACTTTAATAACTATTAACTAATTCTATCTTTAGGAGCTTGCAGAAATATTCATCTTCAAAATTAATCACGTCCAATTCTAGTCCTAAAAAGAATAAGCGATCGCTGCAAATATAATTCAGTCTAAAAGTCCGAAGTCGAACCCCACAGAGAACTAAGATTTTGCTATAACTGTGCAATACTATAAACACTTGAATAGATGATGGAAATACTGTCTCTATTATTGAATGTCTCAATGCGTTTAAATACAAGTTACAGTAACCATCTTTCTAGAGTTCTATGTAAACCAAATAACTGACGAATTCTATCGAAATCAAAGGGATAACTCTGAATACCTAACTATAATATCATCTAATCTAGAAGATAAATGCAATCTAATCTAAAGGGAGAAATACTAAAAACAGACCGATAACTACTAGTAATAAGGACTATTGATTCAATAAGTATCACTAAGAAGACAAGTTTGAACAATTTTCTAAATTATAAATATTGAGATTTATATTTCAAACTAATTAACTAACAAATACTAGAAAGCAGTAAAATTATCAACTAAGGAGACTAAGAGTTGGAGACAAGATTAAGGCGGCCCAGAATTAAGATATTTTCAATTTTCGGAATCCTTCCCACTACATCTCCTATAAATTCGCCTAAGTATTCTCTACCGATCGTGAGTACTTCGGGTGTCGTAATTCTCTTCCGAGCAACTACCATAATTTACTAAACATATTCTTCTGAACTACGCTAGCTGGCACTAATTCACCGCTCACTGAGATTGCACCAAAGTTTCGTTATTCATAATCCCACCTTTAAACCCTTCGTATTGATTCCTCGCAAACGTCAGGAGTGATGTTGTTCAACAACTACCTAAATATGTACCATTTTCCAAGCAATACATAATAAATAGGCACATTCAATTGACAGCTCTTCAATCAACTGAATGAGTACGTAGTTAAACAAGTAAAGAAATTCAAAGGCTCAATTATATAAAAACATAACAAGAATTCATCCTCCAAAAGGTTCCATCAAAATCCTAGATAGGAAATTATCTATTCATGCTAGTATGTAAAAATACAACACTAGAATTCATAACAATGGAAAAATAGGAAGAAAGAGGAAAAAACATGAAGTTGAATCCTTCTCCTTGCTCCAAGTGTGTCTGTGCCTCCCCGAAGTCTTCTCTCTCTCCAAAGTAGTGTCTCTCCCTTAAAAGCACGTTTTAGGATGTATTTATAACGACTAAGGTTTGTATGGGGAAAATTTTCCTTCTCCTAATTCGGATTGGAAAAGCTGATTTTTTGTTTTGCTCTGGTCCCGATCTGACGAAGTGAACCTCGCTTCACTATCCGGGACTTTTCTGGTTTCTTCTACTCTGGTCCTGGTCTGGCAAAGTAAACCTCGTTTCGCTGTCCGGGACTTTTCTCTTCAGCTCTTTTTTCACCATTTTTTCTCCTATTTGATCCTTTTCCGCATATTATTCCTACACATAAGAAACACGTAATGAGTATATTTTCACTTCAACAGCAATGTGAACTCCCGCAACTCACACAAAAATTAACACACAAACATACTCAAAACATGCACTTTCATCCTTTATCACCACTCTACAATTAAACTTTGCTCGTCCTCGAGCAACTTATGATTAAGCGCATAGGCAAGAAACCTATTTCATAACATACTCAACCATCACACAAATGGCAATGGTTTATATCAACGCTTAGAACCCAGCATATGCATTCCTCATACATTTCCTCAAGTTTTAAACTCATGCCAAGATTATTTAAAATATTTATGTGACTCTTCTTAACATCCTCGCCTCAAAACTTGACTCTAATACATTCCACACTATGACTCGCTCCTTGTGTCAACTCAAAAATCAAGGTCTCTACCAATCCTTTGCAAATCATGTGCCCTCACCTACAAACCACATAGAGAAAGTAGTCCACCCTCTCAATATAAGTTCAAGTATATTTTAAGGATTCTCAAATCGGAAGAATTGTCTCACTCTCATAAAGAAACTCTTATGTCATACAAGTTCATACCATAGGCTTTCCTATAGTGTAAGACTTGACTAATCTAAGCTTGCAAAGTTTAGGATCAAGTAGGATTTTGTAGGTTATGACGTAGACTAAGGGACGGGTAGGATATATTTGAGAAAACAGTGACTAACCCTCCTAAGCACTTTAATACACTACACTTCGCTTCTAAGCACATGACCACTTCAATGTCTTGCCATGAAGCCATACACATTTTAAGCTCTTCTTCATTAAGCACATCAACATATAGATATTTACTAGCCAGCCAAAGATATGAGAGGTATTATTCATTTGTTTCCTTCATTTATTCATTTTTTCCCACTCTACCTAATTTGGTATTTTCGTCTAGTGCCTTTTTCTGTTTGTACACAAGTGCACCTTTTCGATCTTTCTATAGTTCCAATCAAAAGCTACCTAATCTCTTTCTTTACTCTTCTAGTTACTTAAGTGCTTTTGGAAGTAAAGGTTCAACAAGATTGATTGAGAACAAAGGGGAATTGGCTTGTAAAGTGCTTGCCAAAGATTGTCTACAGGCTCAAAAGTGTTAAATGCGGATAATATTAGCACTAATAGGCAAATAGGCTAAATGGTTAATCAAAGAAAGCCTACATCACTTCCCAAACTTACAAGACTTAATCATTTTCCTGTGACTCACACACGGGGTAAGTTCTAGACTAGCAAGGATGGCATAGATACACTAAAATCTCACCTCACACAGTACACATGACCCACTTAGGACGGTTCGGACCTAACTCTCTAGTTAAAGCAACTAGCACAGTCATCATAGAATTTCAGCACACGATAATTAATAACAAGAGTCGCAAGATAAGCTTTGGCATCAAAAGAAAGCCACACATATTTAAGCATTAATTACAAAGACCATGAAGAAAGTACTTAGTTCAAATGCTCCAGACCTAAGCCCCGATATAAAACATGTCAAAAGCGCATATTACTCAAGATTCTTCTCATTCCATTGTCAATTCAAAAAGAAGAAAAATAATAATGAAAATATTTTGTGTTTTTCGTTGGACTTTAAACCCTCAAGAAAACTGTCCAGGCAGTCCATGTCGGGAAAAGTCCAAAACTTTATAAAATTCTACCTACAAAAAAAAATTACCACCTAGTTCAAGAGTTATCCTTTGGAAAAGAACTGCGGCCATAAGAAAACCCACGAGGGATTATTTCTACCTAATTATGTTTTTATTTTTGATTTTTTCAACACACATACAATAACACAACTAAAATAGCACAGGAATACTCAAACAGTATCTTCACCTCATACTTAAAATTATGCATTGTCCCCAATGCATATCCATAAATACAAGAGGGTAAAAGAAACTCCCTGTTAGGCCAAAGACCGATGTATTAGCAGCTCATGGGGTACTCAGACTTCTCCCACACTTGGTTCATTGTGCGGGCACCCCACACTTAGTTCTAACCATCTCATTTGCATTTGCTTTCTTCCAATAGTCTTGCTTTCCATGCTCCTAGAGAAATAAAAAACAACACTACAATAATAATACAATAAAAAATTAAAAAAATATATAATAGAAAATAGTAAATCTGGGTTGGTTCTCAACAAGCGCTTGATTTAACGTCGCGGCACGATACGAATCACTTTTTGCCTCCACCTCGAGCTTATTAAATTGAATCCCAAGTTTTGATCCAAGCTTATGATCATGCGCTTGGAGTGGTGCAAATTTTTTCGAGCCGAAGTTTAAATAAATTTTCATGCAATTTTGGGCTCTCCATCGAGGAATGTTATCTTGCATAGATGGCCTTGAAATTTTAAAATATTAGGTTCATCGGCCTCTTCCCTTGACTCCTTTTTATGCTTATAAGAATCAATTTTCATTTTACCATATGAACATAATGTAGAGAAGTGTTTGAAATGAGATCCAACGCACTCAAATACATGTGTCACACCTCCTTTTTCCGCACCCGCAGGCGCAGGGGGAGTTTTTCCAATTAAAGGACAATCGAAACGGGATTTGTTTATTTATTTCAGAGTCGCCACTTGGGAGATTTAGGGTGTCCCAAGTCACCAATTTTAATCCCGAATCGAGGAAAATAATGACTCTATATTACAGTCTGCATACCAGAAATCCGGATAAAGAATTCTGTTAACCCGGGAGAAGGTGTTAGGCATTCCCGAGTTCCGTGGTTCTAGCACGGTCGCTCAACTGTTATATTCGGCTTGTTTATCTGATGTTTAATACAATTATGAACCATGTGCAAATTTTATCTTTTAACCACTTTATTAATTATTATTATTAGGAATGTGAACGTCGCTTAAAACATGTCTTTGGACTGCGTCACATGAAATGCACCCACAATCCGGAACATATCTTATTTGACGTTTTGGGATTTGGATTTGGGTCGCATGAAATGCACACCCCAAGTTTTAAGAAAGTAAATTATTAAACGCGCGCCTAAAAGACTATCGCGTTATTATTTTAGGAAGGGCCGTGAATTTTGCTAAACGGCCCGTCCCGGAATCTAAGTGTTTAATATATACATTTAGAGGGCCCCGCAGATTCTACATTTTTGTTTGTCGAGGCTCGTCTCATTTTTATTTTTAAAGGATAAACCTATAATGACTATATTTCCTATTAAGTTCGTCTCTAAAATAAAAGAAAATCTCTTAATTATTTACATGCTTGCAGATTATTTACAGTAGGATCCGAAACGTTTTTACAGAATAAGGAAACATGACCATGCATACGGACAGCTGATCGAATATTATGGGCCCAAATCCAGCTCCTGCGGGATGGGCCAGACCTGGGCCACTGTTTATCCGAGGCGGGTCTGTTTGGTCCGTTTTGACCTGGGCTCGACCTTCATAAGGTTGAGGGGCGCGGACTTGTGCTAATTGTGATAAGGGTGTGGCTTGATAATTATAACGAGGCAGTTTATCAAAAGAGAATGAAAATTAACTAAGGCGGATAGTTTTATTCTTTGACATGCATTAAAAGAGAACGCTAATTGCAAAACACAACTAATTTTTTCAAGACATAGCCTAGTATACTGCCAATCCCTTTGTCTGTTAACCTAACCAACATATGATATTAAACCATACTACCTTTTTTGTATTCACTATATGAAAGGACCAAATCCAATACCCAAACAAGATTATAAACCATTACACACTACATAATCATCTATATAGCAACTACATGTGGACATAGATGTCTTCAAATCTTCCCTTTTGTATTCATGCTCGACTTTCAAATTACATGGACAGTATTAGTTGTGTACCTGGTATAGAGGAACAACAGAAGAAGGAAAAGGATCAGCTGAATAGTACACAGCAAACAACAGCACAGCAGATTCACAGTAACAACACAACAACAACACAGCAACAACGATGATGAAGCTCAGCAAAGAGTCGAACAACAAATGGGCAATCCCAGTAAACAGAGTAGGAAATAACAGCCCAGAATGTTGAATGTAACAGCAACAGAAATCCAATGACCACAAGAAAACTTGGCAAACGACAGAAAAAGCAAAGCCACGAAGACAACCTGATCAAACTGGATTCTTACACAGTTTCTTCTAGGCAATACTCATTCACAATGTTCTGAAATTTATTCCTGTTTTTTCCTTTTCCAGTTTTCTTACTCACAGACTCTCTCAAGACTCGAAAATCAACTTCTTTTCTAATGGAAGGTCTCCTCTTTTATAGCCTAACCTTAACACTTTACAGTCTGTTTTACAACTCAAAATTGCCCCCCCCTGTTGTTTTTCCACTCACTTGTTTTAAATAACCAAGCTCCCATGAAATCCCTGACAGCCCCTCTCTCTTTTTGGTTGTTAAAGTGTACTGATCACTTGTTTATTTAATCAAAGTATGGGCAGTAGGAATATAACCTGACAGCACATGCTGTCCAATTATTTTAATTTCCTTAAAGCAAACCATACACATGCTGCCCATAGTCTAGACCAAATGGCATCGTGTTTTAAAATCAAAGCCTGAATCTGCCATTATAACCTTTCCCCTAGATGTTCTTTTAATTTAATTTGAACAAAATCAACAGGCAATACAATTCAGTTCCTAATGAGACTCAAATACGATCACAGCAGAAATAAGCAATACGAATCAAGTTGTTACCATTAACGATTGAAACTAATTGACGACATATATCGACTCGACTATATTAATCGTAACACATAACAATCAATCGTTCATATAAACAACACGTATAGAGTCCCGAATGACCTCAGATAAATTTGTTCAAACACTGGGAACTTATATGAATTAAACTCGCTTGACGATTAATCTAATTGATGAACACGTATATCACAGGGTATATTCAGAACACAAACAGAAGACAATTGGCCAAATAAAAGGCCTTTAACAGAGATGGAAGAAATCCGAATGAAAAATAACAAAATAACAAACAAACACAAAGAAATATGCTGACAACTTATTTAGAAATAAAACAAAAGAAAGGAAAACTTACCGAAAATGTTTAAATCAAACAGACCCAAATCTGATTCAACTTCGAACTTTTGAGGCCGAACAAACTTTAATCAGGGTGTTCTCACATGAGAACACTTTGATTAAGGTCTATTAGACCTCAAACCCATGTCCAAACCGGCCGGATTCCCCAGGTGCATGTTTTCTAAAGTCTGGATTTCCAGATCTGATTTTTAGGGAGTTGTGGGTAGATTCGGACCAAACCAAGCTTGGTTTGGTCACGAGGAAGGTCAGGGGAGTGTCTGGTATGAAGATGGGGTGGTTTGGCATAGATCCGGGTTCGACTCAAATCTTCAAATGAAGATTCGAGACAAACGAAAGTGATTCGAGGCTCGTGGTTAGTGGATTCGTGTTCAGGGTGGTTGGATGCTTTAGGGGTGTGAAGGGGGTGGTCACCGGCGTTCGTGCCGCCAGGTTTTGGCGGAGGGGAAGCTAGGGCGGCTTGCTAGGGTTTGGGGTTTCAGCTTGGGGAAGGAGATGACTGAAGGGGGGGTTCGGATAGGGGGTGTGGGGTAAAGGGTCAAGTTTATATATGGAAGGGGAAGAGAGATTGGAGCCGTTAGATCAAGTGATCTGAACGGCTTAGATCTATTGGTGGGTAACAGGACGGGGTCGTTTGGTATGGGAACGGGGTCGTTTTGGTTTAGGTGAGGGGTTGGGTTAAACCGGCTAAATAGGTCGGGTCATGAGGGAACCAGGGACCGTTGGATCAATGAGGTTGGACGGCTCAGATTCAACTTGCCTGAAACGGCGTCGTTGGGGTGAGTTGGACAACCTGATCTGGACCGTTCCTTTGAATCAGATCAACGGCTTCAAATGGGGACGCCGATACGACGTCGTTTGAGTCCGTGCCTGGGCAGGCTGGGTTTGGACCGGGTCAGATCGTTGGTTTGGGCCTGTTTTTGTCTTATTTTTTTTTTGGGCCCAAATTGATTTCAACTTTCTTTTGTTTTCCAATTTAAAATAAAAATAAAAATAAAAATAATTAATAAAACAAATGAAATTAAAACAAATAACAATATGGCATTTCAACATAATTATCATACCGAGTAAGTTAAATCACAACCTAAAACGGACGATGCACATATATTTATATTTTTTGAATTTTCTCTTAACACCACATATATTTTTTGTATTTTTGTTTGATAAGGACTAGATGCAAAATGGACAGACTCACAAACGACTAACAACACATGTCACGGAAAGATCGAAAAATTGTACAGCGAAATCATTTGTCACTATTTTTATTTTCTTTTGGAGCGATTGCTCGTAAAGCAAAAATCACGTGCTTACAGCTGCCCCTCTTTGCACGAAGACACGAAGGGTTTTCGCGCAAAGATAAGCGAGCGATTTTTGCCCGTCCGAATACTCCGTGTGAAGCATTTTTTGAAAAAGATTTGACCGAACCTTTGCTTCAGAGGTTTCCTACATATCCTGGGCTGAAACAGGAATCAGGTCAATGTAGTTCGGGAAATTTTGGTAGCTGGGACTACCGTGTGACTGTAGTGTTTGTTGTTGTTGTGCGCTGTTGTATGCTGCTGTAGGATGCTACTGCTCAATCGATCTCCCTATTACATTGCTCTAAAAGGAAAACAAGAAGCTAAGCTAAACTGAGGATCCTGAAATCTCATCCATCTTCAACTTGTTCTTGCTGCCTTGCTTTCTTGTCGGCTAACGCTTTCCTCTGACGCCTTTATTTTGTGAACTTGGAGATGATGCTGGTCCTTCACCTTTTTGAATGTCAGTTCTCATCACTTTGCTTGATTTGCTGGGGATACGGCTTTCTTCTTTAAATCTTCCAATGGTTTCTTCAGTGGTATGGCTTTTCATCAGAATTGTTATACTGGGCATGCTACACCGTTCCCAAACTACTTCTTTTGAGACGCGTTCCTTTTTCCTTTTGAATTGTGCGCTTGCCTCTGCAGTTGTCTGCTTCTTGGTGCTGGGGATTTCATTGTTTCCCGTTTGGGGATCTCTGTTGTACCCTTCCGTCTTCAGGTGGGGTGACTGATTCTAAAATCTAGAGCTGAATGTATTCCCGCATTATACTGGTGGGCGACCTAGAACTTAAATGTATTCCCGCATTATACTGGTGGGCGACCTAGAACTTAAAAGTATTCCCGCATTATACTGGTGGGCGACCTAGAACTTAAAAGTATTCCCGCATTATACTGGTGGGCGACCTAGAACTTAAATGTATTCCCGCATTATACTGGTGGGCGACCTAGAACTTAAATGTATTCCCGCATTATACTGGTGGGCGACCTAGAACTTAAATGTATTCCCGCATTATACTGGTGGGCGACCTAGAACTTAAAAGTATTCCCGCATTATACTGGTGGGCGACCTAGAACTTAAATGTATTCCCGCATTATACTGGTGGGCGACCTAGAACTTAAATGTATTCCCGCATTATACTGGTGGGAGACCTAGAACTTAAATGTATTCCCGCATTATACTGGTGGGCGACCTAGAACTTAAATGTATTCCCGCATTATACTGGTGGGCGACCTAGAACTTAAAAGTATTCCCGCATTATACTGGTGGGCGACCTAGAACTTAAAAGTATTCCCGCATTATACTGGTGGGCGACCTAGAACTTAAAAGTATTCCCGCATTATACTGGTGGGCGACCTAGAACTTAAAAGTATTCCCGCATTATACTGGTGGGCGACCTAGAACTTAAAAGTATTCCCGCATTATACTGGTGGGCGACCTAGAACTTAAATGTATTCCCGTATTATACTGGTGGGCGACCTAGAACTTAAATGTATTCCCGCATTATACTGGTGGGCGACCTAGAACTTAAATGTATTCCCGCATTATACTGGTGGGCGACCTAGAACTTAAATGTATTCCCGCATTATACTGGTGGGCGACCTAGAACTTAAATGTATTCCCGCATTATACTGTTGGGCGACCTAGAACTTAAAAGTATTCCCGCATTATACTTGTGGGCGACCTAGAACTTAAAAGTATTCCCGCATTATACTGGTGGGCGACCTAGAACTTAAAAGTATTGAAACTGTTTCCCCGTTCTTCCGAGAAAATTTTCGACAATCGGCAGAAAATTTTCTGCCCCGGTTTTTGGTGACTTCCATGGCATTGCATCTTGCTGCCCTTATCCATCCTCTGTTCCCCTGCAACAGACAAAAGGATTTGGTCAGTTTTAACCGTGGTGGTAAAGGGTGCCTTTCTGGCGAGCACTTTTCTCTCTTCCTCTTTTCTTGCTCTTTGTCCCCATAATTGGTTGGCGGGCAAAGTTGCCTGTTGGGGGTCTCTAGCCTGCTGGGGATTGGTTTTCAATTTATCCCCTTTTCTGCTTTCTTTTAAAACACATGATGTGGGAGTCTGCTTCTAACTCCCGAAACCACTCCCTTTGGAGCTTACTTCTTCCAACATTTCCGAGCACAATCACTGCATTGCCTGGGACCGGCCCTTAAGACTGTTTGTATTATCCTGCATTGGGATGAATTCCCCTTCGGTTTCTGGTAGTAAGCTTTGAAAAATCCTTTCAAGACATATTTTAGGAAAAGAAATAAAGATATGGCAAAGAGAAAAATTTTCTGAACCAATATTTTTTGTGGGAGGAGATAATCAAAAAGAACTTATCTGGAGGACATGACTGGTCCCCGTGATCATGACGTGCACCATAGATTTCCGACCCAGTCTATTTGTATTAATCGATTTGCCTGATGGTCTGACTTGCTGGGGATGATAAATGGATGTTCATCTTGTTGCGAATGTGGTAGCCTTTGCTGCTCTATCTTGTCGCCTCATAGTGCCCTTCGAGGGGTTTTCACTAATGAGACTCTCTCTTTTCTCTCATCTCCCGGCGCCTTATAGTGCCTGTGAAGGTTTTCACCAATAAGACTCTCTCATTTCATATCCCTCATCTTACATCGCCTCTCGATGCCTGTGAAGGTTTTCACCGATAAGACTCTCTCATTTTATTTCTTTCGAGGAATCGGGGCGTTGTAGATACGACCCTCTCTTCTGGAGATTCTTTTGACTATCAATTCATTCTCAGTCTCACGATCCTCTTCTTTGCTGGGGATCAGTGTATTATTCTCGGTCTTATTCGCCGGACTTGGCATCTCTCGAACATTGATCGGGAGGTCTTTTGGATGTTGATATTGGTTTTGGTGTGGTATTGAAGAAGGGCTATAAGAATGAAAACAACTTGAAGGGTGATGTGCTACAACTTTTGGAATCAAACCTTTGTTGGAACTTAAAACATAACCTCTGCCCCAGTTCTCTTGCTTGGGGAATTTATTTTTTATGCTTATGTTGAGCTATGTGCGTTACGCACATTGTGCCTATTATGCACACTATGTACATTATGCATCCTATATTTGCTATGATGCATACTATGACCGAGCCGTGAGGCGCCTACGTATCCTCTTTGAGGAATCAGGTCAAACGTAGTTCTCACGGTTTTATTATTTGTGATTTTATCTTCTTCCTTTTTCTTTTCCTTCTTTTCATTTTTCATGTCTTTTTCTTTTCTTTTCTTTTCTTTTCTTTTCTTTTCTTTTTTCATATCTTTCCCATTAGTGATTCCAAGAGAGGGGTATTGAAAAAAAAAATGCTTAAGGCTCAAAAGGGGGGAAGCGAGGGTTAAAAGTGTTTGGATAGAAGAAAGAATTGCCTCCGTCATCTTATTATTCAACAAATGCCAAATACAAACAAATAAACCAAAATTGCCATAATTTAAAGAAATTATGCGTAATATCTCTTGACTGCATCTGAATTGATAGCCATGTCGACACATCTACCTTCGACATCTGTCAAACACAAAGCACCGTTGGACAAGATTCTGGTCACGATATAAGGCCCTTGCCAATTTGGGGCGAATTTGCCTTTTGCCTCGACCTGATGTGGGAGGATCTTCTTCAATACCTGCTGCCCTACTTCAAACTTCCTGGGGCGCACCTTTTTATTATATGCTCTTGCCATTCTCTTCTGGTACAGCTGACCATGGCACACTGCTGCCAATCTTTTCTCATCTATCAGGCTCAACTGTTCCAATCGAGCTTTGACCCATTCATCGTCATCAATTCCGGCTTCAGCGACAATTCGGAGGGACGGAATTTCGACCTCCGCTGGTATCACGGCCTCAGTTCCATACACCAACAAATAAGGAGTTGTGCCTATGGAATTCCGGACGGTAGTGCGGTAACCCAACAAGGCAAAGGGTAATTTCTCGTGCCATTGTCTGGATCCTTCCACCATCTTCCGCAGTATCTTCTTGATATTCTTATTGGCTGCTTCGACTGCTCCATTTGCCTTAGGACGATATGGGGTGGAATTGCGGTGCGTAATCTTGAATTGTTGGCATACCTCTCTCATCAAGCTGCTATTAAGATTCGCACCGTTATCCGTGATGATCACTTTTGGGATCCCAAATCTGCAGATGATATGGGAGTGAACAAAGTCCACCACTGCCTTCTTGGTTACTGATTTGAAGGTTTTAGCCTCAACCCATTTGGTGAAGTAATCAATGGTCACTAGAATGAACCTATGACCGTTGGACGCTGCTGGCTCGATGGGCCCAATGACATCCATGCCCCATGCCACAAACGGCCAGGGTGCTGACATCGTATGTAACTCTGTTGGCGGAGAATGAATCAAATCTCCATGTATCTGGCACTGATGGCATTTCCTTACGAAAGTGATACAGTCGTGTTCCATGGTTAGCCAATAACACCCTGTTCGAAGGATCTTTCTTGCCAATACATATCCGCTCATGTGCGGCCCACAAACTCCGGCATGTACTTCCGCCATAACCGTTGTTGCCTGCTCGGCATCTATGCATCTCAACAATCCCAGATCCGGGGTTCTTTTGTACAATACTCCTCCACTGAGGAAGAAACCATTCGACAAACGCCGAAGGGCTCTTTTTTGGTCCCCAGAGGCATGTTCTGGATATATCCCCATCTTGAGGTATTCCTTGATATCATGAAACCAGGGTTCGCCATCTGCTTCTTCTTCTTCTATGGCATTGCAGTAGGCGTGCTGATCACGGACCTGGATGTGTAGAGGGTCAACATACATTTTGTCAGGGTGGTGCAGCATTGATGCTAAGGTGGCTAAGGCATCCGCAACCTCATTGTGAACTCTCGGGATGTGTTTGAACTTTACCGATCGAAATTGCTTGCTCAGATCATGCAAGCATTGTCGGTATGGTACGAGTTTTAGATCTCGTGTTTCCCATTCACCCTGAATTTGATGTACCAAGAGGTCCGAGTCTCCCAAGACCAAGACGTCTTGGACACCCATGTCAGCAGCCAAGCGCAGACCCAGAATGCAAGCCTCATATTCGGCCATATTGTTGGTGCAATAGAAGCGCAGTTGAGCCGTAACAGGATAATGTCGTCCTGTTTCAGAAATGAGTACTGCTCCTATTCCAACCCCTTTTGCGTTCGCAGCTCCATCGAAGAAAAGCTTCCAACCCGGTTCCTCAGGTAATTCCAACTCATTCGTATGCATCACCTCTTCGTCAGGAAAATACGTTCTTAAGGGCTCGTATTTTTCATCAATGGGATTCTCTGCCAAATGGTCTGCCAGCGCCTGGGCTTTCATGGCCGTCCTCGTCACATAGATGATATCAAACTCTGTGAGCAGAATTTGCCATTTTGCCAACCTTCCCGTGGGCATAGGTTTCTGAAAGATATACTTCAATGGGTCCAAGCGGGATATGAGATAAGTAGTATATGAAGACAGGTAGTGCTTCAACTTCTGAGCTACCCAAGTTAGGGCGCAGCACGTTTTCTCGAGTTGAGTGTACTTGACCTCATGCACTGTGAATTTCTTGCTAAGATAGTAGATGGCCTGCTCCTTCCTCCCTGTGTCATCATGTTGCCCCAGTACACAACCAAATGAATTTTCCAAGACCGTCAGGTAAAGGATTAGGGGTTTCTCGGGCTTAGGCAGGACCAATACGGGTGGATTAGACAGATACCCTTTGATTTGGTCGAAGGCCTCCTGACACTCTGCTGTCCAACCTACTGCAGCGTCCTTTCTCAGCAGCCGAAATATGGGCTCACAAGTCGCTGTGAGTTGAGCGATGAACCTGCTGATGTAATTGAGTCTACCCAGCAAACTCATTACCTCTGTTTTGTTCCTTGGTGGTGGCAAATCTCGGATGGATTCAATTTTGGACGGGTCTAACTCAATTCCCCGTCGACTGACGATGAATCCTAGCAACTTTCCTGATGGAACCCCGAATGCGCATTTGGCCGGGTTAAGCTTGATATCATACCTCCGGAGTCTTTGGAAAAATCTCCTTAGGTCTGCTACATGGTCCTCCTGACGCCAAGATTTGATGATCACATCATCGACGTACACCTCTATTTCTTTGTGTATCATGTCATGAAACACAACAGTCATTGCTCGCATGTACGTTGCCCCGGCGTTCTTTAACCCGAACGGCATTACCCGATAGCAGTAGGTTCCCCATGGCGTAATAAACGCTGTCTTCTCAGCATCCTCTTCGTCCATTAGGATCTGATGATAACCCGCATAGCAATCCACAAAGGATCCGATCTCGCGCCCAGCGCAATTATCGATCAGGATATGAATGTTGGGTAGAGGAAAATTGTCCTTGGGACTTGCTTTGTTGAGGTTGCGGTAGTCGACACATACCCTGATTTTTCCATCCTTCTTAGGGACTGGTACCACATTGGCCAGCCACTCGGGATATCGAGTGACCCGAATGACCTTCGATTGCAACTGCTTAATCACTTCTTCTTTGATCTTTACACTCATTTCTGTTTTAAATTTCCTTAGTTTTTGCTTGACCGGAGGGTATGCCGGGTCAGTGGGTAGTTTGTGAACCACTAAATTGGTGCTCAATCCAGGCATATCATCATATGACCATGCAAAAACATCTTTGAATTCCCTGAGAGTTTCGATCAATTCTGCTTTGACATTCGGCTCAATGTGGATGCTAATTTTGGTCTCTTGGATGTTATCAGCGTCTCCTAGGTTCACAGCCTCAGTGTCATTTAGGTTAGGCTTGGGTTTCTCTTCAAATTGGCACAGTTCTCGGTTTATTTCTTCGAAGGCTTCCCCTTCGTCACATTCGGATTCATTATCATAAACGACCTCTTGCATCATTGAGTCAGATTCAGATTGATTTATTAGACTAGGTCGAAGATCCGCTGTGCATGCCATGTCATTAGGACCAGTAAAAAGAGAACTGTTCAGAAAGAAAAAAGAACGAAACAAGAAATTAAAATGGGACAAAAGAAAAGAACTTTATTAAATTTGCAGGATAAAAAGGGTTCACACTTTTACAAAACGAAAGTAAAATTGGGATTACACCCTTAAATAATCCGATCAAACAAACAAACAAACAAAACATTAATCAAAGCCTACTACCAAGACTCCCCTCGGACAGGAAGAGGAGTAACCGTCCAATTGTTGGTCTTGGCCTCAGGCCCCACAAATTGTATCTCTGCTCTGCTGGAACCTTCTCCAGCTTCCACCATACTGACATCCGCAAATAGTCTCTCAAAACTCTGATTCAGGTCTTCCCTTATGCCGATCAAAGGTCCTCGAATCTTTGGGATCGCTGACCCCTTGGCATTGCTTTAACAAAAGACCTTGAGAGGCGTGGCACTGGTTTAGGCAGAAACCAGACCCTCTTCTTCATTCTTCGCGCCTCCTTCCTGTCTGCTGCGGTTGGTTTGAACCCCAACCCGAAGGTTTCCAGATTCTTAGGAAGGGAAACAGGTTGGACTATCCCTTGAAGTTCAACTCCCAGGCCTTTTCCCGGCACAAATCCATTACCCAGCATTTCTGATACCATCATGACTGTTGCGGCAGCTACCCTAGGGTGCGGGATGATTTCTCCTTCAGAAATTTTGTTGGCTGACCCTGTATCGAGAATCTGGTGGACCCCGGGACCCTTGTCATCAGTGGTCTCTATGAAAGGCACAATGGTTCCGCTCATGGTGCATGTTGTATCCTCGCCGTGCAACACGACCTCTTGTCTTTCCCACTCGAACTTCACTGTCTGATGTAGGGTGGAAGGCACCGCTTTAGCTGCATGAATCCAGGGTCGTCCTAACAGCAAGTTGTAAGATACCTTGGCGTACAATACCTGGAATTCCATGGTAAATAGGACCGGGCCAATGGTCAGTTCAAGTACAACATCCCCCACAGTGGCTGTTCTGTTTCCGTCAAACCCCCGGACACAGATGCTATTTTCCCGGATTCTTCCACGGTCAATCTTTAACTGGTCCAGGGTGGATAATGGACAAATATTGGCGCTTGAGCCGTTATCCACCAATACTCGAGTTACCACCGAGTCTTCACATTTGACAGCTAGGTATAGAGCTTTGTTATGCTCCGTACCTTCCACCGGCAGTTCATCATCTGAGAATGTTACCCTGTTCACCTCGAAAATCTTGCTGGCAATGGTTTCCAGGTGGTTTACGGAAATCTCACTGGGTACATGGGCCTCGTTCAGTATCTTTAACAGGGCCCGGCGATGTTCCTCGGAATGGAGGAGTAATGACAATAGTGAGATCTGGGCAGGCGTTTTTCTCAGCTGCTCAACCACAGAATAGTCTTGTACTTTCATCTTCCTCAGGAAGTCTTCAGCCTCTTCTTCTGACACTGGCTTCTTGGTTGCCACTGGGTTGGTTTTTCTTAACTCCACCGGAGCAAAACATCGACCTGATCGAGTCAGCCCTTGCGCTTCACAACTGACTTCTTCCACCTGTTTTCCTTGGTACGTCACCACTGCTTTTTCATATTTCCAGGGCACAGCCCTGCTGTCAAGCATAGGCAGTTGGACCACCGGCTTTATGGTCACCCGTTCTCTACATACCCCTTTCAACATGACTGCCGGTGTGGGCAGGATCCTTGGTATTACCAACTTGCTTGGCTCGGGTTTGCTTGCTATGACGGACGGGTTCTTCCCCCATATTACTACCGGCTTGACGCCTTCTCCCTGCGACTGTACATTTGTTCCTCCACTGGTTAAGACTTCTTTTGGGGCAGCTTGGATCATCATCACTGTTTGTGAGGGTTTTCTTAATTCTCCTCCCTCACACACCAACTCAATCATGTGAGTTTCGTGGTGCGCTGGCAGTGGGTTTTGGTTGATGTTAGGAGCCTCCGGTGTCTGGACCTCGATCTTATTGGTGTCAATAAGATCCTGTATGGCATGCCTTAACTTCCAACACTTCTCGGTATCGTGCCCGAGCATCCCTGAACAGTATTCACAACTGATTGAACGATCCAAATTCTGAGGCGGGGGATTTGGTTCCCGTGTATGGACAGGACTAACCAAACCCAATTGCCGCAGCTTGTGGAACACAGCGGTGTAGGTTTCTCCCAGTTCGGTGAAGGTTCTTTGCTTCCGCAACCTGTCATTTCTGGCATCTGGATTTCCCCGGAAACCTGCCCCTGAAGGATTTCTATATGCCCTTGGTGGAGGGTAAGTGTTTTGTGGTGGTGCATATATGTTCTGGGGAGCCGGTGCGCGCCATTGTGGGCGAACCGGAGGCTGAGTGTATACCTGGGCTTGGTGTACGGAACAATGTGGTTCTCGAGGTGGATAGAAATTTTGTGGTGGGTTGTATGGGTAGTTTGACCTGTGAGGCCTGGGTTGGTTGTAATGTGGCCTGCCAGCCCTGGACCAACTGCCTGCCTCGATCGTGGCAACCTCTTCTTTCTTTCTTCTCAGCGCACCTCCCGTGCCGCTTTGAATAGCCTGGGTTGTGGCCTTAAGCGCCGAATAGTTCAAGATCTTGTCCGACCTCAAACCTTCTTCTATCATGACCCCTATTTTGACCACCTCGTTGAACGATTTTCCAACCGTTGTCACCAAGTGACCAAAGTAGGTTGGATCCAATGTCTGCAAAAAATAGTCCACCATCTCTCCCTCTCTCATGGGAGGATCGACTCTAGCTGCTTATTCTCTCCAGCGGAACCCGAACTCGCGAAAACTTTCTCCGGGTTTCTTCCCAGTTCTCAATAACGTGAGACGGTCAGGGACTATCTCCAGATTGTACTGGAAATGACCTGCAAAAGCCTGCGCCAGGTCATCCCACGTATACCACCTGCTGAAATCCTGCCTGGTATACCATTCCAGTGCAGATCCGCTCAGACTTTGGCCAAAATAAGCTATCAAAAGCTCATCCTTGCCTCCTGCCCCTCTCATTTTGCTACAGAATCCCCGCAAATGTGCCATGGGATCACCGTGCCCTTCATATAAATCAAACTTGGGAATCTTGAACCCAGCCGGGAGTTGGACATCTGGGAAAGGGCACAGATCTTTGTATGCCACGCTGACTTGATTGCCCAGCCCGTGCAAGTTTCTGAAGGATTGCTCCAGGCTTTTGAACTTTCTTAACACTTCATCCTGTTCAGGGGCCTTAACCGGCTTCTCAACCTCTGCCGGTACTTCCAAATGGGGATTGTAAGCCTGTGGTTCCGGTGCGTGGAATGTAGGCTCAGGGGGATAGTATTGTGTATCGTGAGCCTGAAACAATGGCTCACTGGTCGTTCGCTGCAAAGGGGCTGATGCAGGTCCCACAAAAATGGGAATATTGGGTGTTGGGAGAGGTTGATGGGGTGGTGGAGCTTGGGAATCATGAGGGCTTCTTTCTTGATGATAGAGGGGATTTGGGCGGCTTGTGGAAGGGCCAGAGTGAGGGTACTCCGGCACGTGTCCCAATGTCTCAGGGCTCTTTTGCGTTTTGGCCAGGGCTAGCTGCATTGCATGCATCTCTAGTCCCATCCTTTCAATCTTTTCCATTGCCTCTTTTAGCAACTGGCTCATCGGATTTTCTTCCTCATTACTATTCTCAGAAGTAGTCATGCTTGTTGCTACCGGTCCTTTGGATCTGGTTTGGTATGAATGTGTTGCCAGAATTCTTTAACAACTAACTGTCTGGTATCAGACAACAACAAACTTTGTTAGTGTTAGAGCTTAACAGATTTGATCATAACACATAGAGGATGCAATGCACCTAGGCAGTTAACCGTTTCTACATGCTTTGCTTCAAACCACATGCGTCATTCCGGCTCGTTCATTCGTCTCTTTAAAGTATTTTGCGAAACTCTGCGTTTTATTTTATTTACATTTTCTTTTATTTATTTATTAAAAGCGGTCGAATCTTATGGGGATTGCCTACGTATCACGTCCCCGCGTGAATCAGACCAGGCGTAGTTCTGCCTCAAAGCAAAGACACACAGTAATTCTTCTGGAGTCACTTAATTTCATTATCAAAATTTGCTATTACACAGTACTTAAAATAAAAATAGCAGAAGTACAGACTCCACGGTTTTAAACTTGGTTTGATGAAAAGGAAACAACATATGAAAAAAACAACCAAAGCCAAATAAACAGGACTTGACCAAAACTAATTCTCCCATTTAAGGGCCCGCGAGGCATCATTCGGCCTTTCCGCGGCTCTAGGTGTAAGGTCTCTTTGCAGGTTCTTCAACTCGTTCATAATCCGGCGGACGCAGCCCATGATGGAAACAAGGAGGGTCTTCCGAGGTGTTTGCTCACATGCCAAGCATTTCATGTAGATGTAATGCCCTATTTCATCAATCCTTGCTCGGATGTCATCTCTTTCACTGAGCAACTGCCTGATTTGTTGGTTTTTTAACCCCAGTGCCTGAGCATTGTCAGCAAGTTGATCCTGAAACAACTCCATTTGTCTTTCCATGCAGTCCATTGCATCGTAGCACTGTCTTCTGTCGGCCTGGGCGTCTCGTGCTTGTTTGACGATCCGATCATGTAGAGTGGAGCTCGTCTCCCTTAATATTTTGACGCTCATTTCATAATCCCTTATGACCTGTTGCAAATGCTGCTTCCGGGCCATTGCGTACTTTGCCCCTCTGACCTTCATCCTTGTTATGCAAGCTCTTGATTGTTCTAATTCTTCTTGGCCTTGGATGACCTGATTTCTCAAACTTGCTATCAATCTTTCATCAGAGCGACGCTTCTGTCGGTCAACGTTACTCTTACTGGCTTGGCGAAGGCGGGCCTTCAAGGTTTGGTTTTCTTGGGCTAACTTGTTTCTTTCAGCCTGCTCCGAGGCGACTTGTACATTGTTCTCAAATACAAGCCTTTCAACTTGTTGCTTTAGCTTCCCGATTTCGACCCGGTAACCTTTCTCCCTTTTTAACCATCCCCATTGCTCTTGTGAATCATTGGTGAAGTGTTGGACGTGGGCCCTTTTAGCAGGTCTTCGCCGAGTCTGAAACCTTCTTTCGAACCAAGCACCGTACTTTGGGTCTACCTCACCTTTAGCTAGCTCTCGTACCATGGTTTTGGGCTCCAAGAATCTACATTCATGCCACAGTTTTCTAATCTTCCCCTCGGGGAATATGACTCCCGGACTCAATTCCAAGGCATGCTTGCTCAGATTTTCATCATTAGGGACTACTTGAAACCTGCCCAGTTGTCGTAATACCCGATGAGGGGCATATGGCTGGATGCTGCGAAGCCCCATTAAGAGAACATGACATTCTTCAGCCGACATGTAGATAACCTCAGTATCAGTCAACCAACCAAATGCCCATTCAATTTGGTCAGATGTTGTTGACCTTAACCGTGTAACCCATTCTTCGACACCTTCAGGAAATCTGGCGCCTGTCATGCGCTTCTTGAATCCGCTGATACAATTCCTCTCGGTCAACCCGTGGTTCATGTATCCTACTCGGTGATGGAGGTGTTCCTGCATCCATAGCTGAAGTAACAGGTTGCAACCTTGGAAGAACGTACCTCCTTCTCGGCATATAGTTAGAGCCCGGTAGATTTCGGACAAAATCAAAGGAACCACAGTACTATTGGTTCTTTTGATTGCTACGTCGGCCATCCCTACCAAACCTATCTCTATCTTTTTGTCCTTCCTTGGGCAGACCATGACTCCCAAGAATGCTGTGATAAAAGCCAAAGTACGTCTTGCTTCCCATTTGTTTCTGTTCCTGCCGTGAGTTAGCCCAAGGTTCGGTTCCTCGAAACCCTGCGGGGTCCCGTACCGCTGATACAAGAAATGGAGATCACAACACCCTCTCGATAAATCGTCATGTTGTACCTTCCGACTAATGCTTAGTAGATCCAGAAACGCATGCGGGGACACCGGCCTTGGCGAAAGCAAATATTGCCCTCTTAACTTCTCATTCAGTCCCGCATATCCGGCAACTTCCTCAAGTGTCGGTGAAAGTTCGAAATCAGCAAAACGGAATACATTGCAGGTGGGGTCCCAAAATGGTATTAGAGCTTCAAGAATATCTGTCCTCGGCTCAACACCTAACAAATTTACAAAACCTCCCAATATTCTTCCTATTACCCCTTTGCTATCGGCTTCCAAGTCATTCCACCACATGTGGAGTTGTAGAGGGACCTCGCTGAGGGCTGAGAATGGTTCATTTTGCTCTGTGTTCATCCTGCACATTTATTAGGGTGACCTTTTAGGTGAAAACAAAACCCTTTATTTTGACTCTAACCAAAAATCTTTGGACAAAAACAAAAAAAAATTATTTATATACATGTGTATACATATATACATATATGCTTTATGGTATATCATTTTTGGTAAAAATGGAAAAAGAGTTGGACCCGATGAGGGTTGCCTACGTATCTCACATCCGGTGAGAATCAAACCGACGTAGTTCGGGTGATAAACTAACTGGTCTGTTTATTTCTATTTTTTTTTTATATATATATTTTTTTTTTTTGTAAAAATTTCCCAACATTCAAAACCGGTCATCATGCATGTTTGAAGCAAATAAATGCACAAGCAGTGAGTAGGATGCATCAGGATGGCCTTTTTCTATTTCAGGTTGCTATTCCTAGACGGACCCAACCCCTGTGTTGAGTCCCCTAAGTCAAATGCACGTGATGCAAATAAACGCTCCTACTAGGGATCCGGCATGTGTCTTTGTTATACTAGGTTCAGAACCTAGGTGTTTGTTCTAGACCTGGCTTACCCGAGCGGACAGCTCGAGCCGAGGGGGGGCAGCGTACCGGGAATACAGAAGCTTCACCGGCTTAGCAACTTATCCGAACCTCGTTCTAAATTGGGATTTGACACTATACAGAAAAGAAGTCATACGAAGTACGCCCTTCTTCATGATTTAGAAGACTCAGAGAGAAGATGGATTTCGGCACAATTTATATACAGTTCACATAGTATCAAAGCGGTAAAAGCAACATTTAGCACATTAGGCTTAAAACATGTAAAAAAATCAGATAAAGCCAAATATAACAATTTATCTAAGCTCGAATTTCTAACCCTGAACCAGTGGTTCTGCACATCCCCAGCAGAGTCGCCAGAGCTGTCACACCTCCTTTTTCCGCACCCGCAGGCGCAGGGGGAGTTTTTCCAATTAAAGGACAATCGAAACGGGATTTGTTTATTTATTTCAGAGTCGCCACTTGGGAGATTTAGGGTGTCCCAAGTCACCAATTTTAATCCCGAATCGAGGAAAATAATGACTCTATATTACAGTCTGCATACCAGAAATCTGGATAAGGAATTCTGTTAACCCGGGAGAAGGTGTTAGGCATTCCCGAGTTCCGTGGTTCTAGCACGGTCGCTCAACTGTTATATTCGGCTTGTTTATCTGATGTTTAATACAATTATGAACCATGTGCAAATTTTATCTTTTAACCACTTTATTAATTATTATTATTAGGAATGTGAACGTCGCTTAAAACATGTCTTTGGACTGCGTCACATGAAATGCACCCACAATCCGGAACATATCTTATTTGACGTTTTGGGATTTGGATTTGGGTCGCATGAAATGCACACCCCAAGTTTTAAGAAAGTAAATTATTAAACGCGCGCCTAAAAGACTATCGCGTTATTATTTTAGGAAGGGCCGTGAATTTTGCTAAACGGCCTGTCCCGGAATCTAAGTATTTAATATATACATTTAGAGGGCCCTGCAGATTCTACATTTTTGTTTGTCGAGGCTCGTCTCATTTTTATTTTTAAAGGATAAACCTATAATGACTATATTTCCTATTAAGTTCGTCTCTAAAATAAAAGAAAATCTCTTAATTATTTACATGCTTGCAGATTATTTACAGCAGGATCCGAAACGTTTTTACAGAATAAGGAAACATGACCATGCATACGGACAGCTGATCGAATATTATGGGCCCAAATCCAGCTCCTGCGGGATGGGCCAGACCTGGGCCACTGTTTATCCGAGGCGGGTCTGTTTGGTCCGTTTTGACCTGGGCTCGACCTTCATAAGGTTGAGGGGCGCGGACTTGTGCTAATTGTGATAAGGGTGTGGCTTGATAATTATAACGAGGCAGTTTATCAAAAGAGAATGAAAATTAACTAAGGCGGATAGTTTTATTCTTTGACATGCATTAAAAGAGAACGCTAATTGCAAAACACAACTAATTTTTTCAAGACATAGCCTAGTATACTGCCAATCCCTTTGTCTGTTAACCTAACCAACATATGATATTAAACCATACTACCTTTTTTGTATTCACTATATGAAAGGACCAAATCCAATACCCAAACAAGATTATAAACCATTACACACTACATAATCATCTATATAGCAACTACATGTGGACATAGATGTCTTCAAATCTTCCCTTTTGTATTCATGCTCGACTTTCAAATTACATGGACAGTATTAGTTGTGTACCTGGTATAGAGGAACAACAGAAGAAGGAAAAGGATCAGCTGAATAGTACACAGCAAACAACAGCACAGCAGATTCACAGCAACAACACAGCAACAACACAGCAACAACACAGCAACAACGATGATGAAGCTCAGCAAAGAGTCGAACAACAAATGGGCAATCCCAGTAAACAGAGTAGGAAATAACAGCCCAGAATGTTGAATGTAACAGCAACAGAAATCCAATGACCACAAGAAAACTTGGCAAACGACAGAAAAAGCAAAGCCACGAAGACAACCTGATCAAACTGGATTCTTACACAGTTTCTTCTAGGCAATACTCATTCACAATGTTCTGAAATTTATTCCTGTTTTTTCCTTTTCCAGTTTTCTTACTCACAGACTCTCTCAAGACTCGAAAATCAACTCCTTTTCTAATGGAAGGTCTCCTCTTTTATAGCCTAACCTTAACACTTTACAGTCTGTTTTACAACTCAAAATTGCCCCCCCCTGTTGTTTTTCCACTCACTTGTTTTAAATAACCAAGCTCCCATGAAATCCCTGACAGCCCCTCTCTCTTTTTGGTTGTTAAAGTGTACTGATCACTTGTTTATTTAATCAAAGTATGGGCAGTAGGAATATAACCTGACAGCACATGCTGTCCAATTATTTTAATTCCTTAAAGCAAACCATACACATGCTGCCCATAGTCTAGACCAAATGGCATCGTGTTTTAAAATCAAAGCCTGAATCTGCCATTATAACCTTTCCCCTAGATGTTCTTTTAATTTAATTTGAACAAAATCAACAGGCAATACAATTCAGTTCCTAATGAGACTCAAATACGATCACAGCAGAAATAAGCAATACGAATCAAGTTGTTACCATTAACGATTGAAACTAATTGACGACATATATCGACTCGACTATATTAATCGTAACACATAACAATCAATCGTTCATATAAACAACACGTATAGAGTCCCGAATGACCTCAGATAAATTTGTTCAAACACTGGGAACTTATATGAATTAAACTCGCTTGACGATTAATCTAATTGATGAACACGTATATCACAGGGTATATTCAGAACACAAACAGAAGACAATTGGCCAAATAAAAGGCCTTTAACAGAGATGGAAGAAATCCGAATGAAAAATAACAAAATAACAAACAAACACAAAGAAATATGCTGACAACTTATTTAGAAATAAAACAAAAGAAAGGAAAACTTACCGAAAATGTTTAAATCAAACAGACCCAAATCTGATTCAACTTCGAACTTTTGAGGCCGAACAAACTTTAATCAGGGTGTTCTCACATGAGAACACTTTGATTAAGGTCTATTAGACCTCAAACCCATGTCCAAACCGGCCGGATTCCCCAGGTGCATGTTTTCTAAAGTCTGGATTTCCAGATCTGATTTTTAGGGAGTTGTGGGTAGATTCGGACCAAACCAAGCTTGGTTTGGTCACGAAGAAGGTCAGGGGAGTGTCTGGTATGAAGATGGGGTGGTTTGGCATAGATTCGGGTTCGACTCAAATCTTCAAATGAAGATTCGAGACGAACGAAAGTGATTCGAGGCTCGTGGTTAGTGGATTCGTGTTCAGGGTGGTTGGATGCTTTAGGGGTGTGAAGGGGGTGGTCACCGGCGTTCGTGCCGCCAGGTTTTGGCGGAGGGGAAGCTAGGGCGGCTTGCTAGGGTTTGGGGTTTCAGCTTGGGGAAGGAGATGACTGAAGGGGGGGTTCGGATAGGGGGTGCGGGGTAAAGGGTCAAGTTTATATATGGAAGGGGAAGAGAGATTGGAGCCGTTAGATCAAGTGATCTGAACGGCTTAGCTCTATTGGTGGGTAACAGGACGGGGTCGTTTGGTATGGGAACGGGGTCGTTTTGGTTTAGGTGAGGGGTTGGGTTAAACCGGCTAAATAGGTCGGGTCATGAGGGAACCAGGGACCGTTGGATCAATGAGGTTGGACGGCTCAGATTCAACTTGCCTGAAACGGCGTCGTTGAGGTGAGTTGGACAACCTGATCTGGACCGTTCCTTTGAATCAGATCAACGGCTTCAAATGGGGACGCCGATACGACGTCGTTTGAGTCCGTGCCTGGGCAGACTGGGTTTGGACCGGGTCAGATCGTTGGTTTGGGCCTGTTTTTGTCTTCTTTTTTTTTGGGCCCAAATTGATTTCAACTTTCTTTTGTTTTCCAATTTAAAATAAAAATAAAAATAAAAATAATTAATAAAACAAATGAAATTAAAACAAATAACAATATGGCATTTCAACATAATTATCATACCGAGTAAGTTAAATCACAACCTAAAACGGACGATGCACATATATTTATATTTTTTGAATTTTCTCTTAACGCCACATATATTTTTTGTATTTTTGTTTGATAAGGACTAGATGCAAAATGGACAGACTCACAAACGACTAACAACACATGTCACGGAAAGATCGAAATATTGTACAGCGAAATCATTTGTCACTATTTTTATTTTCTTTTGGAGCGATTGCTCGTAAAGCAAAAATCACGTGCTTACAACATGAACTTCAAGATTTTTGACCTCCTCAATACCAATCACACTAGAGTCAACTAAATTTATAATTCAATGTCCTTAGCTAAATTTAGTATTACTTTTTCAACATCGGTATCCTCAAATTCTAGTTGGATAGATTGCTGGTGTTCTACTTTGACCTCCTCCATTAGCACCTCAATTTCAGTAGCTAATTCATGCTCTTCTTGGCTGATGTTACACGCCATGTTTTCGTATGTGAAAGTACGCCATAAGTAAATTTATAGATTCTTGGAAATGAGATGTTACATTCCGCATTTTCGTATGTTAAGGTTTCATCGTAAGTTAGTCGACGTAAGTTCGGGAATGAGATTATTTTGAGATTATAAGCATTATGCTATTTCAAATACGTTATGAGTAAATTCGTGAAGGTGAGAGGCTAAGCAAATCGAAGAAAATGAATTTCGTCGAAGTTTGACATTTTAAAATAAAATACGGTCCAAGCGACAATGCCCCGTATTTATGGACTACTGTCATACAAGGTACCATATGACCATGATAGTAAGATGTATAAAATGTGTTAAAAATGAGTAGTATTATAGGTAATTTGAGATAATTCTTAATTATGTGGATAATTGATTAATTATTAATTTGAGTGGAAAATTAACAAATTAATTAGAAATTTGTGGATAAGTATTTAAGTGAGATTTGTGGATAATTATAAGGGGGTAACACCCACGTGGAATGTTAGAAATTTGGCAGCAAATGCCTTAGGTAAATATGACTCCTAAGTTCACTTAATAAGGTGACACTTTTAAGTGGGTTATGCGGCTTAGTCATCTAAAATGTGGGGCCCATACCCAAAGGTTAAATACTTCTTTAAATTCACTTTGTAATCTCTACAAGAGAATGAAGAAGATTTCAGCAAATTCTCAAGAGATCATATTTCTCAATAGCAACGTGATTTGCTTCAAATATTTCATAGGAAGACTACTTAATACTATTGCAACATGGTATTTGCGATTCTAAGGAAGTATGGTACAATCTTTCTCAAGAATATCATATGGATTTTTCCTATTTCAATTCTCCGTTACATGTTTTATCGTGTTTGACGTGTATTGGAAGGATTGTCAAGAGAATCGGCTCAGGTATGTTAAGGTTATCCCTTATTTCCTTTTGGCATGATCCATGCGATACAAATGAAATGAGCAAATGCACAACTTCCATAATGATTCTATTCATATAAATACTAGAGATGCTTATGTTCTTGATTCCCCATGTGTCCTATTATTCTATCATCTATTCATGAATCTCAGAAAAATCGTAAGTTGATAAATTTTACTTCATGATATTAATCAAAAACATAATGGTCTTATGACATCACGAAAGATTTTATTGATGTACTTCCCATGCATTGCATTCATTTGTACATGTACATTGACCCATGACCAGATGACGTTATATATGCACCACCACCTGATCAGCTGGTATATATTGATGATTTTGTCCATAGTGGCTGAGATGATATGATGGGATGCTCTTAGAGGCTTGATGATGTTATGTACACATATAACTATACATGGTATGTCATTTATATGCATATGCATGACATTTTAAATATTAAATAATTCACAAAGTTATTCAGACTTACATGTCAAGTCTTTTACTCTATGTCTCTCTCATGTCTATTATTTACTGATTTTCATTTCTTACATACTCAGTACATTATTTGTACTGACGTCCCTTTTGCCTGGGGATGTTGCGTTTCATGCCCGCAGGTCCCGATAGATAGGATGAGAGTCCTCCAAGTAGGCTATCAACTCAGCGGGAGGTGTTGGTGCACTCCCTTTGCTCCGGAGTTGCTTATTTGGTCAGTATAATTAGGACATGTATTGATTGGTATGGCAGGTCCCAGCCCCAACTTTTATGATATTTATGTACTCTTAGAGGCTTGTAGATAGATGTCATGTATACATATACTTGTATGGCTTTGTCGGCCTGTGTTTTGAGTTTACAAATGATTATGTTGGCCTTATAGGCCCGTATGTCACGTGTGTAAGTTTCTATATCAGGTTGAGTCATTCTATGTCGATTACCCTCTCATGCTTATTCTAGTTATCTCATGACAGCCTTTTCGGCTCATTTACCTATGATAGTATGAAACGAAAAATACGTTATGTTGGTACTCAGTTGAGTAAGGTACCGGGTGCCCGTTGTGGCCCACAGGTTTGGGTCGTGACCAAAGTGGTATTAGAGCAGTTCTATCTTAGGGAGTCTACAAGCCGTGTCTAGTAGAGTCTTGTTTATAGGTGTGTTGTGCATCACAATTATAAGTAGGAGGCTACATGGCATTTAGGACTGTCACTCTTTCTTCTTACTCTAGATCGTGTGATAAAGCTCACTTATAAGAATTCAAACTCCTAACTTCTATTTTATTCGTAATAAGATGATACTTATATCCACAAAGATGGTAAGAGATTGCATATGGCTATCGAAAAGTTGAGTCAGGGGAGCTCAATTTTTCATGATGGTTATGATGAGTAAATGTAAGATATTCAGTAGATTGTGTGTGTACTAAGACGTGTAAGCCTCTTGATAAGGAGTCTTAAGGCAAGATTATCTATCCACCCCTATAGTGAAAGACAATGAGAGATTTAGAAAATAGATACAAGTTTGAACAAGTAAAGAAGCAAGATGAAGAAGGGTACGAGGCGCCCAGTTAATGAATATTATCAGTATTTACAATTCAGGCAGAGAAATATAAACTTTTTGAGTTACCTTCACCAATAACAGAGGTATGTACAACTGGCCACACCTATCTCATTTATGCCCTATGGGGGGGGATAACAAAAGTAGTATAAAAGAAGGATGAATATCAGGATCCAGCTGGGGTTAGAGTGACCCAAAATGGTGGATGGATTGTTTGCATTAGTTGACATTTCTGAAGGATATTGCAAATGTGCTAATAAATCTCCTTGTGGGATACCCAGATGGTGCACTCTAAAATAGTACAACTAGATATAAGTACTACAAAGATAGGCACTGGAAGCCTTGAAGGGATAAATATTACCTTAGTATGGCTCCCATCCCTAGTAGAGAAAGAATGTTAGGCAATTCGAAGAGACAATGGATGGAGCAAGGGGAGCTAAAAGCAAAATAATGTCTTGTTCGAGTTTTCAGAATAAAGTGATAGACATAGATGTTAGCGGGAACTAAGAAGAGAGTTAATGAAGCATTATGAGCAAGATATGATATATGGATGGCAATGGTAGATAAAAATAATGACAGTATTACAGAGCCTATAGTCAAGTGAAGGAAAATATGAGAGGTGACAGACCTTGAGGCAACAAAAGAGTATAGGTCATAAAGTCATATCCTCATTTCGAGAAATAAGTTTGTGAATCTAACATGATTACCAGAAGGAAAAGTTAGACCCTAGAGTAATAGAAATCAGTATGGACTGGTGAATAAGATAAACTAAACATGAACTAGGGACTGAGTAATTTGATAATAGTCGGTATCGTGAGAAATTCAGAGATTGCGTTTCGGCGATAATATAATGGATGGTAGAAGAATAACCTTTAAAGGTCATTCGGGAAGATGCTTTCCTAAAGCAAGCAATGTGAGCAAAATTAAGCTTAAGGGACTGTATGTGCCAGTTATACTAAGTTTCACCCTCGCGAGTAAGGAAATTTGTTATCCTTGGTACAGAAGGATTACTGCAAGGCGAGTAATGATCATCGATGATGCAAAAATATGCCTAAGAGTAAGAGGTAAAACATTTAAAGGTAGCTCGATGTAACACTAAATCTTAGTACTTCCCTAAAGGGGGGAATATGGAGTATTATGACATTAAGTCAGAATTAAGTGTAACTAGTAATCATGGAATGGTAAAAGAATAATGAGATAAAAATGAGAAAGGGATAAGATTGAACTTATTCAAATCTTACAAATATGCTATGATTCTAGAACATTATGCAAACACGATGTCAAGGAAAGGAAGTAAGGGTTCTTGCCCGGGATGTTTTTGATAAATAAAGAGCCAGTGTGAAAGGTAAATTAAGACAAAGGAAATAACCCAAGAAATATTACGCGGAATATTGATATGAGAATGGGCTAACGAGTAGTTGGTAGTTGATTCAGGAAGAGCCTAGTTATGGCTAGACGGGAGGTTATACACGAATCAACAGATCATGCAAGATAAACCTAGTAAAACCCAATATAGTGAATTCAGCCTTGTAGTAATGTCATTGTAATACTTGAGAAATATTCAAATAGGAGTTGGGGTAGTTAAAGGTACCATATGAGTTTTATGAAAATAAAGGAGATGCCACTAGGAAGACAATCAAAATATCAGTTCAGAAGCAACTCTACAAGCACAGGGGAGTGGAGGTAAGAACTACGGATAATTATAGGCGAGGAAGGACATCAAAAATTCCGTCGAGTATACGATGTAATAAACTTGCAGTTTTACAAGAGTTAGAGGGTCCTCCCTAAGTACTACAATGAAAGACTAGCTAAGAAAATAAAGAAAAATGTTGCAACCTAAGCATAGTAACTTGAAGAAGGAATGGTCATGTAAAAACAGTCTCACTACAACATTGTATGCACTCTATAAGAAAATGGCACCTGTCGTGGCTAATGAACGGGAAGTAAAGTCAAAAGTAATATTCGAGATCATATGAGTTGCACGAAATTCTAGCATGCTTGGAAACTAAGATAAGCTAAGTATGCACGCAACAAGGGGCAGAAAGACTAGGAAAAATAATTGCTTACATTTAAAAAAAGCTGAGATGGATTAAAAGGAATTATTCGATCAATGATCCAGAGTTATTTATGTTATGAACTCACTTAATATTTCAAAATATTATCTATGCAGCATATATGTTGAAAGAAATAATTAAGTCCAGGTCATAGACAAAGGATTGAATTGTAAAGATTGTATCATGGATATTTCATAGTGTCCATAAAAGGCTAAAGTAATAACTAATACCATGAGCCACGGATCGGAAGATATCTTAAACATACATAAAGGTGGATCAAAGGGAAGAGGAAATTAAAGAGTTACATCAACTAAGTAAATCAGGAGTCTGATTATTGGACCTAAAAATTATAAAAATCATGATTGAGAACATAGCGGAATCACTCTAAATATCAGAGGTGCAAGAGAGATAGTGCAACATATTCTATAACGACTCTACGATAAACCTAGTTAGAAGAAGTACCAGCCTCATAAGAAGTCAGTATAAATCCCCCACCGGACGGTGTATGTACCAGAGGTGCAAGTATTGTAATAGAGCTTCAAGTTGTGGATGTGAATCATACCTATGTAAAAGGGAGGTTATGAAAGAGATAGAAGAATGTGAGGCGATATTTTAAGGTAAGTAAGGTAAAGGTGAACAACGTGCGAGATACTCAAGTACAGAAGATTGTGAATAGTCCATACTTCAGATAAAAGGCTACAAGCACTGGGATTCAGTATCCAGGAATGATAGCGGCATCGTTAGTGACATATCTTCCAGCCTATGGTTGCTAAATATCGAGAGGTCTAGCTAAAAGAGTAAAGAAGTGTTTGAAACGATGTGATGTCTCGCTTGTTGTTCCAGAATAACACAAGGAAATTCATTGTTCAAGCTGATAACTAGGGATTTTGACTACTTATTTGCACTCTTTTACTTTCATTTTAGCTCAAAATTGCTTAAAGATATTCCCTAAAACTAATTAAATGTGCTTGCTTGTAGGTGTGTTGGAATATGAGCTAAAGAGCTAAAGATCAACTCAAGAAGGAGTAATTTTGGACAAGGACCAAAATGAGGATAAAATGGCACAATGCGGACCGCACAATATTGGGTGCGGCTGCAGATCCTGAAGAAAACTCATGACAAGAAATGCTACACAAAGTGCGGACCGCACAATTCTAGTGCGGCCGCAGAAGACAAAGATCAGAGAGATGGTATTTTAAGACCAAGAAGAAATGCGGACTACACCATTTATGTGCGGCCGCATAATCAAGAGCGCGGCCACACTCAGAAATGTATGGTCCACAGAAGTCCCACAATGCAAAAGCCCATAGTCAAGGAGTGCAGACCGCACTATAATTGTGCGGCCGTAGAAGCAAGAGTGCGGCCACGCTCATAAATATGCAGTCCGCAGAAGCTGAAGGAGTGCGACCGCAACCCAGAATTGTGCGGCCGCAGAACTGAAACCTGTCAAGCCAAGTCTCAATGTGCGGACCGTACACATTATTGTGCGGCCGCACAACCTCCGCAGGGGCAATTTTGTCAGATATTTTTAGCTTAGTATAAATAGAACTTTTTATCATTTTTAGATCAAGTTTTGTTTTGGGGAGAGCACCTAAGCCATTTTTTATTTACTGTATTGGGTAAAATTGTACTAGATTAGCATTTTAACATTAGATTTTTTTTCCCTTAGCCTTATATTATGAATTTTATCTTAATTTCTGCATTTTACATGAGTAGCTAAATTTTTAGCTAGGGTTGTGACCCAACCCTAGTGTGGGTACTTAATGGGTGTTTGATTTAGGGCTTGTTTGTGATTGGGTTAGTGATATTTAGCCTAGTTCTTGCTTCAAATTAAGAATTAATGGTTGCAAACATTGATTCATGCCTAATTGACTTAGCCTCTACTTGAGAAAGAGAGACTAAATCTACGAAAACTTGGCTAACAAGGAATTGGGGTGAACTCAAGAAATTGATAGCCCCAATTAAAGGGTTGAATCTAGAGATAGTAACCGACTTGATCATTTATCACTGATTTTGTGCAATATCTATTTGGACTTGAGAAAGCCAAATTGGGCAAAATCACTCTAACGACCGAGAGGTATTGAGTGGGTAATTGCGTGCGATTGCTTTATTATAACCCCGACCAATCAAACTTGCCCTAGAGTATACAACCTGTTAGGTAACCACCTAGGTGATGTCACGACACTAGATCTTTCATAACTTGAAAAACAACCAAAACCAAAAATATTATCTCTTAGCGTTTCATTTGCAAACATTAGCATAATCATTAGAAGTAGAAAGAAACAACCAAATATGTGGAAGTTCAATCTTGGGCACAACATACACCTAGTCTAGATATATACCTAATCCCATATCTATCTCCATGTGGATTCGACCCCGACTTGCGTTGGTTTTTATTATTGCTTTTACCGCCTCATAACCTATATTGTGGTGTAAATTTGGGCGACATCATAAGCAAGTTAAAGGAAGGTTGAGAGTAATATAAATAGATATGTGTAGGTAGCAAGCTAAAGTATGGAAAAGCGGCAAGGTTCTAGGAAGGCAGGAGTAAGGATAAGAAAGGGCGAGTGAGAAGGTGACGAGAATGGATAAGTCCTCAGGATTACGCCCATGAAAACAAGAGAGCTAATGGTTTCTTTAAGTTATAGAAAGCTCAGTATAGCCTGAATATACTCAAAGAAGTCTAAGATTAATAGCAATTATTGGAAGAGATGGAGCTGCCTTGGTAGTAGAACGAGGGTGTAATTATGATAGATAAAGATGACATTTGGGCCTTCGATTGAGTAATGATTTCATGAATTGTACGAGATTAAAATACTCATGTGAGGAAAATCACATTGGGATGCTATGAAATATGGTTATGAAAGTATAGTATCGCCCCTAGGTGGATCAGGAAAATCACTTCAAATGTTCCACGATGCAGCGTAAGCCCTAGTGGCAATATATTACGTAAAAAGTTTCAAGTTATCAATAGAAGATTGTAGATCAACATTGAAGGTGAATCAACAATAGACAGATAAAAGTTCAACAGTATCAGAAGAGTTCATGCTCTCATTCTTAAGATGAACAATAATAAGGAAGCATTAAAAGACTTAGATTTATATATATAGGATAAGCAACGAGAGTAACCTGGAGTTTGGTAGCAGACCTCGGTAACAATAAATCAAAGTAATAATTATGGTATAGTATGACCTAACTAGATGCAGTAAAGTCATGCGGATAGAAAACTGAATCTATGAAATAAGATATTACAATATTCGTAAGTTCGACAAAGTACCGAGCAAAGAACTTCGGTACACCTATAGGTTCCTAGAGGGACAGATTGTCATAGTCATGCATATGTTCACAAAGTGAGACCTAGAGATTGGCTAAAAGCTGGAGAAAATAGGATAGAAGAGTCGTATTAACAGACATACAAGGTCAAAGTCGTATAGGCTGCATGATAGAATGTGGCATAGTTACGAGATTGGAAGAATTCTGACCACAAGTCATGGTGTGAGAAAGAGTCCTAAAGGTGAGAATGCCTTGGACTTTGGATTTATTCACAGTACACTTGCCTAGATGGCAAGGAGAGTACTAAAGCATTCGCAAGAGCTATAGGTTATGATAATGATAAGTGCATCAGTCAATATTCAAGGATGCATGTTCCAAAAGGGGGGATGATGTTACACCTTATGTTTTCGTATGTGAAAATACGCCATAAGTAAATTGATGGATGCTCGGAAATGAGATGTTACATCCCACATTTTCGTATGTTAAAGTTTCATCGTAAGTTAATCGACGTAAGATCTGGAATGAGATTATTTTAAGATTATAAGCATTATGTTATTTCAAACAAGTGATGAGTAAATCCGTGAAGGTGAGAGGGTAAGCAAATCGAAGAAAATCAATTTTATCGAAGTTTGATATTTTGAGATAAAATACGGTCCAACCTATAATACCCCGTATTTATAGACTAGTGTCATACAAGGTACCACATGACCATGATAGCAAGATGTATAAAGTGTGTTAAAAGTGAGTAGTATTATAAGTAATTTGAGATAATTCTTAATTATATGGATAATTGGTTAATTATTGATTTGAATGAAAAATTAACAAATTAATTAGAAATTTATGGATAAGTATTTAAGTGAGATTTGTGGATAATTATAAGGGGGTAACACCCACGTAGGATGTTAGAAATTTGGCAACAAATTCCTTAGGTAACTATGACTCCTAAGTTCACTTAATAAGGCGGGTCTTTTAGGGGGGTATGTGGCTTAGTCATCTAAAACGTGGGTCCTACACCCAAAGATTAAATACTTCTCTAAATTCACTTTGTAATCTCTACAAGGGAATGAAGAAGGTTTCAACAAATTCTCAAGAGATCATATTTCTCAATAGCAATGTGATTTGCTTCAAACATTTCATACGAAGACTACTTAATATTATAGCAACGTGGGATTTGCGATTCTAAGGAAGTATGCAATAATCTTTCTCAAGAATATCATATGGATTATTCCCTACTTCGATTATCCGTTACATGTTTTATCGCGTTAAGGTGTTATATACGCACCACCACCTGATCAGCTGGTATATGTTGATGATTTTGCCCACAGTGGCTGCGATGATATGATGGGATGCCCTCAGAGTCTTGATGACGTTATGTACACATATACCTATGCATGGTATGGCATTTATATGCATATGCATGATATTTTAAATATTAAATGATTCATAGAGCTATTCAGACTTACATGTCGAGTTTTTTACTCTATGTTTCTCCCATGTCTATTATTTACTGATTTTCATTCTTTATATACTCGGTACATTATTTTTACTGATGTTCCTTTCGTCTGGGGAAGCTGCGTTTCATGCCCGCAAGTCTAGATAGATAGGTTGAGAGTCCTCCAAGTAGGCTATCAGCTCAGCGGAAGGTGTTGGTGCTCTTCATTTGCTCCGGAGTTGCTTAATTGGTCAGTATAATTAGGACATGTATTGATTGGTACGGCGGGACCGAGTCCCGACCTTTATAATACTTATATACTCTTAGAGGCTTGTAGACAGATGTCATGTATACAGATACTTGTATGGCCTTGTTGGCCTGTGTTTTGAGTTTACAAATGATCATGTTGGCCTTATAGGCCTGTATGTCACGTGTATAAGTTTCTATATCAAGTTGGGTCGTTTTATGTCGAGTGTTGCCTCATATTTTATTCTTGTTGCCTCATACGGTTCAATATCCTTGATCTCTTTCAGGTCATCATCCCTAGGTTCTTTGTTCCTATTAATTTCACAAGAAAAGAAGAACCATCAAAGTACGGGGTTCCGGGAAGGTAAGAAATATAAGCACAACTATGAAAGTGACCACATTGACCACCACACGTATCACACACATTCCACACATAAGATTGAGTTGGTGCACATAACTCACTCTCGAAAATATTTTGATTAATTTGCGATGGGGTGGTTTTCTCCCCAATAAGCATTAGGAAGATCAATAGTAGAATTACCAATATCGAAACTCCCATTATTCTAAGATGCCATGTTTCTCAAATAAACAAGCTAAACTAAAAAAATCAAATACTAAAATAACAAAATAAAAGTTCAAACTTGAAACCTAGAAATATGTACCCCTACAGCTACACCATTAGTTCCCCGACAGCGGCGCCAAAATTTTATCATACTCAACTCTAGTCCTAAAAAGGATAAGCGGTCGCTGCAACTATTATCCGATCTAAGATTCCGGAGTTGAATCCTATAGAGAACTAAGGTTTCGCTATAATAGTTCAATATCACTAAGAAGACAAGTTTGAATAATTTTCTAAATTATAAATATTGAGATTTATATTTCAAACTAATTAACTAAAAAAATACTAGAAAGCAGTAAAATTATCAACTAAGGAGACTAAGAGTTGGAGACAAGATTAAGGAGGTCTAAAGTTACGATTTTCTCAAATTTCGGAATCCTTCCCACTACATCTCCTATAAATTCGCCTAAGTATTCTCTACCAATCGTGAGTACTTTAGGTGTCGTAATTCTCTTCTGAGCAACTACTACAATTTACTAGACATAAATTTCTGAACTACGCTAGCTGGCACTAATTCACCACTCACTAAGATCGCACCAAGGTTTCGTTATTCCTAATACTACATTTAAACTCTTCGTATTGATTCCTCGCATATGTTAGGAGTGATGTTGGTCAACAACTACCTAAATATGTACACTTTTCCAAGAATTACTTAATAAATAGGCACAGTCAATTGAGAGATCTTCAATCAACTGAAATAAGCACGTAGTTAAACAAGTAGAGAAATTCAAAGGCTGAATTATATAAAAACATAACGAGTATTCATCCTCCAAAAGGTTACATCAAACCCTAGATAGGAAATTAGTTATTCATGCTAGTATGTAAAAATACAACACTAGAATTCATAACAATAAAAAAATAGGAAGAAAGAAGAAAAAACGTAAACTTGAATCCTTCTTCTTGCTCCAAGCGTGTTCTTGTCTCCCCAAAATCTTCTCTCTCTCTCTCTAAAGTAGTGTCTCTCCCTCAAAAGCACGTTTTAGGATGTATTATAGAGACTATGATTTGTATGGGGCGAATTTTCCTTCTCCTAATTCGGATTGGAAAAGTTGATTTTTCTGCTCCGGTCCCAGTCTGGCGAAGTGAACCTCGCTTCACTGTCCGAGACTTTTCCTGGTTTCTTCTGCTCTGGTCCCGGTCTGGCGAAGTGAACCTCGCGAACTTTTCCTGTTTTCTTCTACTCTGGTCTCGGTCTAGCGAACTGAACCTCGCTTCGCTGTCCGGAACTTTTCCTGGACTTTTCTCTTAAGCTCTTTTTTCATCAATTTTTCTCCTATTTGATACTTTTCCGCATAAATTTGTTCATACCACTTTAAAAGCGATGTGAACTCCCGCAACTCACACAAGAATTAACGCACAAACACGTTCAAAATATGCACTTTTCATCCTTTATCAAAAATCAACCAAAACCAAAAAGGCATTAATCAATTGTTGCCGGACAAAACCGAAGGATAGATTGAGTAATTTGCTAATCAGTTTCTTGTTAAGGAAAAAATCTCAAATGTTCATTTACAATTTGAATTAGAAAAATGACGCAAGAAATTTTTTTTATGTTTTATTTACAGCTCTCTTAAATTATTTTTTTATCGATCTCTTTCCAAAAAAAAATCATATATCTATAAATTATTTGTAACGAACTTCAAAATCAAATCTCATGTATCTGTCCCAATGGTGCCGAACCCAAAATTTAGACATCATGGTTTCTGACTTCTGAGTTGACAAGATTTTAATTCTGAAATATATATTTAATTCTCTCTATAATTACTATTTTTTACGCTGACACACGTTTGTGGGTTTGTATGCGTTTGTGTACATAAAAGTTTTGTCAAATAAGGAGAACCCACCAATCCATCCATCACTTCTTGTATTAATTAACATGGATATCAGTATTCTATTTTACTGATCATCGCTTTTAGCAATTTTTTTTAACCATCAGAACTGTGCTCAGAGTTTACGCTGGTTGATGATATAAATAAGTATAATTCACTTGGACCTAGATTTCCTACTTCTCTAAAACCTTAATTTCAAGAACTTGACCAAAAAAAATTAAGAACAACAGCTCTATTTCCCACCCAAAGTCTAACGAGCAGTGGTATTAGGTAAATGAAGCTAACATGCACTGACACAATCCTTGTGAAGAAAAATCCCGGAAATCCTGCACGAAAAGGACATAATACTATTCCCAAAATAAATTTAAATTGATAAATATGTTTGGTTGAAGCTAAACTTGTTAATCGGGCCGGGCTGACCCACTTTCAACCCGCTTCTGCCCGGGTCAGTCCGTTACTGTAGTGTATTGGGGCGGGCTGGGGCGGTTAGGCGGGGAGCGGGTTTTAGACAAACAAATTTTTGATACCGGTGCACCGGAACCCGCCATTAGGGGTGTCAATATAATGGTTCGGTTCGGCCGGTTATTTTATAAGATTTGTACCATACCAATTTTTCTGTTATTCTATTATGTATAATCAAAATTAGACTTTTCGAAACCATCCCAATCATGTCGGTTTCACTTCGGTATCGGTAAAGTTCGGTTAATTTTCGATTTTTTTTAATGTCATGTAAAATTTACGAGTAGAAGTACAATGCAATAACATACGTTCTTTTATAGGACTGAGCAAAACTCTCTAGACATTTTTACTGTTTAGATGGTGATGAATTAAAAAACATGAAAGATGGCTAGAGTATTGATCCATCAACTATTCGACAACAACATAAAAGAAACCAAATAAAAGCAAAGAAAATATAAATCATATGAGTAGAAAGATATTAACCAAGCTGGGACACAAGAATAAGTCTATATTAAATATTCAAAAAGATAAATCTAAATTATATGAAAGGAAATATATTCAATACATTATAGTTTCCTACTTATAATCGCTAGAATCTTATGTCTTGCTAATAAAGATACTTGAAATAACTTAGTTTAAGTATAAGTAGCATAATAGGTTTTAGGAATTAGTATTTTGAGTTTAATTACTAGATGGCTTGTAACAGTTTTCATAATTCCAAGGCCCAATAAAAAATTTAATGCTTTATTAATTTTAAACTTACTATATGAATATATTTTCCATATGTAAAATTTATTCTGTACGGTTCGGTATTTTTTCGGTTTATTTTTATAAAATAAAAAACCTACTCTAATTATCGGTATAGATTTATATAAAAACCTACGGTTTCTTTAAAAAACCTAAAAATTGGTCCGGTACGGTACAGTTCGTTCGGTTTAGTCAATTTTCAAATATCCATTGACACCCCTACCCGCTATGCCCGCTAACCCGTTAGCGGGTGCAGCCCGGTTCAGCCCGGTATCCGTTATAATTTTTTTTTTAATTTTGTGAACTGTTGCCAACGGTCAAATTCAGAAATGGCCGTTGGGCAACGGCCAGATTTTGCACAAATGGCCATTTCGACCTCCCCCATTAAGAAAATAGCCCTCCCACCCCTAATAATTGATAAATTACAATTTTAACCTTTTAAAAACTATAAATAGTCCCCCTTCTTCTTTATTTTTTCCTACAATTCACTCTCTTACTACTCTAATTCTCTCTCAATTCTCTCTTGATATTATTGATTATTATTCTTAAATTCTCAATTACTTATTATTTCAAGTTTCATCAAATATTTAGTTTAGCCATTAAAAAATATTATTATCAAATATCAAGTATTCAAGTGAAGTGTGGTATCAAGTACTATCAACTATCAAGTATTGATCTATCAATTGAAGTTTGATTTTTTATAACAAAATTAGTGCGGCATCCGGAATCCCAGTATACTCGTTCCATCTCTTTCTCTTCTTTGGTGTACACTTATTTTATTATTTAAAATTATTAATTTAATTTACATAATGGATTTACTTAGAGCAGCCAAAAAAGTGTGCACTAGTAGAGGTGGTAGTAAGAAAACTTCCAAAAGTTCAAGAGGGAGTGTTGGTTCTTCTAGTAGCTATACACATATTTATGAAAGTTCACCTGAAAATTTAAATGTAGATTATGAGTGAATTCAAGAAAATTATTGTATAGATGATGATTTAGATGATATTTTAGATGATATTCAATCACCCGATAATCTTGAAACACCACAAGCTACACCTGGTAATGCTAGTCAAACTCAAAATATTATGGGTGGAACAAGTAAGTCTCACCTCCCTATTAAGAAGAATCAAAGATTAAGAAGTAAGTGTTGGAATTTTTTTGACAAACTAGAAGAACAAAAGAATTATGTAAAATGTAGAATTTGTAAAATATTAGATGTGCATGTCATATTTATAATTTGATTATGAAGAGTGACCTTGAATTATTTAGAGATGAAAACACTTTAGTTAGGAGGGCTGTTGGTGTAATTCAAAAAAATAATAGAAGTGCTAGATTAAATGCATTTAAGGAAAAATGTGTACACGATGGACTAAAACCAAGACTCATGCTTGAAGAAATAGTTACTAGGTGGAATTATACTTATTTATTATTAAGATGTTATAAATATAGAATGCCTATAACTGAAGTTGCTAATTCTCATGTACCGATCCTAGCCGTTTGTTGACATTTAAAACTTGGATGTCATGGAAGATGTTGTACAATTTTTGCAAAATTTTATGTGGCTACACTTGAGTTTTCTGGAGCTTATTATCCTACTATTGTAAATGGTTTAGTTCATATTGCTGAAATTTCTCTTTTACTGCATAATTTGAAGAAGAAAGAAGGATATACTTCTGTTGTTGAATCTATGCTAGATAAGTTTAAAAAATATTTCTACCCAATTCCCCATATTTATCTAATTGGTGCTATTTTAAACCCTACAATCAAAATGATAAAGTATCGCCAATTAATCAGTGTTTTATATACTTATATGGATATTGGACCAACTGAAACTCTTGATATTGACACTTGTATTTCTGATCTACACAAACATTTACAAACTTTATATAATTATTATGCTAGCATTGTTGATGCTTCTTCGGTTGTAGATGCAAATATTCCTTCAAGTAATACTTCAACATCTGGAACAAATTTGGATGATGATGATGGTGTTCAAGATTATTTGATTTGGTCTACACTAGGAGAGCATCAACAAACCAGTAGCAGGAATATTGATGAACTCCAATTCTACTTGCAAAAGTTACGAGAGCCCCTAACAAAGGATTTTCTACTGCTAGGTTGGTGGAGGAGCAACTCAAATCAATTTCTTGTTCTTTCGGCCATGGCTCGAGACGTGCTAAATGTGCCGATTTCAATAGTCACACCAGAGAGCAGATTTAGCCAAGCAAGGCAGCAGCTAGGAGATACCCTTCATTTATTGGGCAGCAACGCTTTGGAAATTCTAGTGTACTTCGAAGATTGGATAAGATCAGAACGACGAAATCAAGGGTGTGCCGAGGTAGATTAAGCAGAGGATCAAGAAATTGGAGATATAATGGTTTATGGTTCCGATTCAACCAATGCCAGAAATCAAGAACCTCATGTTGATATGGATGAACTTACAAAAATGATGCAAAACATGTGATGTACTATTTCTTATTTTTTTATAATTGTTGTAAACTTTTAATTTACAAGTTCAAAAATTAAAAAAATCAAAAAAGAACTTGCAAATTAATTTGAAGTATTATATATTATTCAATAAAAATATCAAATGAAAGCCTTCGGAGCTTGATCCTTACATATTGCCTATTAGTCTTATTAAATAATTTTTTGTAGCCACTTACTTTCAAATTTCAATTTTAAAATTTTAAAATTCAAATTTCAAATTTAAAACTTTAAAGTTTAAACTTCAAAGTTTAATTCTAAGCCTTAAAAGTTTGCAAACACTTAAATATCTGTAGACAATAAATTGCGTCAAGAAAGTAAAATCAGGCCGAAAAATATTGCAACAATCGTAGTATTTTGTTTCAAATATCTAAGTGTTACAATCTATATGAATCATCTGATTCTTCTTTTCAATAGTAAATAAAATAGCTTTCGAGCTTGATTTTGAACTTTATTTTATTTTAATCTAAGTGCTTGAGACTTGATCTTGATCTTAACGTACTTTTAATCCAAGGGCTTGCAGCTTGTTCTTGAATCTTCGTCTTGATCTTTTAATCCTTAGAACACTTGAATGCTTGTAGCTTTTGGAGAAATCTGCAGCGTTTGATCCACGAACTCTCTCTTGCTTCTTGTTATAACTTCTGGTGTCTTTTCTGGGTTATGAAGACCCCTATTTATATTTGTGGAAGGGAGGAGTTGTGATAGGAACAAACTCTTTCCGATCAATCAAATTGAAGTGTGACATGGCCGCATTTGATTGGTCGGAACATGTCACTTGCACACGTGGCGCGATTTCATTAGCCTTTTAATGTGACTTGACATGCCTTGTCATTTTGACACGTGGCATGATCCTATTGGCGCTTCCATTTGACTTGGCGCGCCACGTCATTTGGCACGTGGCACCAAACTGGGCTTCTGGAAAGATGATATTTTGGGCCTAATGAAGTGGGCTCATCACTTTAGCCCAATTAAATGGGCTAACCCAATGGATTAAGACTTATTTATTTAATCCATTTATATTGGAGTTATACAATTAATCCAATTATATTAACCCAATAAATTTATTTGAACTAATATATCTTGAATTTAAAATATAGTCCAAATTTAATTTATGAATTCTAAATTCAATACATTTTAAATGTCTACAGTATCAATAACATTGAATAAGAAAAATAAAATTTAATTAAAATAAATATATATATATAAAAAGCCCAGCCCGCCCGAAATCGGACGGGCCAAAAACCCCGAAAATAACCAACCCACTACCAGCCCGCTATCCAACCCTGTCCGTTAACGGATGGGCTGTTTTTTTTTTTTTGTTCAGCTGACACCCGTTAAACACCTTTAGTTGAAGCCACATGGATATGGCTAAGGAGAGAAAAACTAGTTGGATAACTTTTTTTATGTGAAAGTGTTGATGATTTACTTCTAATTAGTATTTGATAAGTTCAAATTGAAGAGTGATGTATTTTCAACCTTTGCAACTACGTAGTTCTAAAGAAAATTAGAAAGTCATGACACTTAACCCTTAACCCTCTTAACATTAATTTTTACTCCTTCAATCCCTACTCTTTATACACCCCAACACACATTGTATTAAAAGGTGGCTAGATTTGTAATAGAACTTCTAAAAAAATTCATGTTCTTAAGTAGAGATAAGTCACTTGAATTCGACCCATCCCCCTTATTTACATTCTGGCCTGGGGCACTGCAACTTGATAAGAACAGTAGCGGATGTAGCTCTTCAGCAACAGCCAACAGGTTCATTCATGCCCAATATTCTTGACGCAGAGCATAGATATACACGAGACAACCCACCAGAATGTTAATATATAAATATTAAATCTTGAACCATAATTTAAAAGTACAATGAGTTGCATCCGCCTCGCTTGGATAAGAAAGTTGTTCAAAGCAACTTAACAATTGTAAAATTACACACAGCACAATGGAGAAAGAATAGAGAAATTTAGCCAAGAGCTCGTTATATAGCTCAAAAAAAGAAAAGGAAGAAGAGTTCTATATTCAGACTTTCCTTAAAAAACACAAGGCTGTGAACATATGGGCGTCTATTTAGTTACTTTTTCCTGCGTTTTAAGCATGATCTAAGAAAAGTGATTACAAATTTTGATGTTACTCTACGTTAGTGGGCAGTGGAAAAAGATAGTAAAGCCATCGAACCAAATCTGCAGTAAATCCGTCGAAGCAAATCTGCTAAAACTGAACCCTATATGGACCATTTTATAACATAATGCCTTCATTCTTCAAGGAGTACCTCTTTGTTGCAAATGGGGCATGTCTGACAAATCGAAGTGAGTTTAGTTTTAGATCTCACAGAATGCAATGTAAACTTCTGATACACAGATGCCAGAATAGTTATTACTGTCATACCTTATTGATGCTTAGCCATTTGGAGCCGCATTCCGTGTGGTACATGTGCTTGCATGGCAAATTTATTTGCCGATCCCCTCGTCTGTACCTCATTTGACAGATGACACATCTAGCTTGCATGCACAAAAGATAATTTAATCTTTGAGGTGAAAGATAAAGGATTGATCAGCCAAAAAAGATGAAGGTAAGAACCCTAACATTTGATCAGCAGAAATTTTATGAAGGTAGCATAACATCCTTTGACTAAGAATTTATGGAGCAACTGAAATCCATGTAAGATATGCCCTAGTGATCACAAAACTGAATATTTTTACACAAGTACTGAGGTCAAATGGGAATTTTGAGGCATGGTTATGATAAAACCCCAAGTAGAGCCCTCTGTTTTGGCACAAAATAGACACTAAGCTAATCGGATCAAGTTACCAAATAACTTAAATTTTGAACCTTATATGACGTTTCCTCGTCAGACTCATTTTTTGGACTATCATTAATCCATCAAGTGGTAATCTTCCCAGAGGCCAGACTAGTTTCGGAGGTTCAAGCGGACCCACTTTCTATGGAACACTCAAACAGTTGGAGTAACAAAACAAACAAACAAACTGCAAAGCTATGCAATAAAAATGACATCACTTCTTCCAAACTTTTCCCTTCATAGTTTTTTGGAGTTCTCCTCTGTATACTCTTTTTATCTTTTTTAACATTTGGAGGATTGGGGGCGAAGTGGAAGGCAGATTATTAATCAAGGATGAGCTCAAAAGTATTAAAAAGGGCAGCCCGGTTCACTCAGATACAGTTTTGCTGTGTTATATAAGGGAAAATGTAGGAGGAAAACAAAATCTTAGCTCAGGCCCCAAACAATTATCTTATATCAATGCTTTACCGCAGTTAAAAACTATCTACTCTGTGTGCCAGTACTGCTAGCCATCTCTCTTGAGACGGCAAGGAAGTAATGATCATTTTTGAATATGTAGATAAAACAGTGAACGGTTAGTACAGAAAGGGAAATTTCACCCCAAAAAGGTTCTGGTGTAAAAATTACCTCTCTTCTGATTTTTTCCTGGAAAAGATGCTGTTAGACTTGTATTTGGTTGTTGGAAGTAAATTAATAAGCTCCTCGGGAAGTCCTCGACTTTGAGTTCCAACTGTTTCACCTAAATCAAGCAACTCCTGCAACAGTAAAACAGAATTTAGTAAATCAAATCAACAAAAAAATTAATTGATCAAATTGGTTCAGCTATTCATAAGTAAAGATGATGGGAACCACTTATACAGAGAACAAATATTAGGATTTAAATTTCTAAAGGAGTTGATTGAAATTTGTGTGGAAGTTCATTATTTGTCTTCACATAACGGGTGAATGAATAATGAGATCCATATCATCATCAACCAAGATTAGGAAATAAAACATAAACTTCTAATCCAATTAATATCAAAAGAATAATGTTGTACTTTGCACCTCAGACTACCATTCAGCATCTTTGATCAACTTTTTGCAGTCATAGATAACCCAAAATGCAGAGTAAGCAATTCCAAAATTGCAGCCAAGTGTAAAAAATTGCAACCAAGTATAAGATAGTACATTAAAATCTAAAATCTGTTGTCAAGACAGGTTTTTTTTTTTTTTTTGGGTGTGTGTGGATAAATTAGAGGTGTAGTCACTTAGAAAGACGGGTACTGATTTTGGATTAAAGTGAAGAAGTTGTCAGTCATAAAAAGTAGGAACTATCATTCCCATACTTGTGGACCTTCAGCTAACAAAACAAGGCATATACACGAAGACATATTATATGGCTGCTGAATTGCTTTGTGATTAGAATTAACTCTTCTGTACTGTGCCATCCCATTTTTCTCTCTTTTCTTCCAGGTCCTTTTTTTTTCACGATCTCTCTCATCTGTTCTTTCTTATTTTTTTCTTTACGGAAGAGCTAATGCAAGGACGATTGGAGGAAAATGTTAGGATATACACAAGACATACAAATTGCTCTTGTTTGCTATTTTTTACATCAAATTATTCCATCCCAAGACACACTTTTGAGAATTGAAAAGATATCCCGAAACAATAACTACATGGAGTTTAGAAGCAATCAGCACAACCATGGACAATTGGCCGCTAAAATTCTGCCGCCCATAGTACAACCCTCATTCTAGGTGGAAGGATGAGTTCCAGATATTTACTTAACTTTAACGAAATAACTCAACTGCTCCAAGAGGTAAAAAGGTTTCCCTGTAATTTTGCATTGGACTCTTGGATTAGCTCTATGCATGAGTATGAATGACCTAAAAATTCCATCTCTCAATAATTTGCCATAATATGTTAGCATAACAATATACTAAGACTGAACAAATATGCTGCAGCTTTCTCTATTATAAGCGCTCCTCAAGCAAATGAGTAGTTCTTATCAAAATAGGAAGAAAAGAACTTGGAGGGGGTATTCAAAAGACTCGAGATAAATTGTATTCTCATAATAAACTGAAAATCAAGCTCGTTTGATAGACATAACCAAAGATAAAATGCAAACAATTTTAAAGAATATGAGAGGAACATGGTTAGACACCTCATAGGTCATGTTGTCGGGGTCAATATCATCTTCCAAAATATCCTGCACATGTTAACACGAAGGAAAGAAAGGTGAAATTAGCATGCGACAAGTCAATAGCATGTTAATCTAACCATTCTTAAACAAGTTCAAGATGATGGCAACTATTACACTGAACACATTTGAAGAACAAGAGAATCATGGTATTTAAATTTCAACTGCTTAAGAAGCAGATAAAAATTAAAGAGATAGTTCATTAACAGAGTGGGTGAATTAGGAGATCCATATATTGGTCTTCTGTCTGTCTGTCTTTCATTTTTATATATTCTCAAGGTTGAAGAGGAAGGGTGAGAGAAAGCAAAAGGTCAAAGACTGATTTTTTATGACAAACACTGACTCCATCTTTTTGGTTGATTTATGTAGGGTAATGCACAACAACTTGACTTCATGTTTGCCATATAAGTGTTTAGTGTAATCAGTATGTATACAGGACATAATAAAATTAACGGAACAACATCCCCTATTCTGAAAAACATTTTATCCAGCAGTTCAGAGAATTAGAGATAGGTAGTGAGAAGTGCAGCATTTTAAACCCAAAAAAAAAGAAAGTGAAATTGAGTTATCAAAATCCATAAAGTTTCCAAAGGCACAGTCAAAGAGTGGAGCAAACTCTTCTATTGGAAACAAGCAATATACCTGGTGGTTAGAATCATCTTGATGGGGTAGATCACCTGATGAATTGTGAAATATATGTTACACTCTGTAAAATCGCAGTATGTTATAAGTATTTAAATAGTAACGCATAAGTTGCAGAAGTATCCGTTTTTATGACATACTGAAACTTCATATCATTTACTGGTAAAAGAAGGGGTTTTATGAAGCAAATTTGTGGTCCTAGACCTATCTCACAAAGGGAAAGGAGAAAAAGTATAAGGAATTTTTAGTGTCGACTAGATGTAAAGGTTAAAAAACTACTACTAATAAAGGGGAATTGAGTAATTTGGCATCTAATCCCGCCAGTTAGGGAAAGAAAAACCTAAATGCATATAGACTAAGTGTTAAAATTTCAGATAAAAGAGGTGGAGACTCACATTCCTCGGTGCCAGCATCCTCAGCGGAGACTGTATTTTCCTCATATATTACATCAGTCGATACACCTTCGCCAACATTTATTGGTATAGGATACTCCCAAGGCCTCTCTGTGAGATCCGGTCTTGATACGTGGTGGTTGCTGCCAGTCTCATAAGAATGGTAAGAAGTACTCTCAAGATTGGAGTACCCATATTTACAGTAACTCATATTCATAGACCAGTATGCATTTTCCTGGACATAAGATTCAGAAGTTTAATGTCAGCATTCAAAATGCTCCAATTTTATTTTATTTTTTGAGATAAACTAACAAGAATGGATTAATTGTCACTAAACTTTACCCTTTGTTTCAGCAAAGTTTCAAACTTACTGCTTGTCACAAGAAAGTCAACAACAAATGGTTAGTCACACAGCCTAAGAAACAGATTATTATTTTCAGCACTAAAAGCCTAAATATGCATATTAGAGCCTATATGTTGAATTGGGGGCTACTTCTACTGCTACATTACACCCTTTTCACAACTTATAAGCCGAAGCAGTACACAATCAACTGCTACAAAGAAAGTTACTTATAAAGTTAAAATTTTTACCTGATCTTGAATGTGTAGAGGGTTATTATGATAGTGCATAGGGGTCAGTGAAACACCATCCAAGAAGCCTGTGAAAGTCTCTGGAACATTATAAGGAAACCCCATACTGCTCATGTAATGCATATCCATGTGTTGATCTCCACTCATTTTCTTCAACTGGAAAAAAAACTAAAAACCAAATACAAAAGCTCAATAAACACCAAGAATGCAGCAAACAGGGTGTTAATAACGAGAGAAGTTAAAGTGAAAGGTTAAACTACAAAAAGCTCCTTTCTTCACCCATTCTTGAAACAATGTACATAGGGGAAGCCTTATTTTTCTAGATTTGTAGTGGTTCTTTCCTTCCATTTTGGAAACCCAACAAGACAAGAAAACCCCAAGTAAAAATTATCTGATTTATTTTCCAATGTAATACATACAACAAATCAAAAACACACACTCAGAGAGAGAGAGAGAGATGAAATGCAGAAGCAGAAAAAGGAGTGTGGATGAGTAGAGAAGAGAGAAGGCTTACAGAGAGAGAAGGGAGTAGAGAGCGGTCACCAAATTGTAGTGAAAAATGGAAAGTGGAGTTAGTTGGATATATGAGCTGCTTTTTTTGTAAACAAAGACTATATAGATAGATAGATACAGTCCCCTCTTCTCTTCTCTTCTCTCTTTTGTTTGTCTCTGTCTCTGTCTCTGTCTAATGTCAGTCTCTCTCTTGCACACGCAGAGGTACTGGCGCTTATGCCGGGCTTGAGAGACACGCCATCTACATCTATGTATCCATTTAATAAATGACTATCAAACGATGCGACTCCTCTTTTAAGTAATTTTACTGAGGCTAGTTTCGCCATTTAATTTGTTCCCTTTATCTATTGCACATCTATGATTTCTGCTTACTAATAATTGTCTCTTTTGCCGAGCTCCAAAAATCATGCAATTAGTATTTGGCTAAACTTTTAAAAATTGATTCTAAATGTATTTTTCTCAAAATTAATTTTTAAAAAAGTAATTTTGGAAAGAAACTATTTTTATCTGTTTCTCCAAAACTGCTTTTGTTTCTCCTCAAAAGTACTTTTTTCTTCCAAAATTTGGCCAAACACTTCAACTTTAAAAAAAATTACTTCTAAAATTAGAGAAGCTTAGCCAAACCGACTATAAATCATCCCATACGTGAACAGAGAAAGAGAGTTGGGGGAGGTATCAATAAGTGTGGGTTTACAACTGTACCCTTAGACGTTGAACCACCCCTTTGGGTCGTGAGTTATGTATGGTATAAACATGTCTCTTCTCGTGATGTATTTATTCAAGTGTGAGAATGGATTTACTTTATTACTATGTTCAAATTTTTATTCTGGGAACTTTTATTTTTTTATTTTAAATTTTTAAATATCCTTTTCAAGTTGGCATGATTTTATTTTTTAGATAAATCGTGAAAAATATGTTAGGTATAATAACCTGGTCCCTTATAAGCACTTACATTAGATTTGAAACAATTAAGATCTTATTTGCAAAAGTATATATGGAGTAGTTGTGAATTTAGATCATCGTCATATTATAATTTTTGTAAATGATAAATTTATAAGTATATCTACACCTAAATTGTTATATTAGTTTCAATGTCAAATGGACAAGAATAACCTCACAATTAAAGTTTCTGACTGAAAAACTGTTTGAAATTTATGAAAATATGATTGACTACGAACTTGTAAGAGAGGAGTTTGGGCAACATAGAGATGGGCATTGTTTGAAATTAAAGGCAGCAAATTAGGATCGTCCAAAATAAAAAGGGAAAAATATAATATTACAAAGTCACAACCCTTGGCATCAAATGGTATGAAATAATTGCTCTTTGATATTTCAGAGTTAGAAAGATCTAAAAAGGTAAAGGAGGGGAGGACAGTATTTTCCTTTTACAAGTATTAATAATTACCAAAATCTGATCATCATGATGTTATGATTAAACATCTATTTTTGTTTCATTCTTTTTTTAAGATTAAATCTTAAAGGACACTCAAGACCCAAAATTAATCTCATCATACACTTAAATCTTTGTTTCGTTCAACCAGTAACTCATAATATCTAAATTTTTATTTCGCTATTTTTACTCACCAACGTCAGCTAGTAGAAACAGGGAAAAATTAGAAATAGTCTGATTTAAAACTGATAATTAAAAAAATAGATAAAATTTCAAAAGTAATCGAAATTTAATTATTTTTTATTTAAGGATAAAATTTGAACAAAAATATCCTTAAAAATTCGAAAAACTCTAGTATAATAATGTTAGAGTTCAAATTTTTTACATATGAAATTCTAGCATAATGTGATGAAATTTCATAATGTGCTAGAGTTCCAACATAATATGCCGGAAATTTATACGCATGAGTTCCATAATCAAGCATATTATGCTGGAACTTTTTGTATTTCAGCTAAAATAGTGGCTATTTTTTAATGACTTTGCAAACGCTGACTATTTTTCGATTATCAATCTGAAAACTTGCTAGCCCAAGCTATTTCCCGTAAGAAACACAAGCTCTCCAAACTTAGGTTTCGTAAACAACTTTACATAATTATCGTTTTAAAAAAATGAGAGACAAATAAATTAATGTAAATCGGAAATGAGAGAAACACCGTAAAAGCTCCGATAGTAAAGTAACATCAACTTGCCAGGCTGTATACTTATGGATGCAGAATTCTTCAAAAAAATGATGAGTTGAAGCTAAAAAAAACACAAGTATTTGGGGAATATAACTTGTACTGAAGTAAGCAGAGGGATAAATTTAAAACCTTGAGAAGGAAAGATGTACCTTCTCTGAACCAATCCAAATGAGGATTCTAAAAGTTAGGTCTGCTCTTATATAGGTTGCTCCATTTCTTGATCAATGTAACAGGGGCTATCTCCCATTCTGTTTTTGGACGGCAAAACCATTTGTAGTAATAAAGTTTTAAATACTAGAAAATGACAAAAATAATTAGTAATTTCTTATGTTTGGGTAAAATCGTCATTTAAATATAGTACTTGAGAATTTACCAAACGTGGGTCTACCAAACTTAAGGGTTTGTTTGTAAATGTGTAATTATTAGGGTAATAATTACACAGTCTGATAATTACATAGTATTGTAATTACATAGTATTGTAATTATAATGGTCTGCTTGTTTATCATGATATAATTACAATGTAATTACATGTGTCATGTTTGATTGTACAAGTGTAATTACATAGATAAATAAATATTTTTTCAGATTAACATATAAATAATTTTCACTGTATGATAAATATTTATCTATCTATATTATGTTAAAGAACGAAAGCCCTTAGCAAAATGTCGTTCGCCTTTTTCACCCTTTAAAAATATATTTTATATTGGATAAAATAGTAATTTGCTTATCTTCCTAATATTTAGAACTTCTAAATCAACTAAAATTTTATTTATTATATCTTTCTTTATTTGAATTTTGTAGAAAATAACTTTAAAATTAATTAAAATATACATGTACATTGAATAACTCACCATGTTGGAAAATATTGTAAGGAAAGGATTCAGCAGCAATAATGGTAAACGAATAGCACATGTAAAGTGAATGTTCAAGCTATGTGATTTTGTCCAAACAAATTTAAATACCCTTAGTTGAAAGGAAAATTGATAAAGTAGATTTATGGAAATAATCCGCCTAGTCTATTCCTTTTTTCCCTAAATATTGGAAAAAGGTTTAGTTATAATTGTGTCTTACTATCTTAAATTGTTCAAAATATTGTTCGAGTAGAAAAAAAGTTCAAAAATAATTCTCATCTTCTATACTATCTTAAAAGCATGAAATCTCAACAACTAACTAAGTCTTTGAATTAATAAATTAGCAACAAAAAAATCAATTCAATATTTTTCAAAATTATTTGTCAAGTTGATAAAACTTTTAAGGTACATAAATTTATTTTCACTAGAAAAGCATTGGCCGTGAAAGAAATAAATAAATAGAGTAAAATTCATTATAATATAGTATTAAAAATTAAATTGCTAAACATGCTAAGTTGAATCATTAAGGACGTAACATAAGACAAAAGGTATTCAAAAGAAGGATCGCTATCATTATTCTTTTTCTTTTTTATATTCATTTCAATAAATGATAATTCCCTATATTTTTAATATAGTATTATATATTTTTGTAATTCAATAAATGCTTTCCTGAGCTAAGGGCCTATTGGAAACAACCTCTTTACCTCACAAGGTAGGGATAAAGTCAGCATGCACACTACCATCCCCAGACCCCACGGTGTGAAATAATACTAGGTATGTTGTTGTTGTTATTGTTGTTGTTGTATTCTGTTATCTTTGAATGATTGTGGTAAAAGTATCTTTTGTGTTATTTGCTTAAGAGGTGGAGAATGTAACAACCCGACCGGTCATTTTGCTTTCTAGAATCCCGTTCCCTCTAAATAAGACTTCCCGTATGTGCTTTTACTATTTTATGACTTGTAGGGATGGTTAGTTCGGGATTTAGAAGGGTTCGGATTGAAATCAAAATACGTGGTTCCGTTAAGGTTGGCAAAAGGGCCAAGTTTGACTTCGTCAACATTTTGAGTAAACGGCCTCGGAATTGGGATTTGACGGTTTCAATAGGTTCGTATGATGATTTTCGACTTGGCCGTATATTCGGATCCGATTTTAGATGACCCGGGAGCGTTTTGGCATTTAATAATGAAAGTTGATTCTTTAAAGATTTTAGAAGTTCTATAAAGTTGGTTTGAAGCGGGTTTTGGTGATATCGAGGTCCAAACGGAATTATGAGATCGGGAATAGTTCCGTAATGTCATTTAAGATTTTCACTTAAAATTTGGCGTCATTCCCAGTAGTTTAACTACGTTTCGGCACATTGGAAGTAAATTGGAGAACTTGAAGTTCATAAATTTGATTCAATTGGTTTTGGGGTATCATTCTTAGTTTTAATGTTGTTTCGGGTGTTCCGAGAGTTTGAGCGAGCCCGTTTTATGATTCCAAACTTGCTGGTATGTTCGGGTGGGGCCCCGAGTGTCAATCGGACGAGGCTCGGAGCAAGTTGGAAATTGGGAGGAGCAGCTGAAGCTCCTAGTTTTATCATAATCGCACCTGCGCTTGGCCAGCCGCAGAAGCGAGCCAAGCCTCGCATAAGCGGCCAAGGAAGGGCAGCCCAGGATCCACAAGTGCAGCCCAACCTCCGCAGAAGCGGGACTTCGTCCTCAGAAACGAAAGCAACCAGCCTAGGGAATTTTCAAAAAAACAGACTTTTGTCCGCAGAAGCGAGGGAGCAAGTGTCGCCCTGTGACCGCAGGTGCGGAATCGCTGGATGCAGTGGGGTTCATTTAATACGGGACTTAGGTATTTTTCTCTCATTTTTCACACACTTGGGCTATTTTAGAGCTTCAAAAGGGGAGATTTCAACCTAGCTATTGAGGGTAAGTAATTCCGACCTAATGTAAGTTTAATATATCGATTATAGGTAGATTTTACCATATAAATTTGTGGAATTCATGGGTTAGATGGAACACCTAGATTTTTGATAAAATGAGATTTAACCACAAAATTTGTTATGAAATTTGGTAAAACTCATATATTTGAGTTCACGAGGTTATGGGTAATAACTTTCTTTGAAAATTTCTGGAATCCGGGCACGTGTGCCCGGGGTTGAATTTTAGGAATCTCACATTTAGGGTTGGTAATCACTTAAATAGTTAGAATATGAACTTTTGAACATATATTATTTAGTTTTTATACTAATTGAATAATTTTGGATTGCTCGGCACTGATTTAAGGGTTTGAGCCTAATCTCGGACCGGAAAGTAGGCCTTGAGATGAGGTAAGTCTCTTTTCTAACCCTGTAAGAGGGATTTAACCCCATATGTGGATTAAATGAATATGTGTACCTATTCGTAGGGGGCTATGTACATACGAGGTAACGAGAGTCCGCATGTCACGACCCAAATTCCATTTATAGATTGTTATAGCGCCCAACACTGTTGTTAGGCAAGTCAACCCTAATCAACTAGTGAATGATCATTTATTTACCAAAACAATCCCAACATTTTTAAATCTTAAACTTTTAAACAGTCGATAATTAACAAGTTATAATAACAGAAATACATTCCCAAAATAGTAGTCTACAATGTGTGTGCCAGGAACTAGTGTCACAAGTCCTAGGGCAACTAGTAGAATGTACAAAAGAATATAATTATCCTACTGCCTGAAACAGAATAGACAGTAATAACAAAAGAAGAGACTCCGGTATGCTGCTGAATGGCTCAGAAGGGGCAGCTCACCATGGAATCTCGGTCAAGCATCAGGAACGCGCGACGGACTGGTAGCTAGATGCACCTGCCTTAGATCCTGTACATTTAAGTATAGAAGCATAGCATGAGTACATAAATAATATGTACCCAGTAAGTATCCAATTTAACCTCGAAGAAGTAGCGACGAGTGGCCCACTTGACACTTTCTAGGGTCAATAATGATATAATTTAAGTATTACACTAAGCATGGATGTCATGAATAAATAACAGTTTATAAGAGGAAGTGATAGGCTCTTTCATAGATAACATTTTAGTTAACAGTCTATATTTCAAGGCATTTAAAACAGTTCAAATCACAGAAAGTACCAAGCAAGTAGCATGCGCAAATAATGTCGAGGTCGTACGGCTCGCACTGCCGAAGGGTCGAACGGCGCGAACCATAGGTGCATCTATTACCCCGCTCGCGAATCATACATGCGACACGGTCATACACAGATGAACATATCAAGAAGTCATTCAATAATTTATCAGGAAAGGAATTATCCAAAATAATGTCAAACTTCTCTTTAACGTCCAAGAAAATGATGTTTAACTTTTTAGAAATTCATTTGCCAAGTTTGATGTGATTTACGCAATTTGAATTAACAATAAATTACGAATACGGCAAGTAAGGCATGCTTTTGGGCCCTAGACTACCCGGACTTAAGCATAACAATAGCTATACACGGACTCTCGTCACATCGAGCGTACGTAGCCCACATAATTAGTGACAAATATCAAATTATTTCTCCTATGGGGACAATTCCCTCTTACAAGGTTAGAAAGGAGACTTACCTTGCTCAAAGCTTACTTCCAATTTCAAGAACGCGCTCAAACCCTCAATTCGGAGTTGAACCGATCCAAAACTAATCAAACAGGATAAGAACTAGTCAATACAAGCTTGAAAATTCATATTCTAACTATTAAAGTAATTTTCCAACCCTAAATGCAAGGTTCCTAATATTCATCCTCGGGCCCATGTGCCCGAATTCCGAAAATATTTGAAGAAAATTGTTACCCATAACCTAAGGATCAAGAATATATGATTTTTACTTCATTCCATAACAAATTTCATGATTAAATCTTGTTTTTATCAAAACTCTAGGTTTTACTCTAATCTCATGATTTTCACTAATATTTATGAGTTAATCTACCGAAAACCAAGTATTAAACTCACATTAAGTAGAAATAACTTACCTTATAATGCTAGGTTGAAATCCCCTCTTTGGGAGCTTCCAAATCGCCCAAGAAATGAATAAAATGTGTCAAAAATGACACATTTCCCGTATTAAATGAAGGCACTGCCTTCAGCGATTTTTGCACCTGTGGTTAGGGGACCGCATATGCGGTCTCGCTTCTGCAAGGAGAGGTCAAAATCTGTGGAATTTGATCGGGCTGGCTGCGACTGCAACTGCGGTCTGGGGGTCGCATCTGCGGTTCCGCTTCTGCGGAAGAGGAGCCTCATCTGCAGTTTCTGGGCTCCTCCCCTTGGGCCGCACCTGCTAAGGATCGACCGCTTCTGTGATTATGGCAGCAACCTGGAGCTTCAGCTCCTTCCAAAATTTCGTAACTCCACTTGAGTCTCATCCGATTGACGCTTGGGTCCCTCGGAGCCCCACCCGAACATACCGACAAGTTTAAAATCATAAACGGACTCACTCGAACCCTCGGAACGCCCAAAACAATGCTAAATCTAAGAATCACCCCCTAAAACCAATTGAATTAAACTTATGAACTTTAAGTTCTTCAATTCACATCCAATGTAACAAAATACACTTATACTACTCGATTGACACCAAATTTTGCGTGCCAGTCTCAAATGACAATACGAAACTATTCCCGGTCTCAAAATTCCGTTCGAACCTCGATAACACAAAAACCCACTCCAAACCAAATATTTAAGAACTTCAAAATCCTTAAGGAATCAACTTTCACTATTAGGCACCAATACGCTCCCGGGTCATTCAAAACCCGATCTGGACATACGTCCAAGTCGGAAATCATCATACGAACCCGTTGGAACCTTCAAATTCCAATTCTAAGGTCGTTTACTCAAAATTTTGACCGAAGTCAAACTTAGCCTTTTAAGCCAACCTTAAGGAACCAGATATTCCGATTTCAACCCGAACTCCAACAATCCCCGCAAGTCATAAATTAGTAAAAGGCAAGTATGGGAAGACTTATTTAGGGGAACAAGGTTCTAGAAAGTAAAATGATAAGTCGGGTCATTACATTCTCCACCTCTTAAACAAACGTTCGTCCTCAAATGGGTTTAGATTCATACCTGAAGTGCTAAATAAGCATGGATATCTGCTCTGCATGTCCTCCCCGAACTCCCAAGTCGCCTCCTCGACTAGTTGGCCCCTCCACTATAGAAATCCTCTTGGATCTCAGCTTGCGATCTTGTCTATCAACAATGGCAACTGAATCCTTCTCATAACCCAAACCCTCATTTAGCTGAATAGTGTTGAAGTCTAACACATGAGACAAGTCGGCGTGATACCTCCGAAGCATAGATACGTGAAAAACTAGATGAACTCCCGATAAGCTGGGGGGTAAAGCAAGCTCGTATGCAACCTCCCCAACATGCCTCAACACCTCAAATGGGCCTATAAACCTGGGGATCAACTTGCCCTTCTTTCCGAATCTCATAATACCCTTCATCGGCGAGACTTTCAAGAGAACCTTCTCGCTGACCATGAATGATACATCCAGCGCCTTCTGATCTGCATAACTCTTCTATCTAGACTGAGCTGTGCAAAGTCTCTCCTGAATCAACTATACCTTTTCCAAGGCATCTTTCACCAAATCTGTACCATACAACTTAGCCTCACCAGGTTCAAACCACCCGATAGGAGAACGATATCGCCAACCGTATAAAGCCTCAAATGGAGCCATCTCGATGCTGGACTGATAACTGTTGTTGTAAGCAAACTCGGCCAAAGGCAAGAACTGATCCCACTGCCCTCCAATGTCAACCACACATGCTCTAAGCATGTCCTCCAGAATCGGAACTGTCCGCTCTGACTGCCCGTCGGTCTGCAGGTGAAATCCTGTGTTGAGCTCTACACGGGTCCCCAACTCACACTGTAAGGCTCTACATAAATGGGAAGTGAACTGAGGGCCTCTATCTGATATGATGGAAATAGGCACATCGTGCAACCGTATTATCTCCCGAATGTAGATCTGAGCTAACATCTCTGAAGTATAAGTAGTCACAACCGGAATAAAGTGCGCCAACTTGGTCAACCTATCGACATTGACCCAAACAACATCAAACTTCCGCAATGTCTGCGGCAACCCAACCACAAAGTCCATAGTAATATGCTCCCACTTACACTCAGGTATAGGCATCTGCTGAAGTAGGCCACTTGGCCTCTGGTTCTCATACTTAACCTGCTGACAATTCAAACACCTAGCAACATACTCAACTATGTCTTTCTTCATCCTCCTCTACCAATAATGTTGCATCAGGTCACGATACATCTTCATAGCACCTAGAAGAATAGAATACCGTGAACTGTGTGCCTCCTATAGAATCATCTCCCTCAAGCAATCGACATTAGGAACACATAGGCGGCTCTGGAGTCGCAGAATACCATCCTCTCCAATAGAAACCTCCTTGGCACTACCCTGTAACACCGTCTCTCTGAGAACTGCCAAGTGCGGATCATCGAACTGCTTAGAATTGATCTGCCCCAATAATGAAGATAGAGCAACAACACACACAAGGACTCGGTTGGGCTCTGAAATGTCCAACCTCACAAGTCTATTAGCAAAGGACTGGATGTCCAAAGCTAGTGGCCTCTCCTCCGCAGAAATGAATGCCAAGCTACCCATACTTTTTGTTTTCCTACTCAAGGCATCCACGACCATATTTGCCTTGCTCGGATGATAAAGAATGGTGATGTTGTCATAATCCTTTAGTAACTTAAGCCATCTATTCTGCCTTAAATTGAGATCCCTCTGCTTAAACAAATGTTGTTAGCTGCGATGATCAATATAAGCCTCACATGATACCCCATACAGATAATACCTCCATATCTTAAGAGAATGAACAGTCGCTGCTAACTCTAGGTCGTGCACTAGGTAATTATTCTCATGAATCTTCAGCTGACATGAAGCATATGCAATAACTCTCCCCTCCTACATCAATACACATCCCAAGCCAACCCGTGAAGTGTCGCAATATAATGTATACATCCCCGAACCGGAAGGCAACACTAGAATCGGTGTTATAGTTAAAGTTGTCTTGAGCTTCTGAAAGCTCGCCTTACAATTATTGGACCAATGAAAAGGAGCACCCTTCTGGGTTAATCTAGTCAGAGGTGATGCAATGGATGAAAATCCCTACACAAATCAACGGTAATAACCTGCTAACTCTAGGAAACTCCTGATCTCAATCACTGAAGTAGGGCGTGGCCAACTCTGAACTGCCTCAATATTTTTGGGATCCATCTTAATACCCTCTCCTGATACAATATGCCCCAAGAATGCTACTGACTCTAGCCAAAACTCGCACTTGGAGAATTTAGCATATAGCTTCTGCTCTCGCAATGTCTGAAGCACTACTCTCAAATGTTGCTAATGCTCCCCCAGGCTACGTGAGTATATAAAGATATCATCAATGAAGACGATAACAAAGGAATCAATATAAGGCCTGCAACACCCTGTTCATCAAGTCCATAAGCGCCGTTTGGGCATTAGTCAAGCCAAATGACATCACCAGAAACTCAAAATGGCCATATCTAGTATGGAAAGCAGTCTTCGGAACATATGACTCCCGAATCTTTAGCTGATGATACCCTGATCTCAAATCAATCTTAGAGAACACCTAGCACCCTGAAACTAGTCGAACAAATCATCAATGCATGGCAACGGGTACTTTTTCTTGATGGTAGCCTTGTTCAACTGGCGGTAATCAATGCATATCCGCATAGTCCCATCCTTCTTCTTCATAACAACATTGGTACCCAAGTGACACACTCGGTCTGACAAACCCCTTTGCTAACAACTCATCTAGCTGCTCCTTCAATTCCTTCAACTCTTTTGGAGCCATACGGTACGGTAGGACAGATATAGGCTGGGTGCTTGTAGCCAAATCAATACAAAAATCAATATCACGATCCGGTGGCATGCCAGTAAGGTCAGAAGGAAACACATCGGCGAACTTCGGGACTACTGGAACTGAATCAATCATTGGAGACTCTGCGGTGGTGTCCCGAACATAAGCTAGATAAGCCAAACAACCCTTCTCGTCCATATGTCAAGCATTCAGCAAAGAGATAACCCGACTAGATGTACTAATTGAGGAACCCTTCCACTCCAACATTGGCAACTCTGGCATTGCTAAAGTAACAATCTTGGCATGGCAATCTAGGACAGCGTGATATGGGGATAACCAATTCATGCATAGGATGACCTCAAAGTCGGTCATATCAAGCAATAGAAGGTCTGCTCTAGTCTCAAACCACAAAATGTGACCACATAGGACCGGTAGATCTGATCTGCAACCACAGAATTGCCCACAAGAGTGGACACATGAACAGGAGTACCCAAGGACTCATGAGGAATATCCAGGAAATGAGCAAATAAAGATAATACATATGAATAGGTAGACTCTGGATCAAATAGCACTGAAGCATCTCTACCGCAGACGGAAATAATACCCGTCATAACGGCATCTAAGGACGATGCATCTAGCCTAGCTGGAAAAGCATAGAACGTGGCTGGAGCACCAGCTGGCTGGCCTCCACTTGACTGAACAGTAGCCAGCTGACCTCTCCTTATCTGGCCTCCACCTCTAGGACAACCTCCACCAGTCTGTCCTCCGCCTCTAGGCGACTGGGCAGCCAGTGTTGTAATCATGGGCTGCTGACTCTGCTGCACTACCTTGCCTCAAAGTCTGGGGCAGGTCCTCTTTTTGTGACCTAGATCTCCACACTTGTAACAACCTCTCGGCGCCATAGACTGCTATTCCGAAGTCTGGCCCTAATGGCCTGAATGCCTACTAGAGGAACTCTGAATAGCTAGTGGGCAGTATGAACTCTCCGATATAGCACTAAAGTGGGAGCTGGAAAAACCTTGGAGACCTGAATACCCACTGGAAGAACCGTGGATGGCTGGCAGGCGGTAAGAACTCTCTGGTATGGTGCTGAAATAGGGGCACGCTGGGGTACCTCGAGGAGGTGGTGGTGTTGAATATAGGGGCCTGCTGGGTTGACCCCTCCCAAACAAATGTTGTTAGCTGTGATGATCAATATAAGCCTCACATGATACCCCATACAGATAATACCTCCATATCTTAAGAGAATGAACAGTCGCTGCTAACTCTAGGTCGTGCACTAGGTAATTATTCTCATGAATCTTCAGCTGACATGAAGCATATGCAATAACTCTCCCCTCCTACATCAATACACATCCCAAGCCAACCCGTGAAGTGTCGCAATATAATGTATACATCCCCGAACCGGAAGGCAACACTAGAATCGGTGTTATAGTTAAAGTTGTCTTGAGCTTCTGAAAGCTCGCCTTACAATTATTGGACCAATGAAAAGGAGCACCCTTCTGGGTTAATCTAGTCAGAGGTGATGCAATGGATGAAAATCCCTACACAAATCAACGGTAATAACCTGCTAACTCTAGGAAACTCCTGATCTCAATCACTGAAGTAGGGCGTGGCCAACTCTGAACTGCCTCAATATTTTTGGGATCCATCTTAATACCCTCTCCTGATACAATATGCCCCAAGAATGCTACTGACTCTAGCCAAAACTCGCACTTGGAGAATTTAGCATATAGCTTCTGCTCTCGCAATGTCTGAAGCACTACTCTCAAATGTTGCTAATGCTCCCCCAGGCTACGTGAGTATATAAAGATATCATCAATGAAGACGATAACAAAGGAATCAATATAAGGCCTGCAACACCCTGTTCATCAAGTCCATAAGCGCCGTTTGGGCATTAGTCAAGCCAAATGACATCACCAGAAACTCAAAATGGCCATATCTAGTATGGAAAGCAGTCTTCGGAACATATGACTCCCGAATCTTTAGCTGATGATACCCTGATCTCAAATCAATCTTAGAGAACACCTAGCACCCTGAAACTAGTCGAACAAATCATCAATGCATGGCAACGGGTACTTTTTCTTGATGGTAGCCTTGTTCAACTGGCGGTAATCAATGCATATCCGCATAGTCCCATCCTTCTTCTTCATAACAACATTGGTACCCAAGTGACACACTCGGTCTGACAAACCCCTTTGCTAACAACTCATCTAGCTGCTCCTTCAATTCCTTCAACTCTTTTGGAGCCATACGGTACGGTAGGACAGATATAGGCTGGGTGCTTGTAGCCAAATCAATACAAAAATCAATATCACGATCCGGTGGCATGCCAGTAAGGTCAGAAGGAAACACATCGGCGAACTTCGGGACTACTGGAACTGAATCAATCATTGGAGACTCTGCGGTGGTGTCCCGAACATAAGCTAGATAAGCCAAACAACCCTTCTCGTCCATATGTCAAGCATTCAGCAAAGAGATAACCCGACTAGATGTACTAATTGAGGAACCCTTCCACTCCAACATTGGCAACTCTGGCATTGCTAAAGTAACAATCTTGGCATGGCAATCTAGGACAGCGTGATATGGGGATAACCAATTCATGCATAGGATGACCTCAAAGTCGGTCATATCAAGCAATAGAAGGTCTGCTCTAGTCTCAAACCACAAAATGTGACCACATAGGACCGGTAGATCTGATCTGCAACCACAGAATTGCCCACAAGAGTGGACACATGAACAGGAGTACCCAAGGACTCATGAGGAATATCCAGGAAATGAGCAAATAAAGATAATACATATGAATAGGTAGACTCTGGATCAAATAGCACTGAAGCATCTCTACCGCAGACGGAAATAATACCCGTCATAACGGCATCTAAGGACGATGCATCTAGCCTAGCTGGAAAAGCATAGAACGTGGCTGGAGCACCAGCTGGCTGGCCTCCACTTGACTGAACAGTAGCCAGCTGACCTCTCCTTATCTGGCCTCCACCTCTAGGACAACCTCCACCAGTCTGTCCTCCGCCTCTAGGCGACTGGGCAGCCAGTGTTGTAATCATGGGCTGCTGACTCTGCTGCACTACCTTGCCTCAAAGTCTGGGGCAGGTCCTCTTTTTGTGACCTAGATCTCCACACTTGTAACAACCTCTCGGCGCCATAGACTGCTATTCCGAAGTCTGGCCCTAATGGCCTGAATGCCTACTAGAGGAACTCTGAATAGCTAGTGGGCAGTATGAACTCTCCGATATAGCACTAAAGTGGGAGCTGGAAAAACCTTGGAGACCTGAATACCCACTGGAAGAACCGTGGATGGCTGGCAGGCGGTAAGAACTCTCTGGTATGGTGCTGAAATAGGGGCACGCTGGGGTACCTCGAGGAGGTGGTGGTGTTGAATATAGGGGCCTGCTGGGTTGACCCCTCCCAAACTGACCACTGCCCCTAGCCGGGGCACCTCTAATCTTTCCAGAGAATCAATCTCTCTTGTCCTGCTGCATCTGCTCCCTACCTCTCAGACGGTAGCCCTCAATCCTCCGAGCAATCTCCACTACCAGCTGATAAGGAGTCCCTATCTAAACCTCTCGGTCCATGTTAGACCTAATGCCAGAATGCAACCCTGCAACAAACCGTCACACACTCTCTTCATCAGTAGGAAGTATCATCAATGCATGGCGGGACAACTTTGAAAACTTTACCTCATAGTCGGTCACTGACATTTGACCCTGTTGCAGCTGCTCAAACTGATACCGCAACTCTTCCCGCTCAGAGGGGCAAATATACCTATCCAAGAAAAGTTGTGTGAATTGACCCCAAGTAATGGGAGGAGAACCCGCTGGCCTGCCAAGAACATAAGACTGCCACCATCTATGAGCCCTGCCCTCCAGCTGGAAAGTAGTGAAGTCAACCCCATGAGACTCCAGTATCCTCATGTTGTGCAGTCTGTCCCTACACCTATCAAGAAAGTACTGGGCATCCTCATGACGCTCACCTTCAAAGATAGGAGGGTGTAGTCTAGTTTACCTGTCCAATAACTTCTGCGGATCGCCATCCGCAATTGGCCTGGGCTCGGGTACCACTGCGGCAACTGGTTGTGCCCCATCCACGGGTAGTGCACCCTGAGTCTGATATACTACAGTTGCATGACCAGGAGCCTGAGTAGTAGGGGTCTGTGCTTCCCCTCCCGCCTGAGGTGTGGTTGGGTCTGCTGGAAATAAACCAGCCTGAGTCATGGTATCCATGAACCGCAATATACATCTCATGGCCTCTTGGAAACCCGGTGCTATCATAAAGTTTGCCGGGGTAGGCTCAGTTGCGGGCACCTCGCCCTGCTCATTAATGATAGGGTCCCCCGCAGGATTTGCTGGTGGTGCAACTGGGGTAGCTCGGGACACCCTCGTCCCCTACCTTGTGCCGGTGCCCTCCCCTGACCTCTACCTCGGCCCCTAGAAACGGGGGGAGCAGCTCCTTCCGGGTCTGGAACATCTGTCGTGCATGTCCTCACCATCTATGAGATAATAGAAGAAGGAAATTTAGTATACCATCAACTGCACGATAGGAGATGAATAAAGACTAGATTCCTAACACTCTATAGTCTCTCGAAGATAAATACAGACGTCTCTGTACCGATTCGCAAAAATCTATTAGGTTTGCCTATGACTTGCAAGACCTACGTGAATCTAGTGCTCTGATACATGTTGTCACAACCCAAATTCCATTTATAGGTCGTGATGACGCCCAACACTATTATTAGGCAAGCCAACCCTAATCAACTAGTGAGTGCTCATTTATTTACCAAAACAATCCCAACATTTTTAAATCTTAAACTTTTAAACAGTCGATAATTAACAAGTTATAATAATAGAAATACATTCCCAAAATAATAGTCTACATTGTGTGTGCCAGGAACTAATGTCACGAGTCCTAGGGAAACTAGTAGAATGTACACAAGAATATAACTATCATACTGCTTGAAACTGAATAGACAGTAATAACAAAAGAAGAGACTCCGACACACTGTTGAACGGTTCAGAAGGGGCAGCTCACCATGGAATCTCGGTCAAGTATTAGGAACGCGCACCAGACTGGTAGCTAGATGCACCTACCTCAGATCTTATATATTTAAGTACAGAAGCGTAGCATGAGTACATAAATAATATGTACCCAGTAAGTATCCAATCTAACCTCGAAGAAGTAGTGATGAGTGGTTGACTTGACACTTACTAGGGTCAATAATGATATAATTTAAGGGTTACACTAAGCATGGATGTCATGAACAAATAACAGTTGATAGCAGGAAGTGACAGGCTCTTTCATAAATAACATTGTAGTTAAAAATCTATATTTCAAGGTATTTAAAACAGTTCAAATCACAGAAAGTTCCAAGTAGGTAGCATGTGCAAATAATGTAGAGGTCGTACGGTCCGATCCAACATAAAAATAAAGTGTGCACTGCCGGAGGATCGAACGACACAACCATAGGTGCATCTATTATTCTGCTCGCAAATCATACATGCAATGCGGTCATACACAGATAAACATATCAAGCAGTCATTTAATAATTTATCAGGAGAGAAATTATCCAAAGTAATGTCAAACTTCTCTTTAACGGCCAAGAAAATGATATTTAACTTTTTAGAGATTCATTTGCCAAGTTTGATGTGATTTCCACAATTTGAATTAACAATAAATTACGAATACAGAAAGTAAGGCATGCTTTTGGGCCCTAGACTACCCGGACTTAAGCATAATAATAGCTACAAGGACTCTCGTCACTTCGTGCGTATGTAGCCCCCAAAATTAGTGGCAAATATCAAATTATTTCTCTTATAGGGACAATTCCCTCTTACAAGGTTAGAAAAGAGACTTACCTTGCTCCAAAGCTTACTTCCAATTTCAAGAACACACTCAAACCCTAAATTCGGAGCCGAACAATCCAAAACTAATCAAACAGGGTAAGAACTAGTCAATACAAGCTCAAGAGTTCATATTCTACCTATTGAAGTAATTTTCCAACCCTAAATGCAAGGTTCCTAAAATTCATTTCCAGGCCCACGTGCCCGGATTCCGGAAATTTTTGAAGAAAATTGTTACCCATAACCTAAGGATCAAGAATATATAATTTTTACTTCATTCCATAACAAATTTTGTGATTAAATCTTGTTTTTATCAAAACCTTAGGTTTTACTCTAATTCCATGATTTTCACTAATATTTATGTGTTAATCTACCTAAAAACCAAGTATTAAACTCACATTAAGTAGAAATAACTTACCTCACAATGCTAGGTTAAAATCCCCTCTTTGGAAGCTCCCAAATCGCCCAAGAAATGAATGAAACGTGTCAAAAAGAACACATTTTTCGTATTAAATGAAGGCACTGCCTTCAGTAATTTTTGCTCCTACGGTTAGGGAATCGCATCTGCGGTCTCACTTTTGCGAGGAGAGGTATGCATCTGCGAAATTTGACCGGGCTGGCTGGGGATGCATCTACGGTTCCTGGGCTCCTCTCCTTGGGCCGCACTTGCGAAGGATCGACCGCTTCTGTGGTCTCGCACCTGCGGCTGGCCAACCGTAGGTGCGGTTATGATAGCAACCTGGAGCTTCAGCTCCTTCCAAAATTTCCTAACTCCACTCGAGCCTCGTCTGATTGATGCTCGGGGCCTCTGGGGGCCCGCCCGAACATACCAAGAAATTTAAAATCATAAAACGGACTCGCTCGTACCCTCAGAATGCCCGAAACAATGCTAAATCTAAGAATCACCCCCTAAAACCAATTAAATCAAACTTATGAACTTTAAGTTGTTCAATTCACATCCAATGTAACGAAATACACTTATACTACTCGGATTGACACCAAATTTTGCATGCTAGTTTCAAATGATAATACGGAACTATTCCCGATCTCAAAATTCCGTTCGAACCTCGATAACACAAAAACTCGCTCCAAACCAAATATTCCAGAACTTCAAAATCCTTAAGGAATCAACTTTCACTATTAGGCACCAATACGCTCCTAGGTCATCCAAAACCTGATCCAGATATACGCCCAAGTCCGAAATCATCATACGAACCCGTTGGAACCTTCAAATCCCAATTCTGAGGGCGTTTACTCAAAACGTTGACCAAAGTCAAACTTGGCCTTTTACGCCAACCTTAAGAAACCAAATGTTCCGATTTCAACCCAAACTCTTCCAAATCTCGATCCAACCATCTCCGCAAGTCATAAATCATTAAAAGCAAGTATGAGAAGGCTTATTTAGGGGAACAGGATTCTATAAAGCAAAACGACCAGTCGGGTCGTTACACCGTACGTAGCTACTAATTATGTTATCAATCGGGTACTCTAAGACCTGTATCATGCTATACTTGAAATGTTTGCACCCCTACTTGTTAATTAATTGCTTAAGTTATGTTGGAATTACTTAAAAGAATTTTAAAAGTTTAAATTCACTTACTTGAAGTGGTGAATGGGACACTTGACTGCAAATGATAATTTGTACTTTTTTAAAAAATATTTGCTATTTGTGGAGCGGGTCGAACGCCTCGGTAGCAGATAGATGCATATATGGTTCGTACCGTTCGATCCTCGACAGTGCACAATTTAAATATTATGTTGGATCGGGCCGTACGACCTTGTCATAATTTGCTCATGATAATAATGTGGAAACTATTCATAATTTATATTGCTTAAATGTCTTGAAATGCAAGCTGTTAAATGATGAAATTAAACTTGGGATTTAATATTTGTGAAATAAGAATTTATTTCCTGTTATTGAGCTTTCAGTATTTTTCATGAAATCCATACTTAGCATAACACTTTAATTACATTATTATTGGCCCTAGTAAGTGTCAAGTCAACCCCTCGTCACTACTTCTTCGAGGTTAGACTGGATACTTACTGGGCACATATTGTTTATGTACTCATGCTACACTTTTGTACTTAATTGTACAGGATCTAAGGCAGGTGCATCTGGACAAGTCCGGCACACATCTTTGATCCCCGCTACGAGATTTACGGTGAGCTACCCTTCCGAGCCGTACTGCAGCAGCCGAAGTCTCCCCTTTTGTTATATTTCCTGTCTATTTCATTTCAGACAGTAGACTAGTATTCTTTTATATATTCTACTAGAATGCTCATACACTTGTAACACCAGATCTTGGCACACACACGTAGAATTATAATTTTGGGTTGTATTTCTACAATTATGTTTTCATTTAGCTGCTTTTGTTTTGTTCGCTTTAAAAAATCTGTTATTCATTAAATTCTTTAAATTTTAGGAAAGTTAGCTGTTTGGAAAGTTTAATAAAAGTGAAAATCACTAGATTGTTCATTGTTGGCTTGCCTAGCAATGGTGCTGGGCCATCACGATCTACGCTAGAATTGGGTCATGACATATTGTTTGAAAAGACATTTTCCCTTTCCTATGCGATCGAAGAGATCTTTCAATTTCAGGATCGTAACCTGCCAACTCTTTTGTAGAAGAGCAGGTCATAAACTAATTGAAATCCATAAAGTAGAGAAAATTAGTTTCTAAAATTATAATAAAATAGCCAAAAACAAATAAATAATAATAATAATAATAATAATAATAATAATAATAATAATAATAATAATAATAATAATAATAATAAAAGATGTATCAATAGCCTTTACAAGAGTATAAAAGTCCGTGCTATGTTATAAGTACAATAATTTTATTATTTATAGATAATAAAGATATTATACCACACTTGTAATAAAATAGATATATAAGAATGGCACAACAAGTAAACTGTGACAAGAAAATATAATTTTATTTAAAGTAATAGTGTTAATACTCATGATAGTATCTAAAATTGGAACGATAATATATATAAGGGCAGCTAATAGTGTGTGAGCCTATGAAAGTATTGATTATAATATGATTTTTTTGGGTTAATAAAATACTGACAATAGTCTAATTGTAGTAGATATACTAAGTAATTTAATAAAAATAGTGGTAGTAGTTATAATGAGAAAGAAAAATAAAATAGTACTGTTACTATAACTATTATTGAGTAAAAAAATGTTATTATTAATATAAACGTAATTAAGTCCAATTTAGGAAACATAGAAAAAAATATTATAATAATAAGTTCTCAAATTAGTAATAAAATTTTTAATATGAAGTAGATGTATGCTAATCCTCGGTAACAGGGCCAAAAATTTGACGAGGCTAATGCGTATAAGATTTGCTATTCGTACTCTGTCAAATTCTAGTACAGTTTATGATATCGTCCCGCGGAGATTGGAGAATCTAGCTACAAACTTATAATATTCTTACTACTATTTGAGAGTATCTAATTGATGAAGTTTTATTTGTTGAAAATTTAAATTGCTTAAGTTGAAACAAAATAACTTTCGGAAGGTTTATATTTAAAAAGATAGGGAATCATTGAATTCACTCGATAACGTGATAATAATAATAAAATCTTTGCTTCTACATGTATTTCTCTTAGGAATAACTGCTTATTGCTAATACAATTATATTTTGCTCACTAAGAAATAATCAATTAATAACACTTCGCGAGGTTATGTAAATCAATTGATATATGACTCGTGACAATTAAACTGAAATAATTTTCTTGCCTGAATTGTGCTAAAAGATAGCAAAACTCTCTTGCGATTACTTTTTACTAAAAATCAATAATCTTGTCAACTACAACTCCTTCGTGAGAATTAGAATGGAAGCAAGCAAGGTTATAGATTTGGAATGATAGCTTAATAATAATAATTACTCTTACTCTATTATTTTACCCAATATTTATCATATATTAATTTTGCTTCGTAAGAATTATAAAATTGACATACAACTAACTTTGGAGAATAAATAGATATAAGTGATAATAATTAATTAAAACTAATATTCCAGCACAATATAGAAATATAAGTAGAAAGTTTCAGGTCAAGCATGTAGTAAAATTGAGATTAATATTATAACGATATCGAGTTTCATTAACTATCACAATAAAAAAAATCTCACAAAAAAAGAATTTCTTAAAATACTATCAACACTCTGAAAATTCAAAACTACAAAAGGAAAGTGAAATAGATAAAAAAAGAAGCAAAGACCAAAGGTAGAGTAAAAGTTGCTAATTGGCACGTCTGATCTCCTCCTTAACACAAATATGATTGCCATGATGTGTCGTGCTTCTATTGCCATGATGTGTCGTGCTTCTCTTTTTATTCCTTTATTTGCTTTATCATGATATTTTTATTTCCTACAAAATACTATTAGAAAATACAGATAATTGACATATATATATATATTATTTAAAATAATTTATTTTTAAGTATATAATATATAAATATTTTATAGTCATCATGCTCTACGACCCTTGACCGAATAATATTTGGTGAACTATCTAGATCAGTGTTCAGTGAAAAAAAGTTTCTTACAGTAATTAAGGAGAGGCGTGGGGGTAGAGAAGGCATGTGGGGGGGAAAAGCCGTTTAAACGGCCGGTGAGAAGAAGCCGCATTCCCAGAAGACTGTCTGCCGTAATCTTTGCCGTACAGCTGTACCTCTGATCAGTAGATCTGTAATTAAATAACAGTAACAGAGCATGTTTTGTCACTACAAAAATCCTATTTGCTTGCTGTCTGGTCCCCTTTTATCCAACCACCCCCTAGTCAATGGAAATTTTTACATTATCTTTCTTCTTGTTGTTGATGTAAATACTTCTATTATTTTGTTGTTTTCAACTACTACTTCACTAAAGAGCAATAGCTTATTGGGTAGTGTTTATTTTTTGTCAAAACCGCTTGTTGGATCAAAAGTATTTTTTTTAAAGTTAAAATATTTGACCAAATTTTATAAGAATAATAAAATATTTTTGAGCTGAAGCAGAAGTATTTTTTAAAAAAAAAATACACTTAAAATATTTTTTAAACTAATTAACCAAACATAAATCATTTAGCACCAAAAGCACTTTTTTAAAAATTTATTTTGAAAAAAATAAATTAATTTTAAAAGCATAGTCAAACAGCCTACAATCATTTTTATTTTCCTTAAAGTACTTCTTTGTTTTTTAAACTATAATCTTACAACTATTTTGCAAGTTTGAAATGGTTAACCTATACTAATCAATATCGGAATTGGATTGAATATATTTTGAGTTGTGGTCCCTCCGAGTTTATTAAAGAAAATAAAAAGAGTAGAAAAATAATTCTCCTACCAAGGATTTGGGTAAGAAGCGGTAATAATGTCAGCTTTTCTAAAGTATGCGGTCCTGCAAGTTGCTGTAATTGTTGCATCACTAGCTCTTCAACAAGGTACACTATTCTTTATTATTTCTTGTACGTGACCGGTGAGAATTAACGAACCAATAAAAAAGAGGATGGTACTCTGAGGTTAGTTTGGTTTGAAGAGTTAGAATTATTCTGTTATTATTTTTTATTGATTGTTTGATATTGTTGTATTAGTCTTTGGATGGTAAATTTTATTGCTTTATTTTTGGATAAATTATACTGGTATTACTATTCCACCATCTGACAGATATTAGTTATTTCAGTATTATCTTTAATCCTGAGATAACTTATTCCATGATTACTAACCAAAACAATATTAAATTTTTATCCTAGAGTTATTTTTGTTTATCTATCATACCAAACAACTCTTCTAGTGTGGAATTAGCTAGGGGTGGCAAATGAGGATTTGGGCTGAATTTGGGATGGTTAAGATATGTTATGTTAATAAATAAGTCATTGTCCAATCCAATCCAGAGTGTACTTGGACTAAGATAGGCTGGGTCAAGATGGACTAAACAATGAGTCATAGCCCAACCAACTCAACTCGACCCATGTTATAAAACCTTGTTCATCTTCCATAAACAAAGCCCCTATGTTAATGTTGCATAGCATGCCATCCCAAAGTTAACGGCTTAGTTCAGTGATTAACAGTATTATTAGCTCTAGCTTCATATGTACAAAAATAAAAAATTATACGAAGAAAGGACGGAAAAGATTTAATGGTACTATGGTGGTTATATATAACGATTAAATGTATAATTAGAAATCGTAGCAATTTTGATAAACATATTACACATGAAGATACGTTTTACAATTGATATTTTCTTTTTAACTTCACCTTTTAATTTTGTGTGAAGGAGATTCGAGGTAAGGAAAAGAGGAAAAGGAAAAAATAAAACTTGAAGAGAGTTGAAAGTTTCACCCATAAGATGTAAGGTAATTTTACTATCATCAAGAGACGGTGTTGGGATAAATGAAATGCCTTCACCTTAAAGAGATGCCTTAGATTATAAGTACTCAATATGAAAAAAATCTTGACAGGGACTTTTTCTCCTTAAATAACTATACACATCGCGAATCTAATTAAAAGGATGAATAAATTTTAGATATTTATACAAAAAAAAAAAAAGTTGCAATACTACTTATATTATCACCCCATGCTCATCAGCAGAGGCGTATGTATAGTATATTAATTAGGGGTTCAATTAAACATAACTTTTAATGCGAAGTAAAAATTTATATATAAAAATTTATTAAAAATTAAAAAATAATAAATATGAACCTATAAAATTTAAATTCTTCATTTGTTGGTCAGGAACTGTTGAGTGACAAAGGAAGCGAAATCAGTCATGATTCCATGGTCCAAAATTGAATGAAAACCAAGAAAGATCATGTTATAGTTTGAGAAACAAAGGTGAGCCATGGATTCAAGGGGCCACACAAATCCCTTGTCTTCAAGCAAGGAATTTGATGTATCTTTTGACCAATTACGTATCTCTTAGTGAAGACGCTCTTTGTCCCTTCTTTCATATAAAATATGTTCTTAATTACGTGGAAAAGTTGGTCAATAAATTAACTAAAGAGTTCATAATAATATATTTTATGGGAAAAGAAGGTGATTTATCTTGGGAAATGATTAGATTGTATATGATTATCCTTATTTAAAAACTTGAAAAAGGTGGGATAAGAGCATTGCTTTCTTGTTCATCTCCACTTCACTGCCGTTAGTGTTGAGCTTCTAATTTCGGTAGTGGACAATAATCATCTTTATACTTTGTAACTTTACATGATTAAATAAATCATACATATTCACAGTATAAAACCTATTTCACTTTAAGTTTTGTACTTCAAATAGTTGTGCTCTTCATTAGTTTCTTCAAAATTGAGAACTTGGATATGTTGGATGTAACTCATGTTGTTCTTAATTTTTCCAAAAATCATACTCCTATAACAATTGGAAATAACACGGAAAGCTTTTTATCAGAAAAGTAAAAGAGCAAAACATACAACAACCCTATTACTATTTTCCTTTTTCTTATTTACAGGAATCGAATTTCAAATAATTTATGAAGATGTCAAAAAATAAAAATAAAAAGAATTTTAGAATTTGAAGGGGAGAAATTCAAAAATAGCCAGATTTACAACTGGTCGTTCAAAAATAGCCCAGTTTCAAAAGTAATCGAAATTTAGCCATTTTTCATGTAAAGATAAATCTGAGCGAAAATACTGTTCAAAACCCGGAAAATACGCCAGTATATTATATTGGAGTTCCAGCATAAGTATGCTTGAACTCCAGCATATTATACTGGAGTTCCAGGATAAGTATGCTGGAACTCCAGCATAATATGATGGAGTTCCAGCATAAGTACACTAGAACTCCAGCATAATATACTGGAGTTCCAGCAAGTATAATTGTCCAGTATAATATACTGGAGTTTGGAGCACCGGTGCTCCAGTCTCCAGTATATTATACTGGAGTCAGCAAAGTATACCGGTCCAGCATAATATGCTGGAGTTCATACACAGGTGCACCGAACTCCAGTATATTATGCTGGACCGGTCTCTGTTGCAGCAAAATAGTGGCTATTTTTCATTGACTTCGTAAACGCTGGCTATTTTTGAATGACCAGTCCGAAAACTGGCTATACCGTGCTATTTTTACGATTTGTTTCCATGCTTTTGGGCCATAACACCTAATTGGGAGGTCCAATCACTTCACATATGAGCGTAGAGCATAGGCCTATCATGAAGCCCAGCTGTAAGCTGCGGTTCAACTAGTTATATGGACTTTCTACAACTAAATTAGCTAGACAACTCAAATAATTATTTTTTAAATTTTTATTGGCGAATTTCTGTTGCTCAAGCCGGTATAGGTACAAAAGTGGCTAAAATGGAGTAGCTTACTCCTGAGATGGATTTACCGATGGATAGATTTACCCGCCTTTTTCACTCAAGCGGATTTTTCTGTGCTACCGAGTTTTGAGCGGACTGCGAATTCATTTAACGATCTTTTTGATAATATATATGAACAAATAATAGCTATAGTCCAACTATTTCCCGATTTTGAAGAGTGGGATTTATATCATTATATCAATGTATTTTCATAATATATGGAGTAGATAAGATTTTGAGAGATTCTACTACGTACAAACTATAAATAGAATTATATTTAAGGTGAATGTCTATATCTATAGTGATTTTAGGAATTTTATTTGGTGGTTAAGTTACTTTTTCCCTATAAATAAAGGGGTCATATTCCATTGTAATTGATCCCATATCAATAAGAATTCTGTCTCTCTACTTGTCTCTGCAATACTCATCTTCTTTTATTGTTGTATAACACGTTATCAGCACGAGACTCCAACCAATTGAGTAGAGGTACCTGCTTTGGTCACCATGCTTTGATACGTGCATGGTGCTCAACTTGTACACAATATTGAGCATAATGATTGTCAACAGATCCATAAACTTCCTTCAGAAATAAATTCTAGATTTAAGGTAAGTATTTTACTTTACTTTTCTCTTTTAAATTCTGGACATTCTATAATTTGATTTTAAATGCAAGCAAAGACGATAAATTTTGATTGTAACTCTAATGAAGTTTGAAAGAAATTATAACCACCCAAAGTGGTAAAATTTTTTATGCATTGCCGTGATCAAATTCATATATGATTGTGTGCAAAGAGTTGAAAACCTGTCCCATTGAATTTGCTCCATTCTCATTCCCTTAAGAGAATATGATAGCAGTATATGATAAGTCTGAAAGAAGACAAAATTATTACTATAAATATATCAATGGACGTGAACGTGGCAATAGACGAAATTATAATCGTCATCATTGTGGTAATGAGAACAACAAGGATTCTCAAAATATCCTTCACTTTGTGAAAGTGCTATTTGTCATCGATTTGACATGAGATTTTGTAAAGCACATATAGATTATGGTCCATTCATGATGTGAATATGACAACATGTGATTTATGAATACATATTCATTCTTGGAAGAATATGAACGTGCTAGTGGTAGTGAATATACCACACTCACCTCTAAAAGGTGGTTTGGGTTGAAAAAAATAAATAATGTCATTATTATGGCATGAATGTTCATTGGTCACGTACCTATTATACGTCAAAATATTATGACAATGTGATTATTAAAAGACAACGGTAATGCAAGAAACAAATCTTACATATAATTTGACCATGACCATAATGATATAACTTTCTCTTTTAAAGAGATATTCACCACATGGATGTTGATGAATATGTGGTAGTACAAAATTAATTGAGAGCTCTGAAAGCGCCAATTATTACTATTTTGGAGAAATACAATTGATTATCATGTCAATTTATTGTGTCGTAGTAAGTCTCAAAGAAACTTATTCAGTTTCTAAAGTATTCGAAAAAACGACTGGTTATATTGAGACTATAAATAAAGAAAAGATTTAATATCTTCTATTACTACAACTTGTAGCGGGCTAATATGTATGTGAAAATCTACCCGCTTTATTCTCTAATTTGTACTACACAAATAAAAGAATACCATAATAAAGTGAAAGTTTATTGGTATAAATCTCATATCATAATAAACTTGGAGTTATTGATAATTGCACACGTCATGGTCTAAACTTGAAGTTTATCAATATTGATAATTTATTTAGTTGGCATAATTAGTTTAGCCTTGTTAATTTAAGTATGATGTGAAAAATAAAAGAAAATTCACATGGGTAAATATTAAAGAACTAGAAAGTTCGTTACGAATTCTTTTATGTTGCTTGTTCTTATTAATTAATAGACCAACTAAACTTGAGATTGAATCCCATGAATGCTGAAAATATCAAACGTGAATATGGGCCCATTCACCTACCATGTATACCATATAAGACGCATCTATGAGTTGGTTACATGTGCGATTATTATTAACTCGCAACTTGGTGTTTGCGAGGTAACTTGCTCAATAATTTAATTTAGAGCATAATTTTCAGATTTTCTATTCAAGACAGTTTATCTTGATAAGTTAGTTTACATCACAGTTGGTTTAGCAAAATAATTTATTGAGTGCCTCCACTTAATAGCTAAACTATTTCTTATGAGAACAAAGTTATATATATCAGTTTGATATACGTTATATAATAAAGTGTATTATTTTCTCCCCTCACAAGTGGTTCAGGGTCAGGAACCAAATAATTCCATCTTATTATTATTGATGTGCGGTGTATATTTTGATTAATACCATAACACACAAAGATGAGTTTTCAAAGTTGAGAAAGAAAGTTAGTTTTTCTAACATGAGGGGGAGACATGATACAACATTTGAGAAAAAGTTACACGGAATGAATTATTTATACATCTAGATCCTCGAATAAGATAATATGAACTTGAAGTTAATAAAAGGATAATTCATTTGCAATATATTGCAAAGCATGCCGGACGCATTGCTGACCCAAAGAAAGTAACTATATTCTCACTGCAAATGCTCTTATTAGAATAAGTCCTAGAAGGACAAAATTTACGGTACGCTTAAAGCATATAGACAAATCGATTTCAAATAAAATTCTTGATAAAGAAGATGAGCAAATGATCATAATGATCATAATAAGGAGGCAAGTGATCTAAAAGATCACGTGACATAACATTTCATAAAATCTCAGGAGAGGTTCAAGTACCTGAAATGAATGAAGATATCTCTATGTTATGTCTTTATGAAAAAAATATTGGAACTGATATTAAATGTTCGCCGACGACATATATCATAACGCTAAGTATAGATGAGGTCTGTCGAATATAGACACAAAAATATTGGCCAAACAGAAGAGACACTATTCAAATAGAATTGGTTTCATATGAAAGACATATAGTTTTGGACATGTAGTTCAAACACTTGAAAGTATAAAGTCAATGATATGTGCAATCAATTTTCGATATCTTATTTGTCTAGCATGACATGAAAACTTGATATGCATCTAACTATATTATATAACTTATATGGCAATCCATGAAGGATTTAAATTGCTTAAAACATATAGAATTCTTGGTCATGAAGTACTACATCCTAAGTGCAATTTGTGCATATTTGTATCTTGCTATAACTATAAGCATGATAATGTGATAGCGAGAATTTTCAAGGTGCAACATATTCATTGGAGTTAATATGGCTGATTTATTCACTAAATCTATGCCGACGTCAACCTTCAAGAAGCTAGTGCACAAGATTGGGATGCGAAGGCTCAAAGATGTGAATTGATGCTCTCATCAAGGGGAGTTAATATGCATTGTACTCTTTTTTCCTTACAAGGTTTTGTTCCAATGTGTTTTCCTTGCAAGGTTTTTAACGAGGCAACCAAACAGCTATTGTTAGATATGTGTACTCTTTTTCTTTCACTAGAATTTTTTTCCCACCGGATTTTATTTTAGTTAAGATTTTAACGAGGCACATTATCTGTTGAATAGATATTCAAGGGGGAGTATTATAAATAAAATTATATTTAAGGTGAATGTCTATATTTAAAGAGATTTTAGGGATTTTATTTGGTGGCTAAGTTACTTTTCCCCTATAAATAAAGGGGTCATATTCCATTATAATTGATCCCATATCAATAAGAATTCTGTCTCTCTACTTGTCTCTGCAATACTCTTCTTCTTTTATTGTTTTATAACAGATTCATATTTCTCTAGTGGAAATATTCAAAAGGTTTTAAAGAAGTCAATTTGCTTCTTTGCGCATGTAGGAGTATTATCGTATTTAACGATTTTTAACTTCAAATTTTTTTGCATATTGTTGAATTTCTCACTCTCTTTTTGTAAGGAAATATTTATTACATTATTCTACGACTCTCATGGCTTTCCTTTTTTTAGCTTTGATTTTTGAATGTAGCAGCTACATGTGTCACACCTATTAAAATCACTTCATCAAGCGGATTTGTATCCGTCAATTTGAAATAATAATGAGCTGATTGGTTGAATTTTATTTTTTATTGCCAAGAAAAGCTTTTTCAACTTTAATAAAAAAAATTGAGGGTTGATAATTTCGTAATTTATTTTAGATGACTAATTCCATGTTTTGCACTTAGATTATTACGTATATTGGAAGATTATATTTAATTCATAATTCTTCAACAACTTTCATATATTATTGTAACGACCCAGCCAGTCGTTTTGAATATTATAATCCCGTTCTCCCATTTACTGCTTATTCTATGCTCAATTATTGTTATGTGACTTTTTGGGGTAGTTGGTTTGGTTCCGGGAATGTTTCAGAATGAATCGGGACATTTAGTCCCAAGGTAGGAAGCTTTAGTCGAAAGAGTTGACCGGATGTTGACTTATGTGTAAACGACCCAGGACTGAAATTTTGATGGTTCCGATAGCTTCGTATGGTGATTTTGGACATAGGAATGTGTCCGGATATTGATTTGGAAATCCGTATTTGATTTTGGCTTGAGATGGCAAAAGTTGGAATCAATTATTTTTCATTAGGCTTGAAGTGGGGTGCAATTCGTAGTTTTCATTTTATTAGAGGCAATTTGAGGCTTCGAGCAAGTTCGTATCATATTATGGGACTAGTTAGTATATTGGTTGGGGTCTCATGGGGCTTGGGTGAGTTTCAGATGGGTTTGGATTGTGCCGCGCTCTTATTGATGTTTCAGCATCATTTCTTTTGGCATAAAAGGTACCACATTATGCAAAAGACCTTTGATTGTGATTCGATTGAACTATTAGATCCGTATTGTAATTACGGAACCATAGCAACAAGAATTGTCTCATTCCGAGGTCGTATGAGAGAGAGTTATGCCCATTTTCGTGTCGGGAAAGACTGTTGTTTTTCTGGTGTTTGAAGTAACAGAGGCAAATCGTAGGTGTCAAATGCGATTTATAAGTCTCAGGTGTCAAATGCGATTTATAAGTCTCAGGTGTCAAATGCGACTTGTCTGGAGAGGTTTCTAAACCGTGGGTTTCACCATTTTTAACATAATTAGAGTTGGGGAGCTCGACTTGAGCGATTTTCAGAGGCAAACTTCATAAATTGGACTGTGGTAAGTAGTCTTAACTTGATATTGTCTGTTATTTGTGAATCTAACACTATTCTCAATACCTATTTTTGTGATTTGGGGTATTAGAATAGAAATATTTCCAAACTTGATTTGAGGTTTTGAAGGCCGAATCAGAGTCGGAATTTAGTAATTTTGGTAAGGTTGGACTCGTGGCGGAATAGGTGTTCGGAATTTGAAACTTTTATCAAATTCTGAGGTGTGGGCTCCACGTTTACTTTTGAGTTGACTTTTCAGCGTTTGATTAAGAACTTAGCATTTTCGTATGGAATTGACCTATAACTTGTGTTGATTGTATCGAATTGTTTATTGCTAGATTTGAGGCATTCAGAGGCTGATTCGCGAGGCAAGGGCTTGCTAGCGAAGTGATTCAATTTGCTTGAAGTAAGTGTCTTATTTAAACTCGGTTGAGACACCAGTTACCTGAATTGTTGTGATAGCTACGCGCTATTGGGTGCGCACATGCGTGGGGATTGGCCCACGTGTGGGCACGGGGGTTATATATTCATGTCTGGGTTATGCTCTGGCTGTTATAAGCCCAGGAGTGATTGTTAAGCTTAAAGCTCTGATATCTCACACGTTGTGATAGTTTATGTGATCTATTTGAGCCATGTTGAGGCCATATAGGGGTAAAAATTCCTGAGCGAACTTGATAAATGCTTTTCAGTGATAAATGAGTTACGATAGCACACTTTGCACATGCCTACACTTTAGCATGTCATTTATATCAGTCCAGGAATATGAGAATCTTATTTCAGTGATCACATACGAGTATACTTGTTTAACTGCTCCTATATGATATGTTTGGACTGGAGGCCTATGACTATGCTAGGTGGATTATGTTATTGGTACGTAAGTTATCCGTACAACATGTGAGTTATCCGTGTGGATCCATATATTGATATTATTGGCACGTGAGTTGTTCGTGCAGTACGTGATTTGTTTGTGCGGATCCATATACTAATACTATTAACATGTGAGTTGTCCCTATCGCACGCGAATTGTCCGTGCAGGTTCTATTGTTAGCACGTGAGGTATCCTACAGCGTGTGAAATTTGTATTTCCTTGATCATTTATCTGATTTAGTTATTTCCTTCCTCTACATACCATGATATTTTTTGAGCAGGTATTTGTGAAGTTGCATTCATACAACAACCACAACTCTAGAACTAATAAACCATAAAGTTAAAGGAAGAGAAGATGAAGAAAAAAACTGAGAATCCTTGCTGCTGAGTGTTCTGCGCATTGTTCTCCCTCCAAATAATGTCCAACCCTCCTAAAATAGATTTAGAACCCCTTTTATACATGTTGGCTATATGTAGGTTTGATATCACCAAGTCCCAGCAAAATCAGGACGAAATCCGTCCTTTATCATTTTGGTTGGTGCCTAGCGCCAACCTGGACACTAAACTTCTTAGCCTGCTGTTAGTGGCATTTTGGTTGGTGCCTGGCACAAACCTGGACACCAAACTCGTAGTTCCTCTAAATTCTTCTGTTTTTACTTTAATTTGCACGCCAATTTTCCAAATCATTTCCATTCAACTCTTACACATAAAATCACCACAAATTAGAACAAATCATTACATTACACACAAAATGTCCCACAAAATATGAGTAATCTACATGCCATAAACCAGTTTGAGCGGGGTATTTCAGAAACAGTGCACATGCACATACAGATATTCTTATCACGAAGATTTATGAGTTAGTTTTAAATATTGTGTTGTGTTGGTTTAAAAAGGCAGAATTACACCGGAATAACTAGTATCCTCAATAATTTAAGCTTCTCTTACCTTGCCTTGTTTATTTACGATACTTATTGAGTTGGTTGTACTCACACTACACTCTGCACCTCGTGTGCATATCAAGGTATATCCGGGCACAGTGGTTGCTGATCTTGGAGTTTTTACCCGTTTAGAGATTATCGAGGTAGCAGCCTTGGCGTCCGCAGACCTTGACTCTTCTCCTTTATCTCATTGTTTTATTTGTACCGTTCTACATTTCTAGATGGTGTCTTATCAGTCAGTCTATGTCATCATTTAGATGCTCATGTACTTAGTGACTATGACGACCCAACCAGTCGTCTTAGGAGTTACCGCTCCCTTTTCCCCATTTTTGCTTCTTTACGCTTCGTGATCTGTGTTTTATGGTATCGGGTTGGTCGGATTGAGTCCGTAAGGAGTTTGGTGAAGTTTGAGACACTTAGTCTCTTTTAAGAAGGTTTAAGTTGGAAAAGTCAACCGAATGTTGACTTATGTGTTAGAGGGCTCGGATATGAGTTTCGATGGTTCGGTTAGCTTTAAGAGGTGATTTATGACTTAGGAGTGTGATCGGAATGGGTTTTGGAAGTCCGGATTAGAATTAGGCTTGAATTGGCGAAGTTGATATTTTAGTGATTTTCGGTTGATAGGTGCGATTTTGATATAAGGGTCGGGATGGAATTCCGAGAGTTGCAGTAGCTTCGTTGTGTCATTTGGGACGTGTGTGCAAAATTTCAGGTCATTCAGACGTGGTTTAGTTGGGTTTTTTATCAAAAGCGTATTTCGGAAGATTTTAGAAATTTAGGCTTGAATCCGATATGATTTGGTAGATTTGATGTTGTTTGAGGTGTTTTGATGATTGGAGCAAGTTTGAATAAGGGATTGGGTTATGTTGGTGCTTTTGGTTGAGGTCCTGGGGGCCTCAGGGTGATTTTGGATGATTAACGGAAGAGTGGAAGTGTAATTGCAGCTGCTGAAGTTGTTGCTTCTGGTGTTTTTACACCTGCGGTTTGGGGACCGCAAGTGCGGTGTCGCATATGCGGGGGAAGAACCGCAGAAGCAGTTTTGGAATAAAAGTCTAGGACCGCAGATGCGGTAGAGGGCCCGCACCTGCGAAGCCACAAATGCGGCGAGTGCACCACAGATGCGGTTTTGGTCCCTTTAGTGAATTTCGTAGAAGCGGAGGATAGACCGCAAATGCGGTACCACAGATGTGGTTAAAGTGTCGCAGATGCGAAAAGGACTGGGCAGAAGGTATATATTTCATCCTTCGCGATTTTTGAAGGGTTTAACCATTTTTGAACTCGGAATTGGAAACTTTGGGAGATTTTGAAGAGGGAAATCAAAGAGACTTCGTTGAGGTAAGGATTTTGGACCTAAAACACACTTATATGGTAGAATTTCATGAATTAAGACTGTAATTAATGGGATTAAATGGCTAAAAATGGAGGTTTAGGGCTTGAGTTTAAAAATGGCTTTAAATGGAGATTTGAGGGGTCATTTGGACTCCGATTTTGATGTTTTTGATATGTATGAACTCGTGGGGAGACGAGAAATCTAATGATGTGAAAATTTCTATGTTTTGAGAAGTGGGCCCGGGGCTCGGGTTTTGCTAATTTCGAAATTTTTGGTATTTTTCGGTTGCTTTCGCTTGGGCTATGTTCCCTTGACATATTGTGACGTATTCGTTCTGATTTTTGATAGATTCGATGCGAGCAGAGGACGATTTGAGGGGTAAAGACATTGCGGAGTAGATTTTCACCGGTTCGAGGTAAGTAACCATTGTAAATATGGAACTGAGGGTACAAAACCCCGATATTTGACTTGATTTGATAAAAGCGGTGACACACATGCTAGGTGACGAGCGTGTGAGCGTGCACCGGTAGGGATTTTGACTTGGTCCATCCCATAGCGACTATTAAGTCGCGTAATTGATTTGGAAATCTATATTATTCTATGCTTCAGTCACTTATACTGTATTATGGGCTGTATGCCATATTTGGGGCCTTGTGCCGATCTGTAAAGACCCTTAGGGGCACTTTGACTATTTTCCTCACTTTACTTGTTTAAAGCATAGCCTCAGTCATGTTTTTACCTGTCAAATGTTTAAAATTGGTTTTATCATTCTACTCCTATTATAAGGGTTGTGTGGGCTGAGTTCCCTAAATTATATTGTTATGCCCGAGAGGCGGTGAGGTTAATGACTGAGAGAGGTCGAGAGCCTAATTGTGAGGATATTTATATATATGTGAGTTATGGATCGGGTTGTACGACGCAGTGATACTTATATGGATCGGGCTGTACGCCGCAGCGATATAGCGCTTGGGTTGTAGGAGCCGCTCCGGAGTCTGCACACCCCCAGTGATGTTGGATCGGGCTGCACGCCGCAACGATATAGCGCTTGGGCTGTAGGAGCCCCTCCGGAGTCTGCACACCCCAGTGAGCGCAGTCGACTATATATATGGATTGGGCTGTATGCCGTAGCGATATATGGATCGTGATGCATGTCGTAGCGGTTACTATTATTTCTGTTATAATGAGGTATATATGAGCCGAGTGCTGAGAGTAAGCACTAAGTGACGAGAATTGAGTCCCGAGTGATTGAGAGGCTGCCCGAGGGGCCATGTTCTAAGTGATTCCTTGCCCGAGAGGCCTTGTTATGCTATTTTCATTGCTCACTCTTCTTTTTTTAAACTAATCCTATGTTGGAAATACTGCTTAGTATATGATTTCAAGTTTTAAACTTAAAGTGTGGATTTTATGATGAAACTAGTTTTAAACTGTTAAGTCGAGCTATTATCCTGTTGCTATTTTCAGTTATATTTTTTAACTGCTCGTCACTATCTTCAGCCTTTATTTACTTTAGTTACTTACTGAGTTGGCGTACTCATGTTACTCCCTGCACCTTGTGTGCAGATCCAGGTGCCCGAGAGGCAGAGTGAGGACTTTCTGCCGAGTCAGTATTCACCGGAGATTACGAGGTAGCTGCATGGCGTCTGCAGCTCTGTTTTCTCCTCTCTATCCAATTTATTTTTGCATTTCCTAGACATGATGTACTAGATGTTCAGTTATGTATTAGAGGCTCTAGACTCATGACACCAGATTTGTTGGGCTGTGTAGTAGTGGCTATGTTGATTTTCCGCATATTTCTATCATTTTAATACTTATAATGGATTTCGCATTCAAAACTTATGTTAGACATTGTTGGAGTTGCTTAAGGATTATGATATCACTATATTGTACCATCCGGGAAAGGCCAATGTGGTGGCCGGTGCTTTGAGCCGAAAGACAGTGAGCATGGGGAGTTTGGCATATATCCCAGTTGGGGAAAAACCTCTTGCAGTTGATATCCAGGCCTTAGCCAATCAGTTTGTGATGCTAGAGACAGAGTTCAGCATAATGATGCTTGAGATGCGACCATCAGTGATGATGGGGTGTTGAGGATGCAGGGCCGGATTTGTGTGCCCAATGTGGATAGGCTTTGGGAGTTGATTCTGGAGGAGGCCCATAGCTCGCGGTATTCCATTCACCCGGGTGCCGCGAAGATGTATCAGGATTTGAGGCAGCACTATTGGTGGAGAAGAATGAAGAAGGATATTGTGGGATTTGTGGCTCGGTGTCTCAATTGCCAGCAGGTGAAATATGAGCATCAAAGACCGGGTGACTTGCTTCAGCAGATGGTTATTCCTGAGTGGAAGTGGGAGAGGATCACTATGGATTTTGTGGTTGGACTTCCACGGACTTTGAAGAAGTTCGATGCTATTTGGGTGATTGTAGATCGGCTGACCAAGTCCGCGCACTTCATTCCTGTGTGTACTACCTATTCTTTAGAGCCATTGGCATGGATCTATATCTGAGAGATTTTTTGTTTGCATGGTGTCCCAGTTTCCATCATTTCAGATAGAGGTACTCAGTTTACTTCGCAGTTTTGGAGAGCCATAAAGAGAGAGTTGGGTACTCAGGTAGAGTTGAGCACAACTTTTCATCCTCAGACGGATGGATAGTCCGAGCGCGCTATTCAGATATTGGAGGACATGTTACGTGCCTGTGTCATTGATTTGGGAGGGTCATGGTATGAGTTTCTACCGCTTGCAGAGTTTGCTATAACAACAACTACCAATCGAGTATTCAGATGACTCCATATAGGCCTTTGTATGGAAGGCGGTGTAGATCTCCAGTTGGTTGGTTCGAGCCTGGTGAAGCTAGGCTATTGGGGACTGATTTGGTACAGGATGCTTTGGAGAAGGTGAAGGTGATTCAGGAGAGGCTTCGTACATCGCAGTCGAGGCAAAAGAGTTATGCCGATAGGAAGGTTCGAGATGTGTCTTACATGGTTGGCGATAAGGTTCTGTTGAAGGTTTCACCCATGAAGGGTGTCATGAGATTTGGGAAGAAAGGGAAATTGAGTTCTCGGTTTATTGGGCCTTTTGAGGTGCTTCGGAGGATTGGGGAGGTGGCTTATAAGCTTGCTTTGCCACCCATCTTCTCTAGTGTGCATCCAGTGTTACTCGTTTCTATGCTTCAGAAGTATATTGGGGACTCGTCTCATGTTTTAAATTTCAGCACAGTTCAGTTAGATGATGATTTGACCTTTGATGTGGAGCCAATAGCTATTTTGGGTCGTCAGGTTCGGAAGTTGAGGTCAAAGGATATAGCTTTAGTGAAAGTGCAGTGGAGAGGTCAGCCAGTGGAGGAGTCTACCTGGGAGACCGAGCGGGAGATGCGGAGAAGATATCCTCACCTATTTGAGGCTTCAGGTACGTTTCTTGACTCGTTCGAGGACAAACGTTTGTTTCAGTTGGGGAGGATGTGACGACCCGATCAGTCGTCTTAGGAGTTACCGCTCTGTTTCCCTCATTTCTGCTTCTTTACGGTTTTTTATCTGTGTTTTATAGTATCGGGTTGGTCGGATTGAGTCCGGAAGGTGTTTGGTGAAGTTTGAGACACTTAGTCTCTTTTAAGAAGGTTTAAGTTGGAAAAGTCAACCGGATGTTGACTTATGTGTTAGAGGGCTCGGATATGAGTTTCGATGGTTTGGTTAGCTTCGGGAGGTGATTTATGACTTAAGAGTGTGATCGGAATGGGTTTTGGAGGTCCGAAGTAGAATTAGGCTTGAATTGGCAAAGTTGATATTTTAGCGATTTTCGGTTGATAGGTGAGATTTTGATATAAAGGTCGGGATGGAATTCCAAGAGTTGCAGTAGCTTCATTGTGTCATTTGGGATGTTTGTACAAAATTTCAGGTCATTCGGACGTGGTTTGGTGAGGTTTTTGATCAAAATCGTATTTCGGAAGATTTTAGAAGTTTAGGCTTGAATCCGATGTGATTTGGTAGATTTGATGTTGTTAGAGGTGTTTTGATGATTGGATCAAGTTTGAATAAGGTATTGGGTTATGTTGGTGCTTTTGGTTGAGGTCCCGGGGGCCTCGGGGTGATTTCAGATGGTTAACGGAAGAGTTGAAGTGTAATTGCAGCTGCTTGAGTTGCTGCTTCTGGTGTCTTCGCACCTGCGGTTTGGGTACCGCAGGTGCGGTGTCGCATATGCGGGGGAAGAACCGCAGAAGCGGTTTTGGAATAAAAGTCTGGGACCGCAGAAGTAGTAGAGGGCCCGCACCTGCGATTTTGGTCTCTTAAGTGAATTCCGCAGAAGCGGAGGGTAGACCGCAAATGCGGTACCACAGATGAAGTTAAAGTGTCGCAGATGCGAAAAAGACTGGGCAGAAGGTATATATTTCATCCTTCACGATTTTTGAAGGGTTTAACTATTTTTGAACTCGGAATTGGAAGCTTTGGACGATTTTGAAGAGGGAAATCAAAGAGACTTCGTTAAGGTAAGGATTTTGGACCTAAAATACACTTCTATGGTAGAATTTCATGAATTAAGGCTGTAATTAATGGGATTAAAGGGCTAAAAATAGAGGTTTAGGGCTTGAATTTAAGAGGGCTTTAAATGGAGATTTGAGGGGTCATTTGGACTCTGATTTTGATATTTTTGATATGTATGAACTCGTGGGGAGACAAGGAATCTAATGATGTGAAAATTTCTGAGTATTGAGAAGTGGGCCCGGGGCTCGGGTTTTGCTAATTTTGGGATTTTTCGGTTGCTTTCGCTTGGGATCTGTTCTCTTGGCATATTGTGACGTATTCGTTCTGATTTTTGATAGATTCAACGCGAGCGGAGGCCGATTTGAGGGGCAAAGGCGTCGCGGAGTAGTATTTTCACTGGTTCGAGGTAAGTAACCATTGTAAATCTGGAACTGAGGGTACAAAACTCCGGTATTTGACTTGATTTGATAAAAGCGGTGACGCATATGCTAGGTGACGAGCGTGTGGGTGTGCACCGGTAGGGATTTTGACTTGGTTCTTCCCGTAGCGACTATTAAGCCGCGTAATTGATTTGGAAATCTATATTATTCTATGCTTCAGTCGCTTATACTGTATTATGGGCTGTTTGGCATGTTTGGGGCCTTGTGCCGATCTGTAAAGACTCTTAGGGGCACTTTGACTATTTTCCTCACTTTACTTGTTTAAAGCATAGCCTCGGTCATGTTTTTACCTGTCAAATGTTTAAAACTGGTTTTATCATTCTGCTCCTATTGTGAGGGCTGTGTGGGCTGAGTTCCCTAAATTATATTGTTATGCCCGAGAGGCGGTTAGGTTAATGACTGAGAGAGGTCGAGAGCCTAATTGTGAGGATATTTATATATATGTGAGTTATGGATCGGGTTGCACGCCGCAGCGATGCTTAGATGGATCGGGCTACACGCAGTAGGGATGATTATATGGATCGGGCTGCATGCCGCAGTGATATATATATATTGGATCGGGCTGCACGCCGCAGCGATATAGTGCTTGGGCTGTAGGAGCCCCTCCGGAGTCTGCACACCCCCAGTGAGCATAGTCGACTATATATATGGATCGGGCTGCACGCCGCAGCGATGTTTATATTGATCAGGCTGCATGCTGCAGCGATATATATATATATTGGATCGGACTGCACGCCGCAACGATATGACGCTTGGGCTGTAGGAGCCCCTCTAGAGTCTTTACACCCCCAATGAGCGTAGTCGACTATAAATACATGGATCGGGCTGCACACCGCAGCGGTTACTATGATTTCTGTTATAATGAGGTATATATGAGCCGAGTGCTGAGAGTGAACATTAAGTGACGAGAATTGAGTCCCGAGTGACTGAGAGGCTACCCGAGGGGCCATGTTCTGAGTGATTCCTTGCCCGAGAGGCCTTTTTATGCTATTTTCATTGCTTCACTCTTCTTTTTTAAACTAAGCCTCTGTTGGAAATACTGCTAAGTATATGATTTCAAGTTTTAAACTGAAAGTGTGAATTTTATGATGAAACTGGTTTTAAACTGTTAAGTCGAGCTATTATCCTGTTGCTATTTTCAGTTATATGTTTTAACTGCTCGTCACTATCTTCAGTCTTTATTTACTTTAGTTACTTACTGAGTTGGCATACTCACGTTACTCCCTACACCTTGTGTGTAGATCTAGGTGCCCGAGGGGCAGAGTGAGGACTTTCTGTCGAGTCAGTATTCACCGGAGATTATGAGGTAGTTGTATGACGTCCGCAACCCAGTTTTCTCCTCTCTATCCAGTTTATTTTTGCATTTCCTAGACATGATGTACTAGATGTTCAGTTATGTATTAGAGGTTCTAGACTCGTGACACCAAATTTGTTGGGCTGTGTAGTAGTGGCTATGCTGATTTTTCGCATATTTCTATCATTTTAATACTTATAATGGATTTTGCATTCAAAACTTATGTTAGAAAAATGGCTTAATGTTATTGGTAAATGGGATGTGATTATGGGTTGTCGGCTTGCCTAATACTGTGATAGGCGCCATGACGACCGGTATTTGGGGTCTTGATAGTGACACCCAAATTTTTGGGGAATTATTTTATTGAGACATGGTATTCTGTATAAGTATTTTGGGATTTTACTCTTCAGCTTATTTATTATGTTTTCAAACCTAAAGAATGCATGAATTATTGTGGTTGTCGGCTTGCCAAGTATTGTGATAGACGCCATCACGACATGTGAATTTTGGGTCGTGACAAGCTAGTATCAGATCCTAGGTTACATAGGTATCACGAGTCATGAGTAGGTTTAGTAGAGTTTTGGAAATCGGTACAGAGACGTCTGTACCTATCTTCGAGAGGCTGCCAAATCCTTAGGAAAACTTCACTTTCTTTTATTCTTGTCGTGTGAATTGTTGATTCCGGAAACTAAATTTTTGTTATTCTATTCTCTCATAGATAGTGAGGAGACATGCTACCGGGTCTGACAGACCACCATTAGTACCACCAGCTAGGGCCACGATGGGCCGAAGCCGTGGCAGAGGCTGAGGTGCAACTCGTGTAGTAGCTAGAGCAACATCTGTAGACCTACTAGTTGCTCCAGCTCAAGAGTGGATTCCAGATATAGTTGAGCTAGTGGGACCAGCTCAAGCACCAGCTGTGCCCATTGTGATTTCAAGCCTTCAGGATACTTTGGCCCAGATATTGACTATTTGCACTAGCGTTGCTCAGGAAGTTTCAGCTCAGACCGCACCAGCCACTTCTTAGGCCGGGGGAGGTACTCATACTCCCGTTGCCCGTACTCCAAAGCAGGGGTTGTAGGGACTTCAGATATCGGGGGTACTACCAGTCCAACCGGTTATATGTGCTCATGCCCAGATGGGTCCTATTATGAGTGATAAGGAGCAGAAAAGACTAGAGAGGTTTGGGAGACTCAGACCTCTATCCTTCAGTAGGGCTGAGACAGAGGATGCTCAGGATTTCTTGGATAGGTGAGAGTGGATTCTTCGCACGATGGTTATTCATGGCATGAGTTCTCCATTCTCTTCTTGGAAAAATTTGTGCCACAAACCCACAGGGAGGAGCTGCGCAGGCAGTTCGAGTAGCTACATCAGGAAGGCATGTCTGTGACCTAGTATGAGATGAGGTTTTCAGAGTTGGCTCATCATGCAATTTGGTTGGTTCCCACAGAGAGGGAGAGGATTAGAAGGTTCATTAATGGCCTCAACTATTAGTTGTGTTTATTTATGACTCAGGAGAATGCATCAGGTGCAAAGTTCGATGAGGTAGTTGATATTGCTCGACAGCTAGAGTTTGTCTGCACTTAGGAGCATGAGGAGAGAGAGGCCAAAAAGCCTCGTGGTTTGAGTGGTTTCAGTGGTGTTCCTCCTAAGGGTCAGTCCCACCACAATAGGGGTCGTCCTTATAGGCCCGCTCAGATAGCTCGTCCAATTCATTTTGGTGCATCCGTTATCCACGGTTCTTACAACAGTTATTTGGGTTAGTCACCATTCAGTGCATTACCAGCGCAAGGTTCTTACCCTGCCTTATTTGCTCAGGTTTCTATAGGAAGTTCCTCAGGTTATCAGGAGCAGCAACTCCGTTAGAAGATGGGTTGTTTCGAGTGTGGGGATTTGAGTCATCTTAAGAGGGATTACCCTAGATTGTTGAGTGGCGTTCCACAGTAGGGTTCTCGGCCGGTGATACTAGCAACCATCAGCGACACCACCCGCTCAACCAGCTCAGGGTGGGGCTCAGGAAGCTAGAGGTCGTCCTAGAGGGGGAGGCCGATCAGGTGGTGGTCATGATCTATTCTATGCTGTTCCTGCTAGGCCAAATATCGTTGCTTTAGATGCAGTGATCACAAGTATTATTTCAGTGTGCCACAGAGATGCTTCTACATTATTTGACCCTGGTTCTACTTACTCGTATGTATCATCATATTTTTCTCGTTCTTTGCATATGCCATGTGAGTCCTTAGTTTCACCTGTTCATGCATCTATGCCGGTGGGCGATACTACTATTGTGGACTGTGTGTATCGGTCGTGTGTGGTGACTATTGGGAGATTAGAGACCAGAATTTATCTTTTATTGCTTAGTATGGCTGAATTCGATGTGCTTTTGGGTATGGATTGGTTGTCTCTGTGTCATGCTATTCTAGATTATCACGCTAAGACCATGATGCTGGCGATGCCGGGGTTGCCGAGGATCGAGTGGAGAGGTTCTCTAGATTATGTTCTCAGTAGGGTGATTGCTTATTTGAAGGCCCAACGGATGATCGGGAAGGGTTGCCTGTCATATTTGGCCTTTGTGAGAGATGTTGGTGCAGATACTCCTACTATTGATTCTGTTCCTGTTGGTGCGAAACCTTTAGGATGTGTTTCGTGCAGCCCTGCCTGGTATGCCACCCGACAGGGATATTGATGTCGGTATTGACTTGGTGTCGGGCACTCAGCCTATTTCTATTCCTCCGTATCGTATGGCACTAGCAGAGTTGATGGAATTGAAAGAGTTCAGGAACTTCTTGATAAGGGGTTTATTAAGCCTAGTATGTCACCTTGGGGTGACCCAGTTCTGTTTGTGAAACAACATAATGGTACTATACGGATGTGCATCGACTACAGATAGTTGAACAAAGTTACAATCAAGAACAAGTATCCTTTGCTGCGTATTGATGATTTATTTAACCAGCTTTAGGGAGCGAGGGTGTTCTCTAAGATCAATTTGAGGTCTGGGTATCACTAGTTGAAGATTCAGGACTTGGATATTCTAAAGATAGCATTCAGGACATGCTATGGCCATTGTGAGTTCCTTGTGATTTCCTTTGGCTGACAATGCTCCAGCAACATTTATGCTTCTGATGAACAATGTATTTCAGCCTTATCTTGACTCGTTTTTCATAGTATTTATTGATGATATCCTGGTATACTCCTATAGCCAGGAGGAACATGCTCAACATTTGAGGATTGCATTACAGAGGTTGAGTGAGGAGAAGCTTTATGCCAAGTTCTCCAAGTGTGAGTCTTGGCTCAGTTCGATGGCATTCTTGGGGCACGTGGTGTCTAGTGAGGGGATCGAGGTAGACCTAAGGAATATAAAGGCGGTTCAGGGTTGGCCCAGACCGTCTTCAGCTACCAAGATTCGGAGTTTTCTTGGCTTGGCCAGATATTATTGTCGCTTTGTGGAGGATTTCTCGTCCATTGCACCGCCTATGACCAAATTGACCCATAAGGGTGCTCTATTTAGGTGGTCGGCTGAGTTTGAAGAGAGCTTTCAGAAGCTCAAGACTGCCTTGACCACAACTCCAGTTCTAATTTTTCCTTCAGCGTCGGGTTCTTATACAGTGTATTGTGATGCTTCTCTAATTGGTATTGGGTGTGTCTTGATGCAGGAAGGTAGAGTGATTTCTTATGCTTCACGCTTGTTAAATACCCATGAGAAGAACTATCATGTTCACGATTTGGAATTAGCAGCCATTGTTCATGCATTGAAGATTTGGAGGCATTTATCTCTACGGTGTGTCTTGTGAGGTATTTATAGGTCATCAGAGTCTACAACACTTATTCAAACAAAAGGATCTATATTTGAGATAGCGCAGATGGTTGGAGCTGCTAAAGGAATATGATATTACTATTTTGTATCATCCCAGGAAGGCCAATATAGTAGCCGATGCCTTGAATAGAAAGGCGGTGAGTATGGGTAGTCTTGCATTTATTCCTGTTGGTGAGAGACCACTTGCATCAGATGTTCAGGCCTTAGCCCATCAGTTCGTGATATTAGATGTTTCGGAGCCCAGTCGGGTTCTAGCTTGTGTGGTTCTCAATCTTCCTTATATGATCGCATGAAAGAGCGTCAGTATGACGATCCCCATTTGCTTGTCCTTAAGGACACGGTTTAGCATGGTGATGCCAAGGAGGTTACTATTAGGGATGATGGGGTGTTAAGGATGCATGGTCGGATCTATGTACCCAATGTAAATTGGCTGTGGGAGTTGATTCTTAATGAGGCCCATAGTTTGCGGTAATCTATTCATTCGTGTGTCGCAAAGATGTATCGGGACTTAAGGCAGCATTATTGGTGGAGGAGGATGAAGAATGATATAGTGGGGTTTGTAGCTTGGTGTCTAAATTGTCATCAGGTGAAGTATGAACATAAGATACATGGCGGATTGCTTCAAAGACTTGAGATTCCATAGTGGAAATAGGAGTGTATCACCATGGACTTTGTAGTTGGGCTCCCACGAACTACGAGGAAGTTTGATGCAATTTGGGTTATTGTGGATCGGTTGACCAAGTCCGCACATTTTATTCCAGTTGGGACTACTTACTCTTCGGAGCGATTGGCTGAGATTTATATCCGTGAGATTGTTCGCCTTCATGGTGTGTCAGTGTCCATCATTTCAGATCGGGGCATGTAGTTTACATCACATTTTTGGACAGTAGTGCATCGAGAGTTAGGAACACAAGTTCATTTGAGTACAACATTTTACCCTTAGATGAACGGACAATCTGAGTGCACTATTCAGATATTGGAAGATATGCTACGTGCTTGTGTTATAGATTTCGGGGGTTCTTGGGATCAGTTTCTAATGCTTGCAGAGTTTGTCTACTATAACAACTACCAATCGAGCATTTATATGGCTCCACATGAGGCTTTGTATAAGAGACGATATCGATTTCTGGTGGGTTGGTTTGAGCCGGGTGAGGCTAGGCTATTGGGTACTGACTTAGTTCAGGATGCTTTGGACAAGGTCAAGCTGATTCAGGATCGGCTTTGCACGGTACAGTCTAGATAAAAGAGTTATGCCAATCGGAAGGTTCATGATGTTGCTTACATGGTGGGGGAGAAGGTATTACTCAAACTTTCGAGTATGAAGGGTGTTATAAGGTTCGGGAAGAATGGCAAGTTGAGCCCTCGGTATAATGGGCCTTTTGAAGTGCTTGAGAGGATTAGAGAGGTGGCATATAGACTGGCATTACCGCCTAGTATGTCGAGTGTTCATGCAGTGTTTCATGTTTCCATGCTACGGAAGTATGCCGCCGATCCGTCTCATATTTTGGATTTTAGTACGGTTCAGTTGGATGGTGATTTAACTTATAATGTGGAGTCTATGGCCATTTTGGATCGGCAAGTTCAAACATTGAATCTAACACTATTTTCAACACCTATTCATGAATCTAAATTGACTTATAAGTAATCTTAACTTTGATTTGGTCCGTTATTCATGAATCTAACACTATTTTCAATACCTATTTTTGTAATTTGGGGGATTAGAATAGAAATTTTCCCAAACTTGATTTGAGGTTTTGAAGGCCGAATCAGAGTTGGAATTTAATAAGTTTGGTATGGTTGGACTCGTGGTGGAATAGATGTACAGAATTTGTAACTTTTGTTGGATTCCGAGGCATTAACCCCACGTTGACTTTTGTGTTGACTTTTCGGCTTTCGATTAAGAATTCAGCATTTTCATATGGAATTGATTCTTATAACTTGTATTGATTGTATCGAATTATTTTTAGCTAGATTTGAGGAGTTGAGAGGTCGATTTGCGAGGCAATGGCTTGCTAGCGGAGTGATTAAATTTGCTTGAAGTAAGCATCTTATTTAAACTCGATTGAGGCACCAGTTGACTGAATTGTTGTGATAGCTACGCGCTATTGAGTGGGCACATGCATGGGGATTGGCCCATGTGCGGGCACCGGGGTTATATATTCATGTTCGGGTTGTGCTCGGGCTCTTATTAGCCCAAGAGTGATTGTTAAGCTTAACGCTATGATATCTCACATGTTGTGACCGTTTATGTTATCTATTTGAGTCATGTTGAGGCTACATAGGGGTAAACATCCCTGAACGAACTTGATAAATGCTTTTCAGTGATAAAATTACTGATTTAAGTTACAATAACACACTTTGCACATGCCTACACTTTAGCATATCATTTATACCAGTCCAGGAACATGAGAATCTTACTTCATTCATCACATACGAGTGTACTTGTTTAACTGCTCTTGTATGATATATTTGGATTGGAGGCCTATGACTATGTTGGGCGGATTATGTTATTGTCACGTGAGTTGTCTGTGCAGATCCATATATTGATATTATTGGCACGTGAGTTGTTCGTACAACACGTGAGTTGTCCATGCGGATCCATATACTGATACTATTGAACGTGAGTAGTCCATGTCGCACGTGAGTTATCCATGCAAGTTCTATTGTTAGCATGTGAGTTGTCTGTGCAACTTGTGAAATTTGTATTTCCTTGATCATTTATCTGATTTAGTTGTTTCCTTCCTCTACATGCCATGATATTGTCTGAGCAGGTATTTGAAAAGTGGCATTCATGCAACAACCACAACTCTAGAACTGATAAACTATAAAGTTAAAGGAAGAGAAGATGAAGAAAAAAACTGAGAATCCTTGCTCCCGGGTGATCCGCACGTTGTTCTCCCTCCAAAAAATGTCCAACCCTCCTAAAATAGGTTTAGAACCCCTTTTATACATATTGGGGCAGTGTAGGGTTGATATCACCAAGTCCAAGCCGAATTAGGACAAAATTTGTCCTTCATCATTTTGGTTGGTGCCTGGCGCAAACCTAGACACTGAACTTCTTAGCCTGCTGTTAGTGGCGTTTTGGTCGGTGCCTAGCGCAAACTTGGGCACCAAACTCGTACTTTTCCCAAATTCTTCCGTTTTTAATTTAATTTCCATGCCAATTTTTCAAATCATTTCCATTCGACTCCTACACATAAAAACACCACGAATTAGAACAAACCATTACATTACATATAAAAAACCCCACAAAATATGAGTAAAATGCAAGGTGATATGCATATAAATATGCATACTTTATGCTGAATATCATTCATGCACACACAGATAATGTTCCTACGTAACTTGATGAATTAGTTTTAAATATTGTTGAGTGCCGATTTAAAAAGGTAGGACTGTACCAGAATAACTAGTATTATTAATAATTTAAGATTCTCCTACGTTGCCTTGTTTATTTACGATACTTATTGAGTTAGTTGTACTCATACTACACTCTGGACTTCATGTACAAATCCAAGTACTTCTGGTCACGGAGGTTGCTAGTGTTGGAACTTACTTAGTTAGGAGACTATCAAGGTAGCTGCCTTGGCGTCCGCAGACCTTGACTCTTCTCCTTAATCTCGTTGTTTTATTTGTATTGTTCTAGATTTCTAGATGGTGTCTTATCAGTCGGTCTATGTTGTCATTTAGATGCTCATGTACTCAGCGACACCCGAATTTTTGGGGAATTATTTTATTGAGACATGGTATTCTGTTTCAATATTTTGGGATTTTACTCTTCAGCTTATTTATTATGTTTTCAAACCTAAAGAATGTGTGAATTATTGTGGTTGTCGGCTTGCCTAGTATTGTGATAGGTGCCATCATGATATGTGAGTTTTGGGTCGTGACAATTATTCATCTTGTGAAAGATCCTAAGACTGATATTTACTAACATATTATGTTAAATCATTATTTTTGAAGCTATTAAAGCAATTCATATATTATTATTTTTTAAAAGATAGGGATCTTTACACAAATAGCCGGTCATATTTATTGTTTACTTTTTTCTAGCCATCTACATACATTATATATTGATTATACATAATTATACATATATAATACATAAATTATGTATATATTATGCTTTCACCAACTATTTTTAGTTTAAGCGGCTATTTGGCTTAATTCTTCAAAAAGATACACGGATGAAGCACGAGCCCAGAATCAGCTAATTAGCTAATCTTTACTTTATTTTTTTCTCAAGGCTTATCCACTCCCAATACACACTTAAAAATGAGTGGAAGAGGTCGTTAGAAGAATAGTACCCAACTTATGAATCGGGGTCGATTTTCTCAGGGAGCTAATAATGGGTGTTAGAGTGTATACTTGATGCGTAAAGACAAAAAAGCTTAAATACACTTCTAAACAAGTTCGTGCTGCAAATTACTTCTATGAACTACACTATCAATGCTCAATTAGAGAAATAAAACTAGCAATTGACTATTTGTTTTTGGTTGTTTTCAAATTGGTAAAAAGCCCAGGGATGTAACATTTACCTAATAGGTTAATTATTAAAAAACTTGTTTTATTGATTGGGGTGTATTATATCTCTCAACTCTAAGTTACCCACTCAATACCTCTCGGTCATAGAGTGATTTTGCCAAATTTGGCTTTCTTAAGCCCAAATGGGTATCAAGCTAAATAGTTGATATGAGCTCAAGTTGGATTTTTTCTATCTCTAGTTCAAACCCTTTAATTAGGCTAGTCAAATCCTTAGCTAGCCCAATTTCTTGTTAGCCAAGTTTTCCTAGACTAGGTCCTTCTTTCTCAAGTAACGACCAAGTCAAAAATGCATGAATAAATATTTGCAACCATTAATTCAAAAATTAAAGCATGAACAAGGATAAATAACAAATATCCAGCCATAAATAAGCATTAAATTAAATACCCATAAGGTTTACATACTATGGTTGCGTCACAACCCTAGTAAATGTCTAGCTACTCATAGTTGAAAGTGAAGAAAACAGAGAAGAAACACTAATTAAACCCATAATATAAAATTAAAATTGTAAACTATGATATTTTTGTCCTAAAACGGTCACAAGTTACCCAAAATGGTAAACTACAATGGCTACAGCTGAGAAAACTTCAAAACTTGACCTAGAAATGTAATTCCCTTCTATTTATAGTGGCTCAAAATTCACTGACAAAGATGCTCCTGGGGAGGTTCTACAGTCGCACAATTCCATGTGTGGTCCGTAGATTGCTTGAATATGCAGGGGATGGATTCTGTAGACGCACAATTTGATCTGCGGTTGCAATCACCATATGGCGAAGAATGTGTGCGGTCCGCACTTCAGGCAAGGCTTCAGTCTTTGTCATTTTACACACTCTCTGAACTTTTTGAATTCTTGTTAGTGCAACCAGGTTCTGCGGCCGCACATACTATGTGCGGTCTGCACTTCTTTTTCAATTACTTCTGGGCTTCTTCATTAGATATGTGGCCGCAAAGAGAATTCTACGGTGCACACTTACTTCTGCGGTCGCAAAAATACTTCTGTGGACCACACTTCTTTTCTGCTGCGCCTCTTCTTGCCTTGTGAGTAAGAACACTCATTTTTGAGTTGAATGTCTTCATAAGAGCCCAAATCTCCAACATTCCTGCAATTTGCACACTTTCATTAGCTTTGGGAACATAAATCAATACTTTCGGACTAAATCAAAAGTAAAAAGGTACTAATAAGTAATCAAAAATCCACACTTATCAACTCCCCCCCAAACTTAGTCTTTGCTTATCCTCAAGCAAATAGATTAGTTTCCACCTCCTCAAAGTAAAAGGTCATTATACAGAGTCAATGGTAAGCCATCCATACTGAATTGGGACAAACAATTACCCACACTACTCATGCATTATCAACAAGGTGACAAGTCAAGTATCCCTGCACATATAGTTCTAACGTGACATTTGAGCTTCAAGAATTGACTTTACTCATCAAGGACTCTTATTCTATTATATAGGTCATGGTGAACTCCAAACTCTTCCTCCTCTACCTTCCATTTGCAAAGCTCACTTCAAAGGCTAGCACTCAATCTTAAAATTCATGAAAGGTTCACTCTTCTCTCACAAGAGAATGTCAAAAGTACAACTTTAAGTACCATAGAATTACCCCTCATGTAGATCACCACTAATGTAAGCTCACTTGGTTCAAAAGCAAGTAGGACTTCTTTTGGGTTGTAATGAAGGTTTTTGGGTTAGGGTAGGATACCATATGGTTAAGTGGTTACGCCTTTCCTTAAGCACTCCACATTTTTATTTCTTGGCTCACAATTACAATCTCTTAGAGACATTCTCTTTTCATTGAGGGCTAGAGAGACTTGACATCATTCTTTCTTGTCCATTTCATTCTTTTTCTCCCTTGATGCTCATGTTAGGAATCATTACCTCTTTTTGAATCCATCAACCTTCCACTATTCTCATTTTTGCATTTTTTTTTTGTTCTTTTTCTTTTGCCTTCTTTTTGTATAGAGATCATTTCTTTTCTCTTTATGTGCCTTGATACCTATTTCAAATTCCTCAACTCCCCCCCCTCAAAACTTATACCTTAAGCCACTTTTCTCACAAAAAATGTTAAGGAAGGTCCGGGTGCCAAAAGAGGATCACGACAGAACGGGTAAATGCTTATAATATGGTTATCAAGTGAGAAAGGCTAGAGGCTCAAAGGGGGTTGACTAGGGATAACAACATAAGTTGGCAATAGAAAGTCAAACAGGCCAAGGAAAGACTACAATCATTTCTCAAACCAAGCAAAACTTAGGATTTCACCTTGAAGCACATTCGAAGCAAGTTCTAGACCATTCGCCTGGATACTTGGAATAGCAATAAATCACCTCACCCCTCACATAACTAGACCGTAAAAGAGGATTGAGTCGAGAGCCTACAACAACCACACTCAAGTTTAAAGATCACTATGGTCCAACAAACCACTAGATGATTACCAAAGTCAACTCAAGAGTCTCAAAGTCACTAACTAGAGCTATTTTCTTTCAAAAATATTGTTTTAAACCATAAGTACGTAGTTAAGTGTATTGGTACCAAATGAAACATGAATAACTCTTTTTCGAGAATGACTTGATTAGGCCTTTTATTCATTACTACTACTATTATTATTACTTAAACATAAAAACAGATTCATTCCCTTGAAGGTTGTCACACCATCCATCGTTGCGACGAGTCACCCTGTTCATACAAAAACTATTTTTGGAAAGAACCATGGCATTAAGAAAACCAAAGGTTTATTATCTACGGAAGCATAAAACGAAGCTGCTATCAAAACAACAACTAAAGTGGAAGCATAAAGAAGCTAATTAACAATAACTACTAAAGATAGATAAACTACAAATAAGAAAAGGAACAGCATCATCCAATTATTATAGTACAAATGTATTTAAAATGTGTCAATGTCAAATTAAATAAACTCCACCCCCAAATAAAAGTAAGCATTGTCCCCAATACTTAACAAAATAAGAGTGAAAGGAGAGAGGGTGAAGAAAACTCCCTAAGGATCCTTGGACATATCAGTGTCCCCAGCAATATCATCTCTTGTTGGGTCAGCCAAATGTATCTCAACATCATCATATTTGGGCGTGGCGGGAGTGATAAACATCATACACACTACCTCAGCAGTGTCAACAGCAAGGTCTGGCTCCTCAGATTGGCCAACTGGTGCAACCAGTGCAGATGTTGTCAATGGATCTGGGGCGGATTGGTCTGGGTCAAGTAACATATCAAATGGTAAATCCCCAGCCATCGCAAGTATAGTCACCTCCTTCCTGAGCTTGTTAGCCGACTTCTTGCTTGCTTGGGACTTTCTCATCTTCTTCACTTCTTTGGACAACTCCTCAATCACCGAACCATGTTGTACCAGAGTATCCATGATCATCTTCTAGTTGTCCAGAATCTTCTTCAATTTCTCATCAAGATCAGAGGAGACATGCGGTGCCTGTGTAGATGACTGCACTGCAACAATACTAGATATGTCAGACAATTTTGAAGTAGTTGTCTGTATCCAGTTATTGAGACTCGCTAATGTCTAGGAGAGTCGCAGAGCAAACAATGGAATTGTAGGCATGGGCACTGGCCTCGGAGCTGGAGCACGGTTTGCACTGGGGGTTGTGGTAGGATCTGAAGGTAATGGCGGATGCATAGCAACAATACTAAAAGAGGGCTCAATAGAGGTGGATGGAATGTCAGCTGTCTTAGTAACTACCACTACTGGCTCATCAGGCTGGCCTGTAGTGGTAGAAGGTTGAGCTCTCTTCTTTGGGTTGGTCGTATCCATCAATGAATACCAGTCAAATGGCTTCTTCGACTTCATCTTGGTGCTATAAGTTCTTGGCTCTACCTTTGTTATCAGTGAGGTACTCTGTGATAATGTTTGGATAAGGATCTGCTGAGCTAGACTGCTATGCTACCAATGAAATGTTGGCCGATGTCACGACACCCATATTAATTGGGTACCCATCGATGATAGAAGCCACAAGAACAGCTCGAGGAAGAGGTAGATGAGTCTCATTCTGGCACGAGACAAATTTGCTGCAAATAAAAGTCTGCCATCCCTTTGCCTCAAATGCAAAGTGCTCTGGTGGATGGGAACCCCAACAGTAAACCATGGTGGTGGTGGCCCAAGTGGTGCTAATATCTGCTAGCTAAGGTTAGACTTCTTATTTCATTGCACATTTCTCCAAATACTCCTCCGGCTCCAAGTCCTCAAACCCAAGTACGCGCTTATAGTGTACTGATCAAACCTTACCTTGAGGTTGCATACTTTAGTCACCTTCATCACATTCTTAATGTGAGAAACATTTGCGCAAAATTCTCAAACGAGGTACTCCTTGGAATCCTCAACTCTCTCAATAAACCACATCTAATCTTTCTTTCTCTGAACTGCCTCAAATCTCCATGTTGTATTTATCCAAATGCTTCAATAGAAACTGCCGCTCAAGTGTCAAGAATCTCACTGGCCACCACATACAAAAATCAGTAAAGGTAGCCAAACTGACGAACCTATCCTCCTATATCTCCCCTTTCTTCAATATCTCAACTCTCGTGGATGTACCATCTCCCCATCTACCATCATCAGGGATATCCAACAATATGTGCCTCTGTGTTTGGGGAAACTACTGGCTTAGAGGTCTGGCTATCACTTTCCGATCCCTCGGAAGTGCTGTGAGAAGAAGAGGCCCCATCTATGAGTTGCAATCTCCCCTTGTGGCCTAGACTGTGTGCCTGTCTGCTCCTCCTGAACAGAGGCTGAGTTTCCCTCTGAAGCTTTCCTAGACGAGACATAAGAATTAGATTCAGAGAGGTTTGCACCTCTCCGTATGCTAGTTGTGGACTTCTTCCAGATAGTTTTGGGTTGGCCTAGGGGCAAGGTACCTCTACCTCGACCCCTAGAAGATTCACCTTTTTCTTTTGTCGTTTTGCCGCAGCCTTGCGATTGAACCATTTTTTGTATCAAAGCAAAGAAGATTGTTAGTTTCAAGTCATCATTCAACACATTCAAGACTTATGTAAGCAACGGGTAACAATGTGGACACAATGAGGTTATGACTAAAACAACAAGCTGCTGAAATTGAGTTCTACGGTCCGCACATTTTTTATGTGCGGTCGCCGAATGGAAGTGTTGTCCGCATAATTGCAAGTGCAGCCGCACTTCAGTTAATCAATATTCAGAGGCCCAGAAGCCTCTCTGAAGATAGTGTGATGCTTGTTTTGAGGTCGTATGAGAAATTTGAGGTTCACACATTTTCAATTACAACCTCTTTGAGTTTTATGCGGTCTTCATAATTAAAGTGCGGGCGCAGATGCACTTACTTCAATAGGTCGCCCAAAACTTCGAATCTACGGACCGCACAAATTCAAGTGTGGCTGCAGATTTCAAAAACTATGCACAAGCAACTTTTCTACTTAGGTTTTTCAATTACTCGCACAAATGGACATGGCAACATGGTATAAACTTGAAATTGCACTAACCCAATTCCATTAGAGCATGTATTATCAATTACCCAGTTCAGGTCTATCCCACATGAACACATGGATGAACTCAAATAAAAGATGGTCTAAAAAAAACTAAAATTTTAAAAATTAAACTAACACAAAAATTTAACATGAAGTGAAGCATACTAGATAGAGTGAGTCCTCTGGTTGTATAAGCACAGGTGGTTGTGTGTGTGGGACAATGAAAATCTCTTAGGAAATTAACAGGGCAACAATGTTTGTTAGGAAAGTGAAAAGTGAAAAATGAACTCCAAACTTCTATTTATACCAAGAGGTTTAAGAGGGAAAAGAGTCAAGTGCGGCCGCATAATTCCATGTGCAGTCTGCACTCTGTCACCTGGGTAAGCTATCTCTGCTCTTAATGTGTAGTCTGCCCATTTTTGGATGTGGTCACAGATTAGCCTCCGCACTGACAAGCTCAAACTTTCGAGAGTTAACATTTTTATACTTTTGCAAGATTCTAATTTGTGCAGTCTGCATGAGAAATATGCGGCTGCAAATGCCTTCCTGTTGTGGCACACAAAAATGTGCAGTCCACAAATCTTTGAACACTTAGCCATTTTTTAGTTCACCCTTCTTGCAAATCACACGCAACCATGTAGCACACTTCAAATCAGGATAGAACGCAAATAACACCTAACTACAAGAAAAAAAGGAAAAGAACATGGGTTGCCTCCCAAGAAGCGCCTGATTTAACGTCGCGACACGACGTAGAATACCCTCAAGTGAAGTAAATAACCGCCACCACGTGGCTATCTCCAACCTTGCCCAAGTAGAGATTCACCCGATGACCAGTGACTCTGAATACTTCATTGTTTTTGTTCTTTAAGTCTAATACACCAAAAGATGTCACACCAACAATTTCAAATGGACCACTCCACATGGATTTTAGTTTTAACATTCTCAACCTTGAGTTAAACAACAATACAAAATCGCGCACCTTGAACTATTTGTTCCAAATGTATTTGTCATGAATACATTTCATCTTTTCTTTGTACAAGGACGAACTCGCATATGCATGGTACCGAAATTCATCCAACTTATTCAAATGTGCAACCCGCAAATTAGCGGCTACATCCCAATCAAGATTCAACTTCTTTAGAGTCCACATTGCCTTGTGCTCTAGTTCCACCGGAAGATGACAAGATTTCCCAAGCACCAACTGGTATGAAGACATTCCGATTAGTGTTTTGTAAGATGTCCGATAAGATCATAACGTATCATCAAGCTTCTTGGGCCAATCTGCCCGATTAGCATTCATCATTTTAGACAAGATACTCTTTATCTCCCGGTTAGAGACTTCCACTTTCCCACTAGCTTGTGGATAATAGGGAGTCGTGACCTTGTGAGTTACACCATACTTGCTAAGTAAAGTGTCAATAGCTTTGTTGCAAGAGTTTGATCCTCCATCATTTATGATTGCACGTGGAGTACCAAATCTTGTGAAAATATTCTTCTTCAAGAAGGCCACTATGCTTCGCGCCTCATTGTTTGGTAAAGAGACAACCTCAACCTATTTGGACACATAATCAACAGCAACCAAGATGTAGGTGTTTCCACAAGAACTCACAAAAGAGCCTATGAAGTCAATGCCCCAAACATAAAAAAAATGTCAATCTCCAAGATGGTTGTGAAAGGCATTTTATTTTCTTTGAGATTCCACCTGCCCGTTGACATTCATCATATCTTTTTACCAAATCACTAGTATCTTTGTAAAGAGTAGGCCAATAGAAACCACAACTAAGCACTTTGACCACCGTTCTTACTCCACCATGATGACTACCATATGGCAAAAAATGACAAGCCCCAAGAATATCACATTGCTATTCTTCCGGTACACACCTCCTAATCACCCCATCCATACAAATCCAAAAAACATATGGTTCATCCCAATAATAATCTTGACAATCTCTTTTGAGCTTCTTCCTTTGTCTTGAAGAGAACTCATCTGGATGATTCCACACACAAGAAAATTCTCCAAGTCCGCGAACCATGGTACCTCTTTTATTGAAATTGCCAAAAGTTGCTCTTTGGGAAGAAGTCATTGATTTCAAGGCCATCATGCGGCCTCCCCTCCTCCTCCAACCGAGGCAGGTGGTCCACCACTTGGTTTTTATTATATCTTGCATTTTTATACGTTAAAGTTTCATCTTTAGTTAATTGACATAGACTCGGGGATGAGATTATCTTGAGGTTAACATATTTATACTATTTATAACAAGCGATAAGTAAGTGCCATGAAGGATAAAGGGTACACGAATTAAATAAAATGAGTTTCGTTGAAGGTTGTCGATTTGGGATAAAATATGATCCGACCCATAGTACCCAGTATTTATGGACTAGTACCATATAAGGTACCATATGACCGTAACAGTATGACGTGTAAAGTATATTAAAAATGAGTGGTATTTTAAGTAATTTGAGATAATTCTTAATTATGTGGATAATTGGTTAATTATCGGGTAACGGGGCATTACCTAATTAACTAATAAGTTGGATAAAGATTAAAATTTCCCCCCACCCCACGTGGTAGCAAGACACATCTTAAGCAAATGACTCTTAGTCATTTTGATTAGGTGGTAACCTAAAATGCTAGTTATAAGACACTTCAATACACAACCCTACAACCAGATATGATTTCTTGCAAAAATTCCTACAAAATTCCTACAAATTCCTTACAATACACCACAATCAGGCGTTAGAAATTCCCACAAATTTTTCAACAAAATGTCTTGCAATCAAACAATTCCAACAAAAATTATTAGCACCTTAGCAACGTAAAATTTTACGCTTCTAAAGGAGTACGGTGCAACCTTTTTCAAGAATATCACATGGATTTTTCTATACTCCAGGTATGTTAAGGCTAAGCTCTTCCTTCATTTTGGCATGATCTCGTAATTACACGAGTTTGATAATGAGACATAAAGAAAAATTCTTATCCCGAAATTTACGTATATTTTCCTAGTCTTGTAAGTTACAATATTCTCCTTATCGGAACTTCATATTCAATTGAGTATTTCCTTCTTCCAGTCAAGAGATTAGATTCTATATATACAGTATTACAGTATTTTCATTACCATCTAGCTATAATCGATGGGGGCCCTATTAGGCAACCCCTAATCAGATGGTAAGTTATATACCAAGCCTACTGTGGTCGATCGCCTATGAGCGAGCCTAGTTGGTCTAGATACAGAGCCTAGCATGGCCGAGCTCCTATGAGCGAGCCTTATATGGCAGAGCAATTATATATACATACTGAGCCTTATAGGGCTGGACAACTATTTTACTTACTATATGGATAGAGTTGAGTCAATATCAGCAAGTGAGCATATCTTCAGATTATCTTTGACTCCCAGTTACTTCCAGTTATTATATTATCAGTTCAGTTTCAGCTTTCAATTATATTATTGCCTTGCATACTCGGTATATTATTTCGTACTGATGTCCTTTTTTCTAGGGACGCCAAATTTCATGCGTGTAGGTTCAGACAGACAGATGAGTAAACCTCCTTAGTAGGTGTTGCCCGAGTTCAGCTTTATCGGTAAGCTCCACGTCCTTTGGAGTTGTCAGTCTAGAAGTTTTGTGTATATATGCATATAGGCTTTTAGTACGTCGGGGCCCTGTTCCGATCACAATACATCTACCAGTAGAGGCTTGTAGACATATCATGTCAGTTAGTGCAGTATGTTGGGCTTGCAGGCCCTGTACATATATTTTGTTGACTTGTCAGTTATAGTAGTTATGACGGCCTTGTCGGCCCAGCTTTATGTTGACATTTAGCCAGTGTTAGCCTCTATTTAGTTTTATATTTTTTTCGCACATTATCTTGTAATATGGCCCATGGCCAAAATATGACATTACATGTTCAGAGTCTCTTAGTCGTAAGTGGTACGCAAGGATATGTGAGACATCGGGTGCCGGTCTCGCCCCCCAAGCTCGGGGCGTGACAATTTCCATTACCTTTCCTATCTTGGATGTCAATATCAAATTCTTGTAACAAGAGTACCCATATCATCAACTGAGCTTTAGAGTCCTTTTTGCTCATAAGATATCGAAGCGGTGCATGGTCCGTCTGGACAATAACTTCTGCACCTATCAAGTACAAGCGGAATTTCTCAATTGAAAACATAATAGCAAGGAGCTCTTTATCTGTAACAATATAGTTGACTTGGAAACTATTCATGGTCTTACTAGCATAGTAGACCGGACAAAATATTGTTGATACGTTGCCCCAAAATAGCCCCAACCGCTACGTCACTTGCATCACACATGAGTTCAAAAGGCACACTCCAATTTGGAGCGGTGATGATGGGAGTAGTTGTCAACTTTAGCTTCAACAATTCAAAAGCTCTAATGAAATAATCATTGAAATTGAACTTGGCATCCTTCTCAAGGAGCTTGCACAAAAGGGTTTACCACTTTAGAGAAATCTTTGATAAACCAGTAAAAACCCGCTTAGCCTAGGAAACTCCGCACACCCTTCACTGAAGTTGGGGGTGGAAGCTTAGAAATCACCTCAATCTTTACCTTGTCAACTTCAATTCCATTTCTTGAGATTTTATGTCCATGTACAATACCTTCTTCAACCATGAAATGACATTTCTCCCAATTGAGTACCAAATTAGTTTCCTCACATCTAGCCAACACTTGGTCCAAATTTGCAAGACAATGATCAAAAGAATCCCCAACCACCGAGAAGTCATCCATAAAAACTTCAAGGTAGTCCTCTACCATGTCCATGAAAATAGCCATCATACACCGTTGAAAAGTCGTCGGTGCATTGCATAAACCAAATGGCATCCGCTTGAAAGCAAAAGTACTATAGGGACATGTAAAGGTTGTTTTCTCTTGCTCTTCCAGAATGAGAATTTGGTTGTAGCCCGAGTACCCATCAAGAAAGCAATAGAAAGAACGGTCATCCAATCTATCGAGAATTTGATCTAGGAAAGGAAGTGGAAAGTGGTCCTTCCTTGTTACTTTGTTAAGCTTGCGATAATCCATACACACCCTCCAACTGGTCACTGATATCATATGAATCAATTCATTCTTATCATTGGTAACCACCATCATGCCCCCCTTATTTGGGACACATTGAACCGGAGAAGTCCATGGACTATTGGAGATGGGGTAGACAACCCCGGCATCCAACCACTTGATAATCTCCTTTTTGACAATTTCTTGCATAACATCATTGAGTCTTCTTTGATGTTCAATATAGCTCTTAGAACCATCTTCTAACTTGATCTTATGCATGCAAAAGGCAAGGCTTATACCCCGTATATCCGTCAAGGTCCATCCAATAGCCTTCTTCCTCTTTTGTAACACCGCCAATTTGGAGTCAACCTGCACGTTAGTCAAACAAGAGGAAAGAATAACCGGCAAAGTAGAACAAGGGCCAAGAAATTCATACCAAAGGTGTGGAGGCAATATCTTCAACTCCAAGGTAGGTGGATCTTTAATAAAAGGCTTTTTAGGAAGAGTCTTCCTATTTTCAAGATCCAAAGACAATTTTCGCGGTGCATAGTTGTACGACATTATTCAATTTAAAGAGTTCACACATTCCATGAAACCATCCATCTCGTCATCATCAAAGTTGAGCAAGATGGCCTCTAACATATCCCCAACATTGATAGTAGCACTTGTATCATCACAATAACGTCGATAACCAAATCCACAAAAGAACACACCTCATTGCTATTTGGTTGCTGCATGGACTTACACACATGGAATACCACGTTTTCATCGTCAACTCGAAAAGTGAGTTCTCTGACTTCAACATCACAAAGAGCCTTATCTGTAGTAAGGAAAGGTCTCCCAAGAATAATAGGCACTTCATAGTCAATTTCACAATCAAGAATGACAAAGTCCGTCAGAAGAATGAATTTATCAACACGGATCAAAACATCTTCAATCACACCCAACGGTCTTTTCATGGTAAGATCGGCCATTTGCAATCTCATAGAAGTGGGTCTTGGTTGCCCAATCCTCAAAGTCTTGAAAACCGAAAAAAGCATCAAATTTATACTAGCCCCAAGATTACAAAGAGCTTTAGCAAACTCGGCACTTCCAATTGTACAAGGAATCATGAAAGCACCAAGATCCTCCATAGGAGCCACTGAATGAACAAGCACACTCACTTGATGAGTGACTTTTATAGTTTCAAAATTTATCATCCGTTTCAATGTCACAAGATCTTTCATTAACTTCGCATAACCAAGCATTTGTTCCAAAGCTTCGTCCAGTGGCACATTGATTGAAATACTCTTCATTATTTGAATGAACCTCTTGAATTGATTCTCACCATTTTACTTGGCAAGTCTTTGAGGTTATATAGGTGGAGGCTTAGGCAATGGTACTTTTGCCTTTTGCACTACCGGCTCCGGTATGTCAATAATGTGTTCCCTAGACGGGTTCACCTCCTCTTGAGTCTCTTCCACACTATCATCAATATCAATCCGAACTTCTTCATTCGATTGAACAACATTGTTCGGGATCTCTTCTTCTTGCATTACTTGCTCATCATCAACCAGTCGTCTTCAACTTGAGGTGGGTGCATGTCACGACCCAAAACCCACTATAGGTCGTGATAGCACCAACATCGCTGTTAAGTAGGCCAACATTGAACTATCACGCTAATTGTTCATTTTATTACTTACCAAATAATAAATTTTATTAGGCAACAAAATTTACTCATTTAAAATAATGGGTACATACGTAATCAGCAAGGTATAATGATAGGTTTTAGATGTTCTTTCCTTATGTTTTGATGATCTAACAAACTTACTGTTAAGAACCAGATAGGGCACCTAACCTACTCAGACTATACTGCAAGCTTAACAAATTCCAGCTAAAGGTGAACTACTATAGCTTCAGGAGCTAGGAACCCAACAAGGATCTGATACCCTTGCAGTTCCCTCATCACAGTACAAGTCAATTGGTCACAGCTGGAAATGAAGTGACTGACTGCACTATTTTTGCCGCACTGCATTGTCTCTAACGCCCACTCATTCTCTGATCAACTAAAGTGCTCAAGTCATTTCAAGTGATGTGATCAAGGTGTACCTACAATGAGTTTATACAAAACATCACTTGAAGGTTTCAGTTTCTCATTCAAGCTTCTTGCCAAAAATAGAAAAATCAATCCTCACAAGCTTGAAAAACAAAGTTGAATGCAACTACGGACCAGTTCCTAAAAGATAGCTTGTTGTTGTCCTAGTTGAGTTGTAACTTTGTGATTGTACTTATTGTATCTCCTAAACTTCTTAGCTAGAAGCATTTGATTAGGAATCCTCTTGTAAATCCGTAAACTGCTTGAGTTTATGTTGTGACTAGGTTTAGTCATAAGCAAAAGTCTTTGTAGTCATAGAGTTACAAAGTGGCTTTTGGTGAGAGCATCACAAGTTAGTAAAAGCCTTTGTAACTAGGAAGTCACAAAATGGCTTGTGGTAAGAGTACCACAAGTTAGTTGAGTAAATTCTTTGTAATAGAGTCATTGCAAAGTTGCTTGTGTAGCGCCCCCTTTTTCTCGCGAAATCGGGCTTGTGACATTTGGGAGGACAAATCGTTCCCTTTTGGGAATTGGGTTTTGGAACTTGAAGAGTCGCCACTTAATGACTAAGTGCATTAGGACACTCTGAAGGGTTTGAGTTTGAAGAACCGGAGTTTGGGTAAGGGCTAGAAATTATCTCGAGGGGAAGGTGTTAGGCACCCCTCAAGATCCACTAGTGTGGTTCCCGGCCATGTTACAATTGTGACTTCACATAATCAAATAAGCAATTAAGGGCCTCAAATAGAAGGGGGTTTTCACATATTATTGCAAGCAAATTGAAAGTTTGAAGAGAATAAAGAAAGCAGAAATTTTAAGGAAATAGTTCGGACAATAAAACAAGTTAAAAAGAAAGGGGGTCCTAGGTTTACAAACAATATGGATCACATCAATGCAATACCTGGTAATCACTCCTCAAAAGAGGGGTTACACGTGGTATTAGCGCACCGGTCATCATATCCATATCTACTCTTTCCCACCCAGTTAAGGTATTAGCACAGAATAGTATCGTTACTTATTGCATGCTAATACCCGCCCCAATCCTATTAGTCCCGGAGGCATTTGGGACTACTCGTCCTAAAGGGAAGGGAGATTTGGTTTTCAGAGTTTTAAAAGGACAAAATTCTAGGACGACAATCAAAACATATAATGCAGGTATGGGGAGAACACATAACAGTTTAAAGGGCTCAAACATGCCTCCTCAACTTAAAGACAGATTGTTTAGCATGTCTTGCATGTACTGGTTATGGTCTGAATTAAATTAAAGCGTAGGATAGGCTGATTCATCACATATTTCTCAGATGAGGAGTCCTAATTAGCCTTCCCTAGTTGTAATTTATCAAAGACGGATGCAGTTAATCAATTATCTACTGGCTTGCCTAGGTGAGACCTATAGGCATGATATCTAACAGTGCTTACTCCGATTTTTAAAGAAGGCTTACTGATTGTAGAAAACACATAAGTTCTGCGGATGTTAAACGACATTACTACTGATTTTAGACTTATAAATGAAATAAATGAAGCAGATTCAATTGGTTACTCCTATGGGCATGATTTCTAGGCGTCGTTGATTTTAAGACGATTATAAAAGTGTAGGAGTCCTATAGACATGGTATCTAGAATGAAACTGATTATTACTTAACCTATAACTGTTTGCCTAATGATAGATGTAAAATGCAGAAGTGCCTAAGACCTATAATCATGATTTCTATATGCAGAAGTGCAGAAAAACCTACAGACAAGATTTTTATATGATAGGTGAAAGTGCAGAAAACCTATAGACATGATCTCTATGATGTGCATGGATGCAGAAAACTTATAGGCAGGACTTCTGATGCGGAAGTGCAGAAACTATAGGCAGGATTTCTAATGAAATGCGGAAGTGCAGAAATTGTAAATAGTAACACCTATGAGCATGTTGTCTACCCTTTGCATACATAAGTGACCCTCCCCTTTTCACTAGAACCCCAGAAGTTATTACAACATATTACAGACCAGAATGGATTAAGAAAAGTAAAATTACATCAGAAATTAAGCTACAACCAAGGAGCCTAATTCAGACTCAAGGTCCAACAATATGAGGTGAACCAACTGCCAGGATCGGGTTTCCAAAGCCTTGTCTTATTTGGGATGTGTCAAAGTTTCTCAAGAGCCTCAAATGGACTCTGAGAAGTGCTTACAACCCAAATATATTGCAGAATTAAGAGCATAGTGCAATGTGAAAATGCAAGCCCTCAGATGTCCAAGTTCAGAGGGAACTCAAGGTCCCAAAGCAAGGCTTATAAGAGGGGCCAGAACTTAGAATCTAAGAGTAAGTGTAAGTGCACAAGGGGGAAATCAGGGAGATCTATGGCAGGCTGGTGGTCATGCCCAGCAATCAAGAGTGCTGGCATACCCCTGACTAGCCTATTAGCTACAATTTGAGAGTTGGGATCCATTGACGATTAGGTTCAGACCTAAGCAGCAATTTGGATGATGTCAGGCCATGAACCTTAACTCAAACACATAGAAGGGAGTGGGGGGTATAGGGAGTTCATAACAAATAGCAGATGCAAAGAGAGAGTAGCATACTCAATACATAACATGAATAGCAAAGTAGACAGGAGTGTAGCAACTGTAAAATAAACACATAGGGATGGTGCTGAAATCGAAATTAAGGCATACCAGTTTCAGGGAAACAAATAAGTGAAAGCTGAAGTCTTGTAAATCAAATTGCAAGCAAACAGTACGAAAGATATCAGAAGAGAGTAGAGTATTGAAAGAGTATTGTAACTGAGAGGTGTGTGTGAAAGTGTTGAATTCGAAGTGTTGAACTGAAGGTTCAAGGTGTCTAAGTGCAGAAGGGTCGTGCCCCTTTTATAGTGCAGAAAACAAGTAAGAAAAGGTAAGGGAATAGTTTGGAATCAATCACTCAGAATCTCCCTTCAATTAAGGGATTCTGATTTCAAACGGGTAGAAGATAATTAAGGAAAGAATTGGATTAAAATCTTTTCCAAAGCAGTACAAGAAGGGCAAATACATAGAAACTATTTAAGGAAAGAGTTTGATAGCAACACGGTTTGTGCAAATAAGGAAAGGCAATCAATCATTAGCCAGTAAAAATTAGAAATTGAGTTTTGGTATGAATGAATCCAATCAGAAAAGGTAAAGAAAGGCTTAATTAAAGAAAATCAGTAACAATCAATCGAATCTTATTAAAAGGAATTCTGAATCAATCACAAATTTGCAAAATCTCTTTTGAAGGAAGAATTCCTCATATATAAAGCATACAGACATGTCAAACAAGAAAGAACTAGCATGCTAATTAGAAAGAATCTAGCATAGAAAAGTTCAGAGTCACAAACAAAGAGGCTCAAATTCAGTATGTAGACTCAAACTTAGTTCGAGAGAATCCAGGGTTCCATAATAGAACCCTAGTCCAAACGTAAGATCAAACTCGCCAAAAACCCCAAATTCTAGGGTTTTCAACTCGAATCAGATGTAGAGACGAGAAGAAAAATAACTAAAACAGGCTCAGAGGTATCTTTCAGAGGCTCATGAGAAAACAAACAGGTAAAATAGCAGGTTCGAAACAAACATAGTGAAAAGGCTGATTTGAAGCATAAAGAACATGTTTTAAGAAAAGCTTGGAACTTAAACAAGTTCAGAAGACAAAGAGGTAGCATAAACTTAAGGAAACAGTAGATGAAACATGTTTACAGAGAACTCAAACAAAGTCCAGAAGAAGGAAAATAAGAACTAAGAGCTTAGTAGAAATTACAGTAAAGGAACACAGGGTTAAATGAACACATAAGATAAACGTGTGAAAGCATGATATAGAAACCAGTAGAAGAAAGAACGGAGCACAGTAGAAGAATATACATAATAAGGCAAACCTAAGAACACATGAGAAGGACATACGAGGTAGAAAAGAGAACATAACAACATAGCATAGAGAGATTCACACAAAGAAAAGAAGAAGAGGAGTCAGAAAACATTTTAAAACTTTTTCAGAAACCTTAAATAGAAGAGAAACAAATTTTGAAAGAGAATATTGGGGAAAACATTTTAAAATTCCAGTAGAACACAGATATAGCATAGATCTAAGAAAACAACCAGAGAGAACCTCGAATAGCTTAGGGTTTCTCTGTGAGAAAGGCTTGGAAGAAAATCCGATCCTGAGTCGAAAAGACTCATATTGCTTGAACACGCCGGAATAATGGCCGGAGAAGCCATAGATCTACAGATCTGAGAAGGATCTTAAGAGAGCCATTGGAGTCGGGCCTCGAAGCTTCAAACAACCATGGTTTGATGGTGGAGGGGGTGAGTACCAACCACCTATGGCCTGAGAAGCCACGAATTCCGGTGGAAACATGGTAGAATAAGGTGGGAGATGGCTAGGGTTTCAGAGAGCTTGAGAGTGTTTTGAGAGACGAAGGGATTCAAGGCGGTGGGTCAGGTGAGAATGAGGGAGATTTGGGTAGTCGTTTAGGTTTAATTATGGAAGGGCGAGTCTTGGCCGTTGATCTTGAGTGGTCAACGGTCCAGATTTAAGTGGTAGGTGGGGAACGGGTTGGGTCATTTGTAATTGGGTCGTGGGTTGGATCCAGATTGAAACTGGGTTGGTTTTAATTGGGGCAGAATTGGGGTCAAATTAAGGTTAAAATTGAAAGGAAATGAGGCTATAATTGAAATAGAAATAGGCTAAATGTTAAATAGCCAATTTTCCTCTTTTATTTTATAAAAATAGTGAAAAGGACTTTAAAACAAATTAAAAGTACTGAACCAACTAATAACACATAAATATTGATTTAAAAATATTGAAACCAATTTTACAATTATAGAAATGCTATTAATCTTAAAATAGGCTATAATTACAATTATATGCAATTTAGTCTTTTAAATACCAAATAAATTTGTAAAAATGTACAAAAATTATCTTAACTATATTTTGGTATAAATATGGGAATAAATAAATTACTCACTAAAATTGATGATTTTGGGAATAATTATGGATTTTGTACTGCTAAAATGGATAGTAAATTGATTTTAAAAACTCTTCAAAAGATTGGAAAAATACTAAAACACTTGGGTATGCTTATGTATGCATGTATATGCTATTTTGAAAGTATTTTGTATATAAAAAATACATAGGGAAAAATTGAGTATCAACAACTTGTAATAGGTTTTTACAAGTTAGTGAAGCTTAAAACCTACAGATGTAGGTCATGATTTTTTGATCCCCTTGTGTGGGATTTTTCCATATAAAAATCCTCTGCCTTATTTATGTACTGCTTTATTCGCATTCTCAGCAGAATCTCGTAGATGACCAGGTACTCTACTATTTGGTGTACTCACACAAACTAACAATTGGTATCAGAGCAGGTTCCTCCTATCAGGCTAACACCTAGGAAGAATCCTCATGGCTGCTCCACCAAATTTTGAAGAAGGTCAATCTACATACCGACCACCCAAGTTCAATGGACAATATTATGGGTGGTGGAAAACAAGAATGCCCGATTTTATCATGGCTGAGGATTGTGAGTTATGGGATATCATATGCGATGGTCCTTATGTTCCAGCCAAGGTACTAGAGGAACTTCCATTTTCAATGACAAAAACCAGCAAAGAGTACACTGAAGCAGACAAGAAAGCTGTGGAGAGAACTTTCGTGCCAAGAAAATTCTGGTATGTGGAATAGGACCTGAAGAGTACAATAAAAATATGGAATGCCTGTTTGAATTGTTGAACTGCATGAAGCCATGAAATATATACTCTCATTAGTGTTAGTTTACTGGGTTTAGTCTCAGAACATTTCTTATTCTTATCTGATATCGGGCTCGATAGCTGCTTTTATTGTTTTCCATGCAAGATGGCTTAACTACTGTTGTTCTTAAGGTAGATATTAGTAGCCTACAAGATGCACATGAGCATTGTTGTTTCATGAGAAGCTTTTTTTGAATTTTTTATGCTTAAAAATTGAAAAACTAAAGAAGGAAAATAATGGTCTTTAAACAAAGACAATTGTTGAAGTTGTATCTACTGTTATATATACAATGATCATTGAACTTGCGGTTAAGGGGGCATTTGGTTCAGTTTGGCCCCTACGTGGATGACTCCTTCTATAATTCTTGTGCCTTACGATAATTTCAAAAATGCTTTAGGAAATAGTAATTGACATTCTTAGTTTGCTTTGGGTGCTATTAATGAAAATATCATAGCTATGGGTATGGTTCCCGTGACGTAGTAGTGATATATAATTTATAAAATTCGGGTGTGAATTTATGTGACCCAAATCCAAATCTCAACAACTTTAGATAAAATGTGTTGTGGACCGCGGGTGCATTTATGTGACGTGGTTCAAAACATGTTTTAGATGACGATGAATCTTTCTCCTAAAAAAATAGTTAAGTAAAAACGGTTATAAAATTATAATTGTACCATAGATTAAAACATGTACTAAAATCAAATAATAGGCCAATTATAACAGTTGAGCGATCGTGCTAGAACCACGGAACCCGGGAATGCCTAACACCTTCTCTTGGGTTAACAGAATTCCTTACCCGGATTTCTGTGTTAGCAGACTATAAAACAAAGTCAATATTTCCTCAATTCGGGATTTGAACTGGTGACTTGGGACACCATAAATTATCCCAAGTGGCGACTCTAAATTTTTAATAAAATAATCCCGTTTCGATTGTCACTTTAAGTTGGAAAAAACTCACTTATACCCTTCCGGGGGTGTAGGTAAAAAAGGAGGTGTGACAGCTCTGGCGACTCTGGTGGGGATAAGAACCCAGAATCTCTGGTTCAGGGTTCTAAATTCGAGCTTAGATGAATTATTATATTTGGCTTTATCTGTTATCTGATTTTATTACATGCTTGGGCCGATTTGCTATTATCTGAATTATATATAAACTGCTACGAAATCCTTCTCTTCTCATCTTTGGGGATGTGCTCGCTGGTCGAGACTCTCTATTCTGTTAGTGTCATACCTTGAGATAAGAAAGAGGCTGACAAGTTACTAAGCCGGATGACCTTCTGGTTCCCGGTACGTAGCCCCCTCCTCGGCTCGAGTTGTCCGCTCGGGTACACAGTTTAGAACACATACCCAGGTTTTGAACCTAGAATAACTCAGCCTCATGCCGGATCCCTAGTAGGAACGTTTGTTTGCATCGTGTGCATTTTGACTTTGGAGACTCAACACAGGGGTTGGGTCTGTCTAGGACAGGTGTATCCGAAATGAAAGACCATCCTGATGCATCTTGCGTGCTACTTGTGTATCTGTCTATTTCGGCTTGCATGCTGACTGGCTTCTAGAATAGGGAAAGAAAATAAAAAAAATAATAATAAAAATTGAAAAAAAAAAGAGAAAAGAAAAGAGAGTGAGAGGTAGGTATTTGAATTACCTTGAAATTCTGTTGAAATTTTAAAGAAAAAAAAAGAGAAAAGTCATTTCAAAATAAGTCATATTTTTCTGTTCTGCCAAAAATGGGCGAACTACGCGGGTCTGATTCTCACCGAATGTGAGATATGTAGGCAAACCTCATCGGTTCCGGCCCATAATTTACAAAAAAATCCAAAAAAAAATTTCTTTACTTCCTCTCTAGAAAAGTCTATTTTTTGAGACCCAAATTTTCAAAAATCCAAAAATATTTTCCATTACTTGCTTCTTTAGAAAGCCTTTCTTTTAGACTCTAATTGTTTTTTTAAAAATAAATATACAAAAAAATTGAAAAGAAAATTCAAAATTCAAAAATATTTTCTTTTTTTAGAAGCATTTCTTTCATAAATTCAAAATAAAATTCCAAAAATATTTTCTTTCTTCTTTAGAAGTTTTTCTTTCGAAATTCCAAAAAATAAATCAAAAAAAAATCTTTCTTCTTTAGAAGTCTTTTTTGCAAAAAATCAAAATCCAAAAATATTCCCCTTCTTCTTTATAAGTCTTTCTTTTCGAAAAAATTAAATAAAAATTCAAAAAAAAGAGTTAGTTTATTTACTTTATTCATGATCTTCCCGAACTACGCAAGATCTGATTCATGTTCCCACATGATACGTAGGCAACCCACATCAGGTTCGATCAACCATTGAAAAGAAAAATGAAAACAAAATGAAAAAAATGAAAAACAAAATGAAAACTATTGATAATAATAAGGACCGACTGAGTCCATGCTAACATGTTTTGTTTTGAATTGTGAAGAAAGTTGAGGTGGTCGGTTTGTGGTAAGCTGGAAACACAAGATCCAAGGAAAAATGATAACTGACATCGAAGCTGTTACAAGTGCTCAAGAGACTCAGGGTCAGAGGATTCAACAAGAGTCTACTGTGTTTGAGAAAAATAGAATGCTGAAACAGCAAATAACCGAAATGTGTCAAGCATGGGCCAGTGGTCAAGGACAGCCTCGCCATGAGTCACAATTTGCTACACAACAAGAGCAGTACCACTCTCCTGAGTACCACTCGTACTCGTTTGATCTTCCTGCAAATATTGAGAAGCCTGCCCGAAAGATGGTACAAGAATAAATGACCCAAAGAGTGAAGAGCTTAGAACAACGGTTGAAAAACATGCAAGGGTTGGCAGGTCAAAAGAGTGTTGCCTTCAAAGATCTATGTATGTTCCCTGATGTCCACTTGCCGCGTGGTTTCAAGACTCCCAAATTTGAAAAGTATGGTGGACATGGAGATCTCATAGCCCACCTGAAAAGGTATTGCAATCAACTAAGAGGTGTGGGAAGAAATGAAAAATTGTTGATGGCTTATTTTGGGGAAAGCTTTACGGGAGCGACCTCCGAATGGTTTATGGATCAAGACACGTCTCGCTGGTATGTCTAGGATGACATGGCACATGCCTTTGTCAAACAGTTCCAATACAACATCGACATTGCCCCAGACCGCATTTCCCTTTCAAACCTGAAGAAGAAACCAACTGAAAGTTTCAGGGAATATGCCATCAAATGGAGAGAACAAGCAGCCAGGGTTAAGCCACCCATGGACGACCATGAGCTAATCACTGTCTTTCTTCAAGCTCAAGGGCCAAATTATTTTCAAAATATGATGTCTGCAGTGGGTAAATCCTTCTCGAAAGCAATCAAAATTGGGGAAATGGTTAAGAATGGTTTTAAGACAGGCAAAATTATAAGTCAAGCAGTTCTCAAAGCCGCAACTCAGGCTGTCCAGATTAAATATGATAATTTTAGTGACACGAATGAGAAGGTTGAAGAAATCATGATGACATCAGGGTCGAGAAGAGGTCCTAGGAGACCATCTCGAAGGTATGACCAACCTCGTCTGTATTCCGATAACTCCCCTGAACATTGCTATCCCCCTCAGAACCCACAACACTGTTGTTCCACCTCAGTATGTTGCCCAGCCACCAAAGCACCCCAGAAGGCGAGCACGAGCATTACAAAATCTCTACCAGCCTCTACAAAATTTTCAAGTGCTCTATAACCCACATCCCTGCCAAACATTGAAAGATAATTTTACACCAATAGGAGAGTCCTATGCAAGCTTATTTGAGAAGTTAAAGAATCATGATATGATTGCACCCATTCCTCCAAATCCTATGGACCCACGTACAAGAAACTTTGACCCTTCTAAAAGGTGTGAATACCATTCCAATACCCAGGGGCATAATGTTGAAAGTTGCCGGGATTTGAAAAGAGAAATAGAAAGGATGATCCAGGAAAACCTAATTGTGATCCAGGGTAATGACATCCAGAATATCGCGCAGAATCCTTTACCTGTACATCATGATGCACACTTTGTGGGGATGATGCCTGGTGACATAGAGTATGAGAATCCTCTCGAGAGCTTGCTAACTGAAGTTAATGATGTTGAAATTGGAGAAGGCTTTGCTGATTCTGATGAGCAAATTTGTGGCTAAATGCCAAGCCTAGCAATTGAAAAGTCATTCCCTCCGCACTAGGAAGGAATCTTGGTAGCTTGTTTTGATGTTTTTTCTATTATCTGGGTTATTTCAGGGTTGTGATCCAGATTTTATTTGCTTTATTGAGTCAAACCCTTCTATCCCTCCATTTTGTTTGTGTGAGTCTTATCTGTCTATTCTGTTGCTATTTTCATTATTCGGGTTATTTTAGGGTTGTAACTCGTATTTTAGGTTGCTTGTTTAGTTGTAAAACTCTTTCATCCTTTACTCAATAAAATAGAGTTTGTCCTTTGTGTCATTCTGTTCTTAGTTCTTTTCCCGCTAGTTTTAATGACATGACATGCATGCGGAATTTTTGGCCAGATCTTAGAAAATTGATTTAAGCTTGAATTGGACAACTGAGAAAAAGATACTTTTGAGGATGAATAAAGAGTTGGAATACTTTGGAACTAAAGTCGAGTAAAATTCACTTTCAAATCGTTGTGAAGAACGGGCTTGAGGATGTTTAATCAATTGAAGTTTGTTGGAAAGTTTGTCACTAAGGGATGAAAAATGTCTTGTGACCATGGCACACCAAGAAGACAGACATGTTCGTCAATGTTGTGATCGCGAAAAGATACCATGTTTGACGTTCTCGAGGTTGGGAGGCCCTTTTTCTGCTACCCAAACACTTTATATCATTCGCTGCCCCTTTTGAGCAGGTGTTGTCTTCTTTGACTACCCTCTTTTGGAATCAAGTTTAGAGTCAAGAGTAAAAAAGAAAAATAAAAAATAAAAAATGAAAAAAAGAGGAAAAAGAAAAATAAAAATTCATGCCCCAAGAATACAAACTGGGGCAGCTTTTAGAAAGTTCTAAGTGAAAAAAAGAAGAAAAGAATTGTCAAAGGTCCATGCCCTCAAAAATAGAAGCTGGGGAAAATAAAAAAAAAAGAAGAAAAAAAAGGGGAAAAAAGAGAAACAGAAAAAAAAAGATGAAAATTAGTTTAGGTCAGATGTTTGAACTACGTTTGACCTGATTCCTTAAAAAATAAGGATACGTAGGCAGCCTCACGGTTCGGTCCAACCAAATAAGAATTTAGAATTAGAAGAAAAAAAATGGAAAAAATAGAAAAATCCAAAAATCCCCAGCATCTGAAACTGGGGCAAAGATTTTATTTCATTTTTGAAAGAGTCGATTCCAAGAGTTGTAAGTCTACAACCCCTCATTTTGAGTTTATTTTGAGCCTTCATGCCGACCTTTCTTTCCAATCCTATCCAAAAATCTTCCAAATAAAGACCTCCAAATATGCCTTCAAGAATGCCAAGAGGCGCATGCAATGACCAACAATTGTCACACGACGTAGAACATCATCGAGTTGCTCACAAAAAGAGAGAAAGAAAAAGAAAAAATGAGAGAGTCTTATTAGTGAAAACCCTCACGGCCACTGTAAGGCGACGGTAAGCAGAGATGAATAAATGAGAGAGACTTGTTGCTGAAAACCCTTGGGGCACCACTAGTCGAAAGTGAGTCATGAAGGTGATGCAAAGAATTGGCACGAACAAGCTCGACTTCAAAAGTAATAAGAATAGTAAAAGGGAAGAGTGAATTAGCTTGATAGATCGGCCACTAAGTCCAAAATGCATGTCATGACCATTAGGGCTAGATATTGGAAAATAAACTCTTCCTTCTGTCTTTCCGACAGGGGCATTTCTTGTTAATACTTGTTTCTTTGCATCATTGTGTCCTTCACTCCGATTCAGTCCTTGTCAAAACAAGCAAGAAAAGATTTCAAAATATGCTACCAGCTTTTCAATTGCACAAAGTAAATTTGGCCAGCACACTCGTTTGTTACTGTTAACATACCTTGAGGATTCATGCAAAGGCTCCCCCAAAAGACTCTCGTCAACCTACTTGGCACAAGCAAAGACACCTTGTGATTCTCTTTGACAGACAAATTGCTCAAAAGCAGGAAGTCATTCAAGATATCAGAAAAGGTCATATAAGAAAGGATCTCCAATTGGGATAATGTTGTTTGAGCCAGAAATACAATGGTACCGGGTGTGAAACAATTAGGATTGATGCAGAGCAAAAAACTCTTGAAGCCGACTCAAGCTGATTGAGCAGAAGCCAAGCTGCCCAAGACTCAAGGCCACAAACCGACCACCATTTTCAAAACTGATAAATTTTTCTTTGTATGAAACAGGAACAAAACGGTGCAAGAAAAGTGATTCAAAAAGAGAAAAAGAGAAAAAGAGAAAAAAAACAAAAAAAAAAGAAGAAAAAGGAAAGACGAGAGGAGCCGACAAAGGGAAGTTTCTCAAATCTTTGCCTTTATTTGTCTTGCTATTGTGCATAAAATTTTGCCATTTATCTTCACATTTTTCCTCCTAGGATAAAAAGTCCTAGTCTGATGGATTTTCCTCCCAATCAAAATCCTAGTTTGATGAACTTTCTCCTAGGATAGAAATCTTAGTCTGATGAATCTTTCTCCTAAGGTATCAAAAAAAGAAACCTAGTCTAATGAACCTTCTCCTAGGATCAAAATCTTAGTCTAACGAATTTTTCTCTTAAGATAGAAGACCTAGTCTGATGAACTTTCTCATAGGATAGATGTCTTAGTCTGATGAATTTTTCTCCTAAGATAGAAAATCTAGTCTGATGAATCTTCTCCTAGGATCAAGATCTTAGTCTGATGAATTTTTCTCCTAAGATAGAAAACCTAGTCTGATGAATTTTCTCCTAGGGTAAACGTCTTAGTCTGATGAATCTTTCTCCTAATATACCAAAAAAAACAAAAACAAAAAAGAGAAAAGGATCTAGTCTGATGAATTTTCTCCTAGGATTAACGTTTTAGTCTGATGAATTTTTCTCCTAAGATAGAAACCTAGTCTAACGAATTTTCTCCTAGGATATTTTGAAAAAAAAAAAGAAAAAAAGAAGTTGAAAAAAATGGGCCAATTTTTAGTTTTCTTAAGATTATCAATGTTTAGTTTTCCTGAAATCAGGGGGGCCGCCTGGAGAATAGGGTGAGTTTTTACTTTAGTCAAGCTTAGTTTATAGTTTTCCTAGTCTATTCTTTAGTTTATTCTCATCATTGAATCAATAGTACAAGTGGTTTACAATTTTGCTAACAACTCACAAATCTTCCTAGTGCAAACTGGGGCAGAAAAAATTTCTTTCATTTTGTCTGTTTTGTTGTAATCAGGCGCCCACCTGGAGAACAAGGGAAGACAATTCAAGTTTCAAGGGAAAGCAGTTTCGAAGGAAGACAACTCAAGTTTCTAGGGCAAGCAGTTTCGAAGGAAGACAGTTCAAGTTTCAAGGGAAAATGGTTCAAGGTGCAAGGGAAAACAGTGTCAAGTAACAAGAGAAGATGGTTCAAGTTTAGCAATCAGGTAAGAGAATTCAATTCAGAATGCAATTCAGGTCAGCAACAAAAAAAGCTCGCGTCAAGAATGCGAGTCAGCAGTCCAAGATGAAAAAAAACAAAAGGAAAGACAAGAAGTGAATCCAAATGCAAAAGTTAATGAAAGATGTGAGCAGCTCAAGATAGGGCTGAGGTCACAAGCTCTGCATGTCCCGTCTTGGTTTGAAAAGCTGAAGAAGATTGAACCAACACCTGCGGCTGACAAGCATCAAGATTCAGATCAGGGTCCGCATGAAGAACCAACCAAGACTCAAGATCAAGCTTCAGAAGACTCATAGATAGGAATCTTGTAACTCGTAGCTAATAGGCTTAGTTAGTCTTTTTCATTTTTGATTTTGATGTAATAACGGGACCGCGAACCGGAACCTCAGCGAAACGGCACCTCGACTGGCTCTCCATCTCGGTATACTCCATCATCTCACTCACCTCTGAACTACACGTGGCATGATTCCTTTATAGCCAAGGATATGTAGGCAGCTCAGATACCAGGGCTCGGTCATATTTCCTTTTTCTATTAGTTTTGGTTTCCTTAAATAAGGGTCGGGTCAAAAAAAAATATGTCTAGTCGTTCTTTGTCTGAAAAATACTTCGTATTTCCAGTCAAAGAGGGGCAGCTATAGACATGTGATTTTTGACCCTCCCCAAGATTTTTCATATTTTAGCATGTAAATATTTAATTTAGGCCTAATATAGCAATTTCAACTCATTTTTACTCTTTTACCTTATTTTATTACAAGAAAACAAAAATTACAACAAAAAATAGTTTCATTAATGTTTTGTAGTCATTTTTAATCTTGAAAATACCAAAAATAGTTTTGTTTTAATGGTCGGTCTTATTTTAATAGTTATTTTACTAAAGTAAGATTAATTAATAAATGAGATTGTATTTTTAGTCTCGTCACAGAGAAAGAATAAAACTTGGGCTCGAACAACCCATTTTTAGGCCTAATTTTGGACCAAGCCCATAATTCCTAGGCTCATACCCCTAAACTAATCCCTACCCCAATATAATAGTATCTAACACCTAAAATAAAGGGATACCAAAAATTGGATTCTGCCGTTTTCTCCATCCAAAAAGATCAGTTCTTGCTTTTGTCTCTTGAATTAAAAGTCGGATTTCCTTTGAATATACACTATTAGCCGGAGTAAATGATTCGGTCGAGCATGCAACTGAACTTGCAGAATTGCTTCATGAATGGGGTTGTGGTCATCATGTGAACTTAAAACCATTTAATCCAATAAAGGGATCGGAGTATATGCGTCAATTTGTTATTCCAATCAACCGAACACTACTATAATCCCAAACTTCACCATCAACAGATTCTAATCTAGTGAATATTATAATGTGGGTCTAATTCCCATTACCTTTTTGTACTTTCCCTTCTCCGATCTCCAATTAGTGAAATCAGATTAATCCTAGAATTCTGCTTTCGAAACCTCTAAATTATCAAAGAAGAAGCCTTGGAGCATGTAATTTTAAAATCAAAATTCCAGAGGGAGTTGATCAGTTTTGACCGGGAGAATTTGGTGGCAGTAGCTTCGGTTATGTCCCAGTTCGCTGCTCCAAACAAAGGGTTGATATCGAGGTTCCGATCCAAATCGATTTTGGGCCTAGGATCTATCATGAGTGGTCATTGTATGAATTTTGCTGGAAGCTTTGTTCAATGAAAAATCGTTGCCTCAGTTAAGGTCCATTCTCAATTTGTCTTTACTGTGGATTAGTTGAATATTATGTTTATTGGCTTATGCTAAATCATTTAATTGCTTTATTTTAGTTAAAAATATGGAATGCCTGTTTGAATTGTTGAACTGCATGAAGCCATGAAATATAATACTCTCATTAGTGTTAGTTTACTGGGTTTAGTCTCAGAACATTTCTTATTCTTATCTGATATAGGGCTCGATAGCTGCTTTTATTGTTTTCCATGCAAGATTGCTTAACTACTGTTGTTCTTAAGGTAGATATTAGTAGCCTACTAGATGCACATGAGCATTGTTGTTTCATGAGAAGCTTTTTATGAATTTTTTATGCTTAAAAATTGAAAAACTAAAGAACGAAAATAATGGTCTTTAAACAAAGACAATTGTTGAAGTTGTATCTACTGTTATATATACAATGATCATTGAACTTACGGTTAAGGGGGCATTTGGTTCAATTTGGCCCCCTACGTAGATGACTCCTTCTATAATTCTTGTGCTTTACGCTAATTTCAAAAATGCTTTAGGAAATAGTAATGGACATTCTTAGTTTGCTTTGGGTGCTATTAATGAAAATATCATAGCTACGGGTACGGTTCCCGTGACGTAGTAGTGATATATAATTTATAAAATTCGGGTGTGCATTTATGTGACCCAAATCTAAATCTCAACAATGTTAGATAAAATGTGTCGTGGACCGCGGGTGCATTTATGTGATGTGGTTCAAGACATGTTTTAGATGACATTGAATATTTCTCCTAAACAAATAGTTAAGTAAAAGCGGTTATAAAATTAAAATTGTACCATATGTTAAAATATGTACTAAAATCAGATAATAGGCCAATTATAATAGTTGAGTGACTGTGCTAGAACCACGGAACTCGGGAATGCCTAACACCTTCTCTTGGGTTAACAGAATTTCTTACCCGAATTTCTGTGTTCGCAGACTGTAAAATAGAGTCAATATTTCCTCGATTCGGGATTTGAACGGGTGACTTGGGACACTATAAATTATCCCAAGTGGCGACTCTAAATTTTTAATAAAATAATCCCGTTTCGATTGTCACTTTAAGTTGGAAAAAACTCCCTTATACCCTTTCGGGGGTGTAGGTAAAAAAAGAGGTGTGACAACTACTACTAATCAATCTAAGGACCCTTCCGCTCCCACTAATCCTTCCTCACCCACTGTCACTCTTGCCGCTACAGTCACACCTCACCCAGTCTCTTCCTAATTCAGAAACCCTTAAAACTATTGCTCTGTTCTCCCCATTATCTGAGGCTCCCACCAGTCAAAATCCAAATGGAGAACAAGGTCAAAACCCTGAGGTCACAAAGGGTTGTGCCATCATTGCTACCGATTCTATGGTGGTGGTAGCACCATGTGAGGAAGAGACAAATGTTGTAACCGTGTTTGTGGTATCTGCTGATGGAGTACCACATGAGATCACCTCTCAAAAAAACAAAGCACAAGGTGTGGGAGAGGAAGGGTCCATTGTAACTGTTGAAGGGGATGCACTAGCAGATGCTACTGGGGTATCACATGAGGAACCTGATCCCTCTCCGGAGGACCTAGGTCAGGGCTCTCGTTCCCAGGACAGTGTTGTTCCTACATTCGATGATTGCCCTTGGAAATTCAAGCACCTGAAATGAGATCCAGTGATGAAGAAGACCTAGATAATGTGGCTCTTGATGCATTCATAAGCAAGCGAAGGGTTGTGTCCACCCCTGAATCTGAAACCAAACGACCTACTACCAGGCTTCAAGTTAAGGTGGCCTACGATTCTGCTCTTCAAAAGAGCAAGAAGAGTAGTAAGAAGAAAAGGAGAAAGTTGGTGAAAGACGGTGTACCTGTAAGTGATGAGGCGATCCCTGTAGTCGAGGTGGAAGAGGAAACCCTAGATGAACCCGGTTCACTTGTTAGACGGTCTTCGAAAAAGATGAAGCCTGCTTCAGTAGAGAAGGGGTCAACATCTAGGTCCAAGATGAAGGAGGTGGTAAGTGAGTTTTCGATGTCTGATGAGGATGTGTTAGTCAAATCCAAGGGAAAAGGAAAAATCAGTGGAGAGAAGTCAGGCAAACGTAAGTCTGAAACTTCTGAAAAACTTGGTTATGTGAAAAGAATGCGAAGTGAAGTGAGCCTTGGCTCTGAATGCCTGAGGCATCAAAAGGTTCTGATGGGTCGTACGTTTGACCTAGCAATCTTTGAGATGGCTAGAATGCGCCAAATTCTGGAAATGGTCAAGTTTCAACACTGGGCATATCTATTTCAAATTGATACACCTAAGGTATATGAGGATGAGGTACAAAGCTTCTTTGCTATCCTCTTTCCAGTTGAGACTGAACACATTTGTGCATTGGTCAATGGGGTGGACATCGTGTTCGATGTAAAGTTGCTTGGATAGATCCTAAAGGTTCCTACAGTTGGTGTGTCCGGTGTATAAGATGTGTGTCAGTTTAACTTCAGAAATGTCGTGGTAAAAACCAATGCAAACCAGAAGGGGGACCAGATCCATAAGAAAGAACTACTCCCTGTCTATCAGCTGTTGTTCGAATTGGTTAACAAAGTTCTATTGCCTCGAGCTGAGAGGAGGTCAGTGACTTCTAAGTCTGACCTATTCTTGATGGAGCAACTGGACAGTTTTACTCCTGTGAGTCTGCCTGTTATTATGATTGAGCACATGCAAAAGGTGGTCACCTTCAAAGATGGTAATTATGGCCTTCCCTATGGGTTCCTGCTTACACAAGTGTTCAAATTCTTTGAAGTCCCACTAGGGACAGGCAAGGTGGGAACTAGGAAGTAGACTTTCTCATAGACAACTTTGGAAGAGTGCGAGTGCGTGGAAAAGAATGGGGGTAGGAAGTAAATCAACTGTCTCACAGCTTATTAATGCTCAGAACAGTGCAGCGGAGGAAATTAGTCAATTGAAGGCCAGGAATGCTATCCTGGAAGGTTAGCAAGCCCAAGGGGTTCCGGTGTCAAATGATGAAGTAACTCGTTTGACAAAGGAGAATGTTGATATCAGGGCGCAAGTAGAGAACCTGAAAGCAGAACTGATCAATGAGCAAAAGTCGACAAATGCTCGAATAGACCTCGTTCTCCAAACGCTTGCTGCAGCTTCCAAGCCCTTTACTCCTAGTGCCCCCTAAGTACCCCTTCAGTGACCAGTTTTTGGAAATGTTTGTTAATTTTTCTTTGATGTTTTGGTGGATGTTTTTGTTTTCTCTTTTTTTATGTGGTTGGGATAAAACACTACTGCTCCCGTTTTAACAAGTCCAATGTTGCCATTCGCTTTTTCAAAGCAAAGGCATATTAAAGTTTTATTAATATCAATCCTTGTTTTATTATGTCAGTACTTTCCTTCTGTGTTTCTATTCTCTATCATGATTGTGCGCACATATGTGGCATGAGTTAGCTTAGCTAGACTTCTTTGTGCTGTTATTCTATCTATTTTTTTAATGATGCCAAAAGGGGAAAAAATAATACGGCCTGTGTTTCAGTGGGAACACATGTGTTAAGAAAGACATAGAGTCAGGCCTGTGTTTAAGGGGGAACACATGTGTTAAGAAAGGCATAGAGTTAGGGGGAACCTGTGTTATCCTGTTACTTAATCTGGTTCTTATTGTTCTAAATCCACTCTATAAATGTTAAGTTTGTCATCATCAAAAAGGGGAAAATTGATAGGTTTTAAATGTTCTTGCCTTATGTTTTGATGATCTAACAAACTTACGGTTAAGAACCAGATAGGACACCTGACCTACTCGGACTATACTGCAAGCTTAACGAATTCCAACTAAAAGTGAACTGCTACAACTTCAGGAGCTAGGAACCCAAACAAGGATCTGATACCCTTGCAGTCCCTCATCACAGTACAAGTCAATAGGTCACAACTGGAAATGAAGTGACTGACCGCATTATTTCTGCCGCACTGCATTGTCTCCAACGCCCACTCATTCTCTGACCAACTAAAGTGCTCAAGTCATTTCAAGTGATGTGATCAAGGTGTACCTACAATGAGTTTATACAAAACATCACTTGAAAGTTTCAGTTTCTCATTCAAGCTTTTTGCCAAAAATAGAAAAATCAATCCTCACAAGCTTGAAAAACAAAGTTGAATGCAACTACAGACTAGTTCCTAAAAGATAGCTTGTTGTTGTCCTAGTTGAGTTGTAACTTTGTGATTGTACTTATTGTATCTCCTAAACTGCTTAGCTAGAAGCGTTTGATTAGGAATCCTCTTGTAAATCCGTAAACTCCTTGAATTTATGTTGTGACTAGGTTTAGTCATAAGTAAAAGTCTTTGTAATCGTAGAGTTACAAAGTGGCTTGTGGTAAGAGCATCACAAGTTAGTAAAAGCCTTTGTAACTAGGAAGTCACAAAGTGGCTTGTGGTAAGAGTACCACAAGTTAGTTGAGTAAATTTTTTGTAATGGAGTCATTGCAAAGTGGCTTGTAATAGGTTTTTACAAGTTAGTGAAGCTTAAAGCCTACAGGTGTAGGTCATTTTTTTTTATTCCCTTGTGTGAGATTTTTCCACGTAAAAATCCTTTGCCTTATTTACGTACTGCTTTATTCGCATTCTCAGCAGAATCTCGTAGAGGACCAGGTACGCTACTGTTTGGTGGACTCACAGAGACTAACACATAAGAATAAAGGGTGATAATAATGTGCAAACTCGTGGACATCAACTAAAATATCCCAAAACCCAGTGTCACAAGTGCATGAGCATCTACTAAGGACTATAATAATAGTACAACATTGGTTTGGAATGTAAATTAGACAGGATAAAGTAAATAATACAATGGAGACTCTATGGGCTGCGATATGTAGCCTGGAAGCAGCTCACCATAAAGTCTCCTCAACAGTTGCGCCTACGAGATGACAGCCAAATGAACATGTCAGATCCCGCACATTTAGTACAGAACCGTAGCATGAGTACGTAAATCAACGTGTACCTAGTAAGTATGTAGCCTAACCCTAGAGAATTAGTGACAAGGGGTCGACATTGATACTTACTTGTGGTCCAATAAATCAGTAGGATAAATAAATAGATATGAAGCACAACAGTAATAATGAGGTAAATGATAACTAACATAATCCTCCAACATTTCTTTTGACGATATAAATCTCTCAATTCTCCTATACTATCTTAACATCCCAGAGCATCAAATGCAATCTCCAACGAATAAGGAGAACCATATAAATGTCAAGCCTCAATAAAAGGGGAATTTTATGAATATACGGACTACTAGCGATATAACGCACGATTATGCCGAGTTCATATGTTCCGATCCAGAGTGGTGTGTACACTGCTGAGGGTCGATCGACACGAATCAGAGATGCATCTGAATATACTACCGAGACGTTTGGCCCGATCCATAGGAAAGGAAGAAACTTATCAAATTACGAGTCACGTGCTTACAACACATGTGCAGGAGCATAAAGTAAACATGACTTTTACCGTTATCTCTCCAAACAACTCAAGGTGATAAGACTCAGCCTAATATATACCCAAATCAATTTCAATTAGAAATTCACTTAATTAAGCAAGCAAAAAAATGAGTTCAAATGATTCAAAATATTACATGATGAGGTCCTAAGCCTACTCGGACATAAATATGCTTTTAGCTACGTAAGGACTCTTGTCACCTCGTGCATACGTAGCACCCAAAACTATTAGCACATAACAAATTTTAATACTTATGGGTGGTTTCCCCATCACAAAGTTAGACATGAGACTTACCTCACTCTAAAGTTCCATAACCGGCTCCAACACCTCTCTAACACCTTAAACCAATGCCCATCGATCCGAAACTAGTCAATCAATGCAAAAATCAATCAAAATATACTCCAATGCTTATAATTTAACAATTTATAATAATTCTCAACTCCGCTCGAAAAGTCAACCCTTAGGCTCACATGCCCAGATTTCAAAAAATTTCGAAGATAAACTTTACCCATAATGCTACGAACTCAAATATATGATTTATTCCAAATTCCATATCTAATTTCTTGGTCAAAATTCAAAAATATAATTTCTAGGGTTTTCTTCAAAATTACAAATTTCCAATGTTTATAGAATCCGTGTAATTAACTTACAATATGTTAAAATTACTTACCTTGAAATAGATGATGAAAATATTCCCTCCAAGAATCGCCCAACCAAATGAAAATATGAGAGAAATGGGCTAAGTCCCGAAATAAAAACTCACTGCCCAGGCGACTTTCGCATCTGCGGACAAATGATCGCTTCTGCAGCTCTGCACCTGCGAAAAATCCATCGCAGGTGCAACTCCAACTCAATCCAACAACCTTTACTTTTGCGGTCCAAATAGCGCATCTGCGGACAACAAGCACTTTTACGCTCACGCACCTGCTTGACCAAGTCCGCTTTTGGGGCCCTTGGCCATCTTGGACAATTCCGCTTCTACGACCTCGCAGGTGTAGAATATTCCTTGCACCTGCACTCCCAGGTCTCCTTGACAAATATTGCACCTACTAAGACCCACCCATCTGTGGTCACTCCCTCCGCAGGTGCGATGACACCAGACTTCAGTAACAATAACATCCTTCTAAGCCCAAATTTCAATCTATTTTCAATCTGAGTCAAACCCGAGGCCCCCGGGACCCCATCCAAATATACCCATACATCCTAAAACATAATGGAAACTTACTCAAAGACTCAAATCACATCAAACAATGTCAAAACTACATATCAATGATTAAAATCCCTTCTTTTAACTCTCAAACATTCCAACTTCGACGAACGCATCCAATTCATACTTAAACATTCCGGAATGATGCCAAACTCAATGTACAAGTCATAAATCATGATACAAACCTATTCCAAGTCTTAGAACCCAGACAGACATTGATAACACCAAAGTCCACTTCAAACCAAATTTAGGAAATCAAAAAATTTTCAAAATGCTAACTTTCAATAATAAGCGCCGAAATGATCCCGGACATTCGCCCAAGCCCGAAATCATTATACAAACCTATTGGAACCTTCAAATCCTGATTCCGAGGTCGTTCACTCAAAAGTCAAACCTTGGTCAACTCTTTCAACTTAAAGCTATCGAATTGAGAATTTTCCACCCGAATCAAGCCCGAACTTCCCGAAATTCGATTCCGACTACGCGTACAAGCCATAATACATGAAGTGAAGCTACTTGAGGCCTTAAACCGCCGTAACAATGCGCTAGAGATCAAAATGACAGGTCGGATCATTACATTCTCACCCACTTAATTATACGTTCGTCCTCGAACGTGCCAAGAACTGCTCTGGAGTTTCCCAAAATCACTATTTAACACCTCGTGTGCCTGCTTGTGCCATCACAACCCATGTGAGCATATTTGCTCGAGCCAGACTGAAGATCCTTCCTGCTACTTAGCCACAAGCCTCAGAACCAAATTCCAATATCCGGAATTCTCCACGAGACCTGCTTCTAAAATATGAACACCATACCAATCTCAACCCGTTGTACCAAATATGATCATGTACCCATGCTGAAACCACGTAATGCACCACATAATTTGTATGCCCATAATAACATCCCCCAACCGTAGAAGCTGCAAATTCACTAATCGGATGCCTGTAGTACACATCGTAACACATATAAGCCATGTTCCAACTCTCGCAATACTGCCAAGATGAAAGAGATGCGTAGAAACTCATAATCACCTGCCACATCAACCACTTAGGGAGTCTCTCCGCTTGAAAGAACCACTACCTCATTCCAAACTGAATAGTGACATTTTCTCTTTAATATACCTTTCACAAATCTGATCGCACTGATCTCAGGTCCAATAACCTCGTCTCACCCAGCACAAGCTGCTCGGCAATAAGCCACCTCAACACCGTCTAACATCTCATATGATGCCATCAAAGCGCCAACAAGCTACAACTCAAATATGACCCATAAGGAAGAATGAACTCTGGCAAGAACTACTCAGCCCGTGTAACGAATAAAAATGGCCAAACAGATGCTATAAAGCTACCTCAGAGATGAGAAACAAGGCACACAAAATAAGTATAAGGAATCATACTTAATATTTCACTGTTGTGACATGCAACCTGATCTACATATGACACCATTGCAGTATGCAACTTGCTCCAAACATGACACCGTTGCGGCGTGCAACCCGATCCAAATACGATACTGTTGCGGCGTGCATCCCGCTCCAAACATGAAACCGTTGCGGCGTGCAACCCGATCCAAATAGACATTATTGCGACGTGCAACCCGATCCAAATATGACATTATTGCAGCGTGCAACCTGATCCAAACAACAAACCTGTGGCGGCTTGCCACCCAATCCACACATGAGAATAAATAAGGAAATACCCATCAATCCATAATGCTCATACCTACGAAATACCTAAATATCGACCAAAAGCATGCCAAATGCATAAGTACAACTCGGGGGAGACAGATAACACCATGCACTACAAAAACTCAAGCACGACTAAGGTGCAATAAACGACCTACATCCAGAGAGCCATCTTGTTCATATAACACCACAAGCTACAGGGGATCGCAACACATGTGTGAATAATCACGTCGTCTCACAACCTACATGGCATAATAGAGTATTACACAGAATAGCTGACAACTAGAATAACATCCAATACCTGAAGACTCTTCCATAAGCAATGCTATGCTAAATGAACACATTTGACCTGATGTAGAGCATACATTCACATTCAAGTCGAGCAGCCGTCAAATCCGAAAAAAACTGCCACAGTCCACAACCCAAGGAATAGAGCGTCTCTCAGTCATAACCTCTCCCATTAGTGACAGTACCAAAATCTCCATACTTGATGTCAATCCCTAACAATCAAAAGACTAACACATCTCACTTATACGATCTCCTCGTGGGATATACTCCCACAACCTCCACACTAGTAGCAAAATCAGCACATCCATGGTTGTCAACCATAATGCTACGAACTCAAATATATGATTTATTCCAAATTCCATCTCCAATTTCGTGGTCAAAATCCAAACATATAATTTCTAGGTTTTTTTTCAAAATCCCACAAATTTTTACAAATTTCCATGTTAAATCCTTATAGAATCCGTGTAATTAACTTACAATATGTGGGAATAACTTACCTTGCAATAGATGATGAAAATATTCCCTCCAAGAGCTCTAAGAATTGCCCAACCAAATGAAAATGTGAGAAAAATGGGCTAAGTCCCAAAATAAAAACTCACTACTCAGGCGACTTTCGCATTTGTGGACAAATAGTCGCTTCTGCGGCTCCACACCTGCGAAAAATCCATCGTAGGTACGGCTCCAACTCAAGCCAATAGCCTTCGCTTCATCAATCCAAAGAGCTCATATGTGCTTCCGCTTTTGCAGACAACAAGCGTTTCTGCGCTCACACACCTGCATGACCAAGTTCACTTCTGTAGCCCTAGGCCATCTTGGCCAATTCGCTTCTGCGACCTCTCTTTCGCATTTGCGACCTCGCAGGTGTGGATATTCCTCGCACATGCACTCCCAGGTCTCCTCTACAAATCTCGCACATGCGACGACCCACCGTACCTTTGTGACCGCACCTGCGGCCACTCTTTCCGCAGGTGCGATGACACTAAACTTCAGTAACAACATCATCCCTCTAAGTTCAAATTTCAATCAGTTTTCAATCCAAATCAAACCCGAGGCCTCCAGGACCCCATCCAAACATACCAGCACGTCCTAAAACATAATACAAACTTACTCGAAGACTCAAATTACATCAAACAACGTCAAAAATATGAATTAATGATCAAATTCCCGTCTTTTAACTCTCAAACATTCCAACTTTGACGAACGCATCTTATTCATACATAAACATTTCTTGATGATGAAAAACATTACGTACAAGTCATAAATCACGCAACAAACCTATTGCAAGTTTCGGAACCCCAAATAGACATCGATAACAACAAATTTCACTTCAAACCAAACATAGGAAATCCAAAAATCTTCAAAATGCTAATTTTCATAATAAGTGCCGAAATGATCCCGGACCACCCGATACTCAACCGGGACATTCTCCAAAGTCCGAAATTATTATACGAACCTATTGGAACTTCAAATCTCAATTTTGAGGTCATTTACTCAAAAGTCAAACTTTGGTCAATTCATCCAACTTAAAGCTTCTGAATTGAGAATTTTCCACACGAATCAAGTCCGAACCTCTCAAAATTCGATTCCGACTATGCGTATAAGTCATAATACATGAAGTGAATATATTTGAGGCCTCAAATCGCCGAATGACATGCTAGAGATCAAAACAATCAGTCGGGTCGTTACAATGTATTCCTGCCTCTTCCACTTCTTGGGATAACTACCATAGCATGCCCTGTATTGTTATCACCCTTTGGGTTTACCACCGTGTTACTTGGTAGTGCACACTTAGGAATAAATTTTGTTAGAAATTAAACGTGGAATGATGAGTAGAAGGCTGGTGTGTGTTTTATATATAGAGAGAGTTAATTTTCTCCTTATAGAATGACCCATTGGAAAGTAATGGTAGTTGAAAAAGTTGTATTTTTCACGACAAGTATGGTGAGATAGTACACTTGTAATTATTATTATTTCTCATTTGGTGTTCAGTACCGTATTGAGACGATTAAGTCCACTCAATACCTCTCGATCATAGAATGATTTTGCCAATTTGGCTTTCTCAAGACCAAATGGATATCAAGCTAAATAGTTGATATGAGCTCAAGTCGGGTTTTCCCTATCCTAGTTCAAACCCTTTAATTAGGCTAGTCAAATCCTTAGCTAGCTCAATTTCTTATTAGCCAAGTTTTCCTAGACTAGGTCCCTCTTTTTCAAGTAAAGACCAAGTCAAAAAGGCATGAATTAATGTTTGAAACTATTAATTCTAAAATTAAAGCATGAACAAGGCTAAATAACAAATACCTAATCATAAATAAGCATTGAATTAAACACCCATAAGGTTTACACACTAGGGTTGCATCACAAACCTAATAAATGTCTAGCTACACATAGTAGAAAATGAAGAAAATAGAGAAGAAATACTAATTAAACCCATAATATAAAATTAAAATAATAAACTATGATGTTTTTGTCCCAAAATGGTCACAAGTTACCCAAAATGGTAAACTACAACGGCTACAACTGACAAAACTTCAAAACTTAACCTAAAAATGTGATTCTCGTCTATTTATAGTGGCTGTAAATTCGCTGACAAAAATGCTCCTTGGGAGGTTCTACGGCAGCACAATTCCATGTGCAGTTTGCACATTGCTTGAGTCTGTAGGGGATGGATTCTGCAGCCGCATAATTTGATCTGCGGCTGCAATTCAGCTTCTGCGGCCGCACAATTCATGTGTGGTCCGCACGTCAGGCAAGACTTCGGCCTTGGTCATTTTGCAAAATCTCTGAACTTTTTGAATTCTTGTCAGTGCGACCAGGTTCTGGGCCGTAGAGAGAATTTTAAGGTGCACACTTGCTTCTGCGGACCGCACTTCTTATCTGATGTGCCCCTTCTTGTCTTGTGAGTCGGAACACTCCTTTTTGAGTCAGATTTCTTCATAAGAGCCTAAATCTCTAACATTCCTACAATTTGCACACCTTCATTAATTTTGGGAACATAAATCAACACTATCGGACTAAAACAAAAGCAAAAAGATACTAATAAGTGGTCAAAATCTGCACTTATCAAAGGCCTACCGTGTCCTCTTCCCAATCATGCACAGAAAGTTTCATAGATCATAGAGGAACTACCGTAACATAAGAGGGAGAGAGAGAGACGCAAAGATATATTCGAGTATTGATCGACTCAATTTCTTACCAGAAACTTTTCAATTGCAAGATGTTGCTCTTCTTGCTAGTAAAAGACATGGTAAGAATGTATTTTCTCTTCAAAATAGTGTTGTAAACTTTGCCGTATTGTGGACATGTTTGTATTCAAGTATGAATGTCCGGCATACTATCACAATCCTTGTGCGATCAACTTGCACCAAAATGCAGACATTTGTCTTTTCTTCTATATAAAAGGTAGAAAAACTATGTTGTATATAAATATATAATATAAAATTTGACCCAAATCATAGTTTTATATATAAGAAAATTTTACCCATACTAATTTTATAATATGGTAAATAGGTATAAAAGTATGAACTGTCGATATCTCCTTGTCCTGTAATATTCTGTTATTTCTGCCGCGATCTACTCTTCTTTTGGTTGCGAATCTATCAGCCGGCCGGAAACCTCTACCACGTCTTTCGGCCCTTCCATAGGGCAAAAACGGGCCCCTTGAAGACCGTCGATTGTGTCGAAATCGTTTTTTGACCTTTTTTAATTCTTTTCTCAGTCTCGACCCTTGGTTGATGCCAGAAAACCGAGCTTATCATCCTCAATTTTTATCTTTGACTCGTACCTATTGTGAACATTTGCCCATGTTGTTTCCTAGAACTCGAGCAGACTTTCTTTCAATTTTTGGGAAGCGTCGGAACTTCTCGGATTCCGACCCTTAGTGAATGCTTCAGCTGCCCATTCGTCTAGTACGACCGGCAGCAACATCCTTTCCTTTTGAAATCTGGTCACGAACTCCCGCAGCAATTCGGAATCTCCTTGAGCAATCCTAAATATGTCGGCCTTTCGGGCATGTACCTTCCTGGCCCCGGCATGGGCCTTGATGAAAGAATCTGCGAGCATCTCGAAAGAATCTATTGAGTGTTCGAGCAAGAGTGAATACCATGTCAGGGCCCCCTTCGTGAGGGTCTCCACAAATTTCTTCAGCAAGACTAGCTCAATTTCGTGCGGAGCTAAATCGTTTCCCTTCATCGTCATTGTATAGGTGGTGCTATGCTCTTGAGGATCTAAAGTCCCACCATATTTCGGCACGTCTAGCATTTTGAACCGCTTCGAGATCAACCCTGCTACCGCGCTTGGTTTGAAGGGCAACTGGGTATATTTATTTGAGTCTGGTCCTTTCAACACTGGTGGTACGCCCGGAATTTGATCCATTCAATTGTTTTCCCTCATAAACTGCATGAGTTCGGTTTTAAAGGGATCACTCTCGCTGTTGTTACCAGATCCGCTACCGTTCCCTCCGGCCCTATCGAAGCCGACTTCGACCCTCGGGGTGTTGTTGTCGACCCTTTGCGTTGTTTGATTTGGGGGAGCAACGGGAGGAACTGGACCTCGTTCATTCGTGTTGTTAGAAGCATCTGATAACGCTTGCTTGAACTCAATCATAACCTGATCCTGTCGTGAAAAATGGTCCATAATGGCTTTTTGTTTCTCTCTCAAAATCCTTATTGTTTCAACAACGTGCTCGTCTTCAGCATTATCAGGAGTTGCTTCTCGAACATGCCGCGGATACTACCTATCGTGGACCGGAATGGCCCTATCCCCCTCGTTGCGGGTATCACTGATTGAATCTTCATGTTGAGGCTGATTTCCTTGGGCCTCAACATTGTGTGTGATGTTAACACCATTTTCTGCCATTTTTTTTACGATTTTTGCTAATAACAAATAATCAAACGAGTTAGTAATAGACGAAAGGGTCAACTCAATTACACAACTGTCTAAGCCCCATGGTGGGCGCCAAACTGTTTAACTATAAAACGATACAGTTAAATTTATACGTAGTTTATAGACAAGTGAATCAATTTTATCCTAAAATGGTAAATAAATTAGACAAGAATATAAGATTTAGCCATGAAATCGAGATAAAATAGCAGAAATCCCGATTCCAAGAGTAGAGCTTCCAGAGGTAGTAGGAACAATATTAATAAATAAGAGGATCAAATAGTATTAAGCTTTTGAGCAGAGTATAGCATTAGCTTGTTAGAAAATTCGCCCCTTACAATGGTTGTTGAGTTCTTTATTTATAATGGTGACTAGGGAACAAGGTCCTAGGATCAAGCCCTTCTTAAATGTCAATTATGAGGACCACTGAAAATGTGTATAGGTAGTCACTGAATGTCGTATACTCTATCAGATTTACGGCATGCTTTGTCAAGTGCTGGATTGTGCTAGATAATTTGCTTTAGGGCTGAGCACTTTGTACAAATGTTATCCAATGCGACGCAAATAGCTTTCTTGCTGTAACCAATTTGTGGGATTGTTATGGACTGAAACGTTTTTCAATGATGGTCATGGTTTGGCTTACCAACAGCTTTGGAAGGGAAAAGACAAAGGCTTGCTTCAGATTGATGTCTCCGCCGATTTCAAAGTATATCTTTGCCATTTTTTGAAAATGTATTCTCAATTAAATTCTACCAGGTGGCAAAGCATTTATTTCTCCTTCATGAATACAACTCTCTTCGGGAACAAACAAGATCCTTGCCTTTAGACCCGGTCGACTTGTATTTTCGGCTCCACGTGTCGTTTTATCATGCGAACATTTAATATGAACATATTTTATCTTATACAGTAATATGTACGCGGACCTTACCCCTATCTTTAAAAGGCGGGGGCTGTTTCCGATAGACCCTCGGCTTAGGGAAGATAATAATTCATGAGGATGTCCCAAAAAAACTTCAGAGTTTGAAAGGGTGATATTTTTGGCTAGAATGAAGTCCATTAAACTAACTTAACTCATTTATATCAGATTAAAAATTAATGCTTGTCGAATTAATCAAATAGTAGCTCACCTAATCTATTAAGTTAAAAATAGCTAACATATGTATAATATATGTATAACTGTATATAATCAACGTATAATCTATGTATACCGGCTAGAAAAAGTAAACATTGAATCTAGCCGGTTATTTGTTTAACAATCCCAAACTTATCTGTAACTATCTAACAAGTGATCTAATTTTATAAAAATTTATGTCCTCGATGACAGTGGCAGAGCCACATTGAAGCAAGGGTCATATGATACCCTTTGCTAAAAAACTTTACTCGTAATATATGTATATTACAAGCCTAAAATAATAAAATGCATAATAAATACAAAGGTTGAGTCCCGTTGACCGGAATCAGAAGCTTGAATAGCCTATTTTTATAAAAGTTGAATTCCCTTAGTGAAATCTCTGGCTCTGGCACCGCTCAGTGAATATAACTTAAACTCTTATTTTAATCCTTTAGAACTCCATTCCCCCTCTCCCCACAGTTCCGTTCCAAACTAAAAGAGAAAAGAAGCAGAACATAGAGAAGATTCAACTACGTTATTGAGTTGGTTGGATAATCTATCAAAGAGATTACCTCATAAAAGTGAAATAAAACATTTATGCATAGTGTGCCTTGCCATGTCTATCAAAATTGGGCACTCTACTCTACTAGAAACTGCACCAACAGTTGCCACAAAATGTATCGCATCTCCTCTCCTACTGAAGTAAACAAGATACTTCTGTTTGGTAGCTAATTATTCAAAACCCCAATTAAGAATCATAATAGGGATGACAAGAATGATCAATCTTAAGCACCACCGGATCCATACTTCTTTCCGAGTACAAGCATTTGAAGTTTGTCGTAGCCAGAAAGGACACCAGCGCCAGCAATGGCACGAAGAATGTTTGCACCAGCCCCCTTGAAGAGAGACTTTGCACCCTCATTCTTCAATATTTGAGTAAAAGCATCCATTGAGCTTTTGTATTTCACTGCTTCACCAGATGTCATCATCATTCTCCGACGAACAGTGTCAATTGGATAGGATGCAAGTCCAGCACCATTTGTAATTAACCACCCTAGTGCAAAGCTAGCAAAGAAGCTATCCTGAAACCAATTAATTAAAGAAAAAAACACACATATATGAAACATTACAAACACTTCATCAGCAAACAAGTCTAATACAAATGCTTCTTTAATACTGAACGCGATCACTAGAGTTATAGGCAACATTACCTGTAGGCCTCCAGTGAGGACAACTGGTTTCAAAGAATCATACAAACCAAAGTAGAGACCACGGTACACAATGATCCCAACACATGAGATATTGAATCCACGGTAAAGTCCAGCAACTCCATCAGATGCTAATGTCTTCTTGTAGACATCAACAAGGCCATTGAACTGTCGCTCCCCTCCACCTTTTGCAGCCTTAGCATCATTTGCAAGCCTTGTTCGGGCATAGTCAAGGGAATACACAAAGAAAAGGGAAGATGCACCAGCTGCACCTCCTGATGCAAGGTTGCCAGCGAACCATTTCCAGTAACCGTCTCTTTCCTTTTTGAAGTTAAAAAGCCTCTTGAAGTAATCTTTAAATGCAAAATTCAAGGCCTGCACAAAAAGAGAAAAAAATATATCACGAGAAGGAAGGAAATAACTTAAATAACCAAGTTTGTCTGAGAAAAAGAACGAGCCTGAGTTGGGAAATAACGAATAACGTTGGCTGTATTGCCTCTCCACAATGACATAATCCCTTCTTCTTTCATTGTTCGGCTAAAACATTCAGTTATGCCACTGTATGGTTTTGACAACCGACCAGCCTTGATCATTTCGTCCTGGTTTTGGATCAGGAGTTTGACGCGCTCAATTGGAGCGGCTGCTGTCTTTGACACTGCTGCTGAGACACCACCCATAAGAAAATCAACTGCAAAGCTGGAAAAACCTTTCTCTGAAGGAGCTTGAACAAAAACTGGCGATGAGTAGGACGAAACCATGGACATGTCATATTTTCCTTCACATTGATGCAACAAAGGTCTCGTCTGATTTCCATATTTATATTGCCTTTGATATGCCAGAAGATCCCGATTTTGGGTAGATCTAACCAGGAAGTTGCCAGATACCTTATGAGCAACAGAGGGGTAGTATTGTGGCTGATCAATCGTCATCGCTGTCTCTTAAAGAACAAAAAAGATGAAAATGATGAATTTGACATGAGCTAAATAAATAAGAAGCTAAGATGATAAACTATTAAAGTGCAAGCACATTTTGGCTGCAGGAAGCAATACAAACATAGTGAAATTGCAAGAAACAGACCTCTTCCTTAAAACAACTAAGATATCTATGTATATATATGTTCCACTTCTAGACATAAATCATTGACTAAAATTCCAACATTAATCCTTTCCAGAATAAAATTGGTAGTTATTACTGATACAAAGACTAATATGTTTGATGGTCCACAACAACAACTATCCATTCCCCTTTTTCACAACTGAGAAAAATGAAAAATTAATTTTACAACAACTATTACTATGTGTTAGTCCCACAAATTGGGGCCGGTTATACAAATCTTCACCAGCCATATTTCTCCATTTAATTCAAAAAATATATTAGTATCGAACCAAAATAAGAAAATATGGATCATTGCATATGACCAAGAATTATCATTAAGCCTTATATTCAAACCTTATTATAGCAACAAAATCAGTGTGAGAATGGGAACGTGGTAAGAAAAATTTCAGTTCTATTTTAGTCTAACAATTAAAGGACCGCAAACCAATTCCAACAAAACAGTAAAATAGAAGAAGGAACTCGATAAATACACAAACATCTTAAGTTTACAGATCAATATTCAATCACAACTTTGGTCAAATCCTTAGATATATGCATATACTACCTTTGTTACCTCATATTGCTACAGAAAATAAACTTAACGAGTAGCTTCCATATTAAAATTTTAAAATGGATACTAAAGCAAAATACTACATCAATTTAATCATTCAAAAGGAGAAAAAATCGCCAGAGTTCCATTATCGCGGTCATAATAGTTGGTTTATATATATACATTTCCTAGAGAACAGTAATCTAGCTTATATTTTTTTTTCCCCACGAGCCATATACTACAAAAATAAGAATAAAAATAAAAATTGTTAAGTTCAAATGCTAAAAATTCAGCCAAACGTGAAAATATCAAGTCAAAGTAGACGTTTCAATTTTAGAAAACAAGTATGACAATGTAAATTAGATCCAAAACTTACTCCAAATGATGATGATAATATCACATAATAGAAGCAATCATCTAAAGAGAAAACAAAAGAATTACCTTCACTCTTTGAAGAATGTATGCGTTTTTTTTGGTTCTTTTTCCAAGAGAAAATCAAGAAAGTTTTGTACCTGAAAAATGAGCATAAGTTTTAGGCAATTTGGTTGCTTTTAAGTGAGAAGGAGAAGGAGATTCAGAGTGGAGAGAGTCTTGTATTGCCTCTAACAGTGGAGTTAAAAGTGGAGATGATAGGCAGAGAGGGAATCAAGGAGACTGTTTTTGGTTTAAATATGACACCTATACTTTGTCTAACAATATTATAGGTGTGAATCTTTAATGTGTAACAAAACTATTTTATATTCTCTTAATTTTTTCACACAAAAATTAAGTTATATACGAGATATAATTTTGTAACACAAAAATTAACTTAAACCATAGAGCCCAACCCGTGATTTAGATGGAAGCGCAAGAATTTTTGGAGGCCATTTAAAAACGAGGCTTTTAAGCCCGTGGCCCGTGAAGCTTGACTAAGGCCGGGCTGGGCCGGCCCATGGGCCTAATAAAAATACATATTTAAAGTATATAAAATATAAAAAGTACATGACACAAAAAATAACAAGAAGAGTATCTCAAGCTTAAAGTTTATTAAGTTCATCATATTAAAAGATCGAAGTATTAAAACGTTTATTAGTTTAAATTTTTTAATTTTTCTTAATATTTAACTAATTAATATTGCATACGAATTGTAGATGTAGATGAAAGTGAAGATGTTAAGACAACCTTCTCACAAACGGATTCAAATGTGTTTGATGAAGATGATGTGTTGGATATCACATAAGCGTCATGGACGTTCTCTTGAATAGTTTATTTTGAGTTGTGACTTTTAGTGAATGAAATATAGTCTTGTCTTTTACTTTTTTAGTGTTTATTGTGATATATTCGAACAGTATAAAAAGTTATTAAGTTTTGTAAAAAAAATTCAATAAGATCTTTTAAGTTTTAAATATTTATCTTTTTTTAGGTTAGAACTTAAAGAAAAATATAAAATTATATTTATAAGAATGATGGGCCGGCTCTTGGGGATCCGTAGCCCATATAAGGCTAGGGTGAGCTGACCATTATAGGGCCCATCAAAATAGTGAGCTAGCCCAGCGCAACCCGTCAATTTCTAAAGCTCATGTGGCTTGGGCTGGGCTAGCCTAACCCTGCCCATATTGACACCTCTATTAAACCATTATGGAAAATTTTGTCTTCTCATGTATAGGCCTAATTTTTTTTAATGAGAAAAACATGTGGAAACTTTTTATTTTTGGCGACGGTAAGATTTGAAGGTAGACTTCTTTGAAATTAAGGAGGCTTACCTAGTATGTTAAACTAAATGGATGCAAGCAAAAGAAGTGTTACAATTTGATTTGACAAAAAACCCTTAATAATCTTCAAGCTACAAAAAAAGGGGGGTAGAAGAAATAAATCAAATCGGTCAGAATTTTTATAAAAAAAAAAAAAAAAATATTAAGCTAGCCGTGTCAAAGCAATTCTCGACCGGATAGGAAAAAGTACCAATACTTCAGCATGTGGTACAACATGACCAAAGCATACACGGTAAATGATAAATGCCTTGGATCCGAAATTAGATCTGCACATAATTCCCAATAGGATTAAAAATCAGCAAAAAGAAAATAAATGAGAAAAATCCCTAACGGTCAAAAAGGAAATTAAATAAATAATTAATAAAACCCTCCGAAAGCCTTAAATCCCAACGGTCTTTAGTGTCAGCTCCTTCCACAACAAAGAAACGTTGCATTTCACCTGTGAATTCATTCACTTAAAAAATCTTCTGAATTCTTACTTTATATCTGAGTTTTGTAGAAACAGTCTTAAACTCTACTCATTTTTTTTAGGTGTAACCCATTATGGAGATAGCCATAATTGATTGGAAAACGATTGATTCAAGATTTGTTAAAGATGATCTTTTGGAGCATTTTAACGCCCCTCAATGGGTTGATTTTCTTGCTCCTGATGCTCCTGTTGATGATGATGCTTGGTTCTGCAAACCTGGTAACTTAATACAAATAACAAATGTGTTTGTTTTCTTTCTTTTTTTACTATAGATTTGACTAAATTTCGAGTCTTTTTATTGCCCCTTTTCTTGTTTTGGAGCAGATTGTAATCATCCAAAGACAGTGGAAGATTTCTATAAAGCAACTACCCCTTCTTGCTCTTCTAAGGTTTGTGTTTCTTTTCCTATTTTTGGTTCAAAATTTGGTGTCTTGATTTATTAATTCCCATATGTCTGTTGATAAAATGTGGAAAAAGGTATTGTAATTTGAGTGTTTCGAATATTAGTAAATGAGTTCTTGTGGGTAATGGTTAATTTCACCATTCACTGCAAGATTCAGGATTTGCTCTTCATTTTTCTTGTGGGGAAAGGAGAAGTGAATTCAGTGTTATGCAATTTTCAAGAAAATTTCTAGTCAATCTTCATTTGTCCTTTTAAATTTCCTATTTTCTCTCTTTGATTTTTGCTAGTTAACTGATTTCCTGACTTTTCAAACAAATAATGGAATGAACTCGTTCTATAACCTTTCATTTCTTATTCAAGTTTTGCTAACTTTGTTGTAATTTACAGCTTCAAAGATCAGCTAGTGTATCAGATATACCTCTCGGGGAACGAAATAGGAGGTAACTGATATTTATGCAATGGATTCTACTGAATTTTATTTGGACAAGATTGTGAACTGAATGGTGTTTTTCAATTTCAGAGATGCAACATTAAAAAAGAGAGGGCAAATTCAACCATCAGTGTCATTGAACAAGGACTTGAAATATGATAAGATTGTGGAAGATAGTGAGAATCAGAATCCCAATTTTGCAACCCCTCCGCGGTTCAGGACTAAATTGATGAAACAAGCAATCAAGTCAAGCGCGGAGAAGAAGCCGGTTGATGATAATATCTCCTTGCAAAAAGAACAACAGATGCCAAAGTTGAGAAGTACTCTTTCAGCTAGGAATCTTTTTGCTGGTGGTGATTTGTTGAATAAGGTGACTGACTTCTGCAATGAGCTGAAGAAACTAGTAACCATCAGAACTAAAGAGAAAGAGAATGGTGCAAATGAGAACTTGGAAACAAGTCCACTAATGGGGAATAAACAAAAGGCAAAAGATTGTATTGTTGATGATGAGCAAAGGGAAAGGAAGCCATTGCTTGAGATGACTAAAGAGACTAATGAAACAGTGTCAAAAAGCAACATTAAGGAGAAACAGAGAAGGAAACTACTGTAAGTTTCACATATTTCTTGCCATCTGCATCCTCACACACAAACATTTACATGTTTTGTAGATAATTTCAAAGTTTATTTAGTCAACCATTTTTTTAAGATGTAACTTGTAAAGGAACATTGTTTTGAGAATATCATAATCAAACTACAGTTCACACGGAAGATCTCATTGTTTATAATATTTCGATCAGGTCGACACCATGCTCGTGCTAATCCTAAAATATAATGGGGTGACCATTCAGAGGCAAATAAGAATTTAAACTTGATCGGTTCAACCTTGAGAGTTCTTAGCCACTGAACTCATTGTACTTTTAAAATTATGGATCCTAAATTTAATATTTATTGAAATTGAGTGGTTTATCACATTCTATATCTCGTGTCAAAAATATTGGTTCAGTCAGAATGTATAGCACATAGATTGCATCCCCCTATGTGACCGTTATACTAATAATGGTTATGTTTTCTGGAAGTTACCCAAATGTAACACTTGACCAAAAAAATACATTATTAGAGGGTGTACTGAGTATTACTTTTGGTGAACTATCTTCCACACAGGAGAAATGATAATGCAGAAAACACACCAATACTTGTGGATGTGAAGAACATAAAGCGCAAAGATGAAGATATCTTGTCCCAGATCCGCACGAATCCTCCTACTCCTCAGTGTTTCTCAGCCAGCCGTGGAACTACAAAGGCCACTCCATCTAAGGCAAAGTATAGACCTCTGGTATGTATGAACCTTTTCGTCCCTAGATTGCAATTTACAGTTGAATACTCTGTGATCTCCTCGCCTTGTGCATAGTGATATACTTGTTCAGTCTCACAAAAACTTGATTATAGTACCCTCTTTGCTATGCTGCTATGAAGTACAACATCCCCTTTTCGGCTTTTTCATCCAAAACAAAGGGAAACCTTATTTTCTAGTTGCTGCTAAGTGCTCCCCAAGTTGGTGGAGGAAATGAGATGTTGTCTCCTTATATATGTGATCTTGGACAATCCTCACCTCATCAACTAGTTTTTGGGATTGAATTCGACCCAAGAGCTATAACCAACAACAACAAACTCAGTGTAATCCCACAAGTGGGGTCGGGAGGTTAATGTGTACGCATACCTTACCAAGGTAGAGAGGCTGTTTCCGGTAGACCCTCGGCAACTACAACCAACTCATCCTTAAAACATGATATAGGAGATGATCTTTGGCAAGAATCAGCAGCATTTTGATTGTTTATCAGGATGCTGCTAAAGTTGAACAAAATAGGATAAGATAAAAACTTAACGAGTCATTCAAAGGTTTTGAAGAAGCTCGATTGACGGTTTTGATCTTGGGCTCTTTGGTAGAATTGCAAAATGAAAAAAAGTAATAAAACCCCATAGAACAAAAAGCACCAGTTGCCCTCCAATAAATCTTCAATCTGCTCCATTTTTAATGCTTTTTAACTGTTGATCTAATTATCTATGGACTAATAACACTGAATCTGACATTAGGAGACAAGGGGTATCCTTCAAGAACTGGAACAGAGCAGCAATGAAGAGAAGAGAAAGGAAGATCAAGGGAAGATGATGAGTAATAATCAACAAGGACAGAGAGGTGGTGCTATTGTTGCTGAAAAAGAAGCTGCTGCTAGAGCTTTGGATGTCTTCTGGTTCTTGAAACCTTGCACTCTTTCCAGCTGAAATGGTCAAAGCCCACTGCTGCAGAACATTTCATGAAGTGATTCTTTCATACTTAAATCATCTATTTTTTTTCATAGAAAAATTCTTTCATTCTTTATAGTTTCTGATACACTCAATCATCTATTGTTACCCCATTTATTTGGTCTTTGAGGATAATAAATTAATAATAAGTTGTAAGAAGCAGTTCAAAGGTCCACCCACCGTATTAAATAATGCTATCTAATACTCTTATCCTATATTCAGTTTTTAGCATACTTTATCAAAGACAATTCTCATAAAGTTTTCAACTGTAACAACACCAATACCAAAGGATTCTTGTGAGCCATCTTGCTTTTGTGTGATTATTCAGAACTACCCCACAACCCCCACCCCCAATCCATCCACCCTCATTTGCCCAGTTTTTCTCCTTTCATTGGATGGCTCTTGGGAGCTGGTGATGCCACTGTAATATAATATAAGATGACTAGAAATAATATTACAAGAAAACAGCTTTATCTCAATCATTATCATTCCAACAGATGGACCAATGCTCCAAAAGAAGAGTAGAAAGAGACTTTACAGATGGATGGCTCTTGGGAGCTGGTGATGCCACTGTAATATAATATAAGATGACTAGAAATAATATTACAAGAAAACAGCTTTATCTCAATCATTATCATTCCAACAGATGGACCAATGCTCCAAAAGAAGAGTAGAAAGAGACTTTATAGAAGAGGAGCAACACAAAAACCCCACAGCAGAAAGGGAGTCCTCATCTGTATTGTCACTGTGCAATAATTTTTCCCAAGGCAATGATAACCAAAACAGCAATACTCCATCTCACAAAGCCTTAAGGAAAAAACAAGAAACCCAACCAGAGATATGAGAACATTCACTTAGGCAAACAATTGAGTGGTTGATTATATTGGAACGAAAATCATAGTCAAATCTATCTAATATTTGGTACGCAGAGAGTGCAAGTAACAGAAGAATAACCAAAGTGTCTCAAGTTAATCAAGTTAGTAGTTACCACCATTAGAAAAAATGAAACTTTGCAGAGAAACAGTTGCAACCTATGATAGCCATTTTATTAATGCTCTTCATTTACATGAACCATCAATTCTCTGAAACAAAGAGTCTTACAGAGAAACACCAACCAATCCACAAACCCAAAATTAACTTGAAGGAAGAAAAAAAAACTCTGATAAATAAACTTAAAACAAAAAAAGGAGAAGATTAGAGCCAAAATATATTATTTACAAAACAAAAAGGCTCAAACCTTTCCTAGATTGAGTAACCAAGATCCAACACAAGGAAGTTGAATCTCTACCTAGTAGTAATACAAAGCATACAATTCAAGATCCTAGACCAAGCATGTCGTAGCCTAGGGTACATCCTCCCTGTATAAACACTTGATTCCCTCAACATATCCTCCATTGTTTCCACAAACAGATTCAAGCTCCTCACTGGAGGTATATACAGAGTCAAAGGCACTGCTGAAAACGCCACTGCAAAGAACAAGTGCAGCATCTCAATATGGGGTTTTATAGAGGATAAATCTCACCAAAAAAAGAAAAGGGGAAGATGGGTTTTTGTAGATTTTGTTGAAAAGCAAAGAACTTGGATTTTATTCAGAAAAAAAGAAACTACTAGGAGATAAATCAAAAAGGGGAGATGGGTTTTTTTGGTGAGTTTTTCTTGACAACCAATTAACTTTGAGTAAATGGTTTAAAATAAGAAAAGATTTCTTGGTTATGTGAAAGACTTTGAGGCACTCTAGGGATTGAGATTTGGATCAACTTTGAATGACAGTGGCCAGTTTTTGTTCATATATTAATGGGGTGTGGGCGCGTGTAACCAAAGCTACTAGTTAAATCAAGAAAGATCAGCCGCCTGTTTCTTTTTTCCTTTTTAAGTTTTTTATATATTGCAGCCACCTGGTTTTCATGGGTGGTTTTAGGGTCCTAGGGGCCATGTGGTACTTTTAATTGTCCAATGACTAATTGAACATCTGTCCACCTCTAATGTATTTTTCTAATTATGGACTATATCCTAAGTCTTTTGACTCACAAACAAATGAACAATATTTTGGACAATCTTGTGTTTAGGCCTATGGCTGAAATATGTACACCTAAATCCATTGCAAAGTGTTCAAAAGAAACGGCTTTTGGTTTGGAATAGAAACATTCAACAACTTAGATTGTTGTCCAAGAAAACAGCTTCTTCTTTTTTTGTAATCATATTTTAAGTAGCCATTTGGACATAAAAAATATAATATTTAAAAAAATAGCTTTTGAAGTTAAATTAAAAAATTATTTTTGAAAATTAAAATTATGTTTGGACATGTCACTTGAAAAAAATATTACTACCTCCGTTCCAATTTAAATGAGATGGTTTGATTCGGTACGGAGTTTAAAAAAAGACTTTTGAAATTTGTGATCTTAAAAGTTTAAAGAGTAAAAGCTTTATGGAACTATGACATTTGTGTGAGTATGAAAGCTTCTCATTAAGGGTAAAATGGGTAAAATGAAGAGTTTAAAATTGAATTATTTTCAAATTTAGAAATGTGTCATTTATTTTGGAACAGACTAAAAAGAAAAATACATCATCTAATTTGAAATAGAAGGAGTAGATTTTTGTGATAGTAAAATATCGTTTACTTGAAAAAAAAGAAGTAAAAACTACTTCTTTCAAATTTGAAACTCATGTTCAAAAATTCAATTAAACATATAATTAAATAATTTTTTTAAAAACTTGCAAAAACATGCCAAACATATTAAGTTGTTGTCCAAGAAAACTTCTTTTTTGTTTCCATCCGATGTTCGTCATTCGATATCCATATTGATACCCGACTAAATTTGAATTTGCGTTCAGAAATCTCACAGTGGGAGGTTAAATCGCTCCCTAATAAAGGCGATTCCATATCCAGGACTTGAACCCGAGACCTCTAGTTAAGGATGAAGAAGTATTTATCACTCCAGCACAACCCTTATTGATAAGTAAAATTTACATATCTTCATTTCCTACCCAATACAAAAGTAACGTTCATGAGATAGGAGAAAATCCGCACATCTACCTTGACAAGCATTCAGATTTCATCAAATTAAAAGTACTGCAAATATATCTAACTTAAAGAGCATTTTTTTCCATGGTCTGGACTTCAATAATCTTTGCAACTTGTACTGTTAGATCTATGGTGCCTTACTCGAAAAATGAAAAAATTATGCGACACATCAAATATTTTTTTGATAATTACGGTGTGTTTCAAACATGAATTAAAATACTACCCATTAAGGTATACAACAGTAGCATTGTTTACCGGGGGTATACTCGTTCCCCCGCGCTATGAGCATAAGTAGCACTATTACAATCCAAAACTTGTCTTGAGAAAACAGTTCTTGCGATGTCTGGTCAAAAAGCATGAGTAGCAAACACTGGAGGAACTGTTGTAACAAAAAGTTTAGCAAAAAGATCCTTTTTGGCACCCTCTTTTGCAGCATGTCAGCAACTTTATTCGTCTCCCTGTAGTTGTGTTTCACCCCCACGTCTCCTAGCCTTTGGACGATTGACCTGCATTCAAAGATAATTGAGTCAAAAATATGATTTCCATTGTTGAGCATTCTTATTACCTTAGTGGAGTCTATGTTGATTTCTAGAGGCGTTAACTGCTTTTCTTCAACAATTTGCAATCCTCTCAACACTGCCAGGAGCTCCGCTTGTGTGTTGGTAGTGTGTTGTATGCTTCCCATGAAGCCCAGCACCCAGTTTTCACTTGCATCCCTGAAGACTCCTCCCACTCCTCCCTTTTCTGGGTTCCCAACTGCAGCCCCAATAATGTTAAGTTTGTAAGTGTTTCTTTGTGGAGGTGTCCATTTGACCCAAATAATTTTCTCTTTTGTGGCTGTTCTATCCACCGAGATGGTGATATACTCAGTTGCTTTTGCCAAAGCAGCTTTTGCATTGAACATGTCCTTCTTTTTGTTGAATAAATTATTGTTCCTGGTGATCCAGATCTGCCAGAAGCAAAAGGGAGGAGGTCCTCCTTATTAACGACATTATTGAAAGGTTTCTTTTTTAGAGAGGCCCATGTGGTGGGCCAATCCCAGCTTGTGAAAGAGATGTTCTGATTTTGAGCTCTACTGGTACTTTTTGTGACCAGATTTCCCCAAATGATTTTGTGTTGGGGCATTCAAAGAAGATGTGGGCAGATGTCTCAATTGCTCGGTTACAGAAGCAACACATTGGATCTAGATGTATCTCAATGTGGTGGAGGAAGGCTCCAGTGGGGAGCCTTTTATGAAAGAGGAGCCAAAAGAATGATTTGACCTTGTTTGGTACTCTTAGTTTCCAGATCCACGAGTAGTTATTACTTGTATTTGTACAGTCTGGTTGGACAAGGTTGGCCAGAAGGGAGTAGGCTGACTTTGTGGTGAAGATGTCATTGGTGGTGATTCCTCATATCATTATGTCCTCCTTTATAGGGTTGGATGTTATGAATGTGTTTAGGAGGATGTTTCTAATACTTGAGGGAATGTTTAGGGAGATAGAAGAAGTGTCTCAAGTCCCATTGTTATGGATCGATGCTACTGTTGTAGATAGGTACTCTTATGTAAGAGGACTTTCAATCATGACTCTAATCGAAGGGTGGTTTGGGATCCAAGGGTCATTGATGTCTCTTGGCTTGAGTGCGTGTTTCCCACCCTTTGAGAATGTATTTCCAAATAATTAATTTAGCTTTTTTTGGAGGATGTCTCCAGTTACAGTGTTTAGCAATGAGAGTTTTTGCCCAGAGGGAGGATGGGTTCTAGTAGAGCCTCTAGGCCAGTCCTGAATGAATGGCTTTGTTCTTCAGATCTGCTTTTTGGATTCCTAGGCATCCCCGGGCCTTAGGATTTGTGATTGTATCCCAGGAGACAGATGCATCTTTTTCTTGATTGGGGTGGTACCCCAGATGAAGTTCATTTGAATTCTATCAATCTCCTTGGATGTCTTGGAGGGGAGCTTGATGTATTGCATGACATGGTTAGGGATACTGTTGAGTGAAGATTTTCCTAGGGTAGTCCTCCCGTCATGTTTAGCATGTTTGTTTTCCACCCAGCCATTTTGGTGTGAAGGTTGTCTATGATGAATTGGAAATCACTGTTGGTGGGCCTTTTGTGGAAGATAGGAAACCCTATGTATTTGCCAAAGTTAGTTGTTGCTTAATGCCAAGGCTGTTGGAGTTGGACTTTATTTGGTGGGGTTGGTAGTTATCACTGAATAAGACTATGGATTTGCTAAGGTTGATCTTTTGGCCTGAAGTTTGATTGAAGGAGTTGAGAGTATTGATGATTGTGGTGCAGTTTCTCTGATTAGCTGTAGCAAAAAGAGCTAGATCATCAGCAAAGAATAAGTGGGATAATTTTGGGCCATATCTGCTTATGCTAATAGGACACCACTCCTTTTGTTGGACATTCCTCTCAACAGCCCTGGAGAGTTTTTCCATACGCAGAATGAAGATGTAAGATGATAAAGGGTCACCCTACGTAATGCCTCTGGTGGGGTTGAAGGGTTGAGTATGATCCTTGTTTACTAGGACAGAGATAGAGGATGAACTAACACAAGACATGATGAGGTTAATGGTGGCAGTGGAAAAGTTGAAGACATGGAGGGTCTCCTTGATGAAGGACCATTCTATTCTGTCAAAAGCCTTCTCCAAGTCAATCTTTAGAATCATGTGAGTTGATTTGCCTCTCATCTTCCCAATGTGGGTGATGTATTCTTGGGCTAATTGAATATTTGTCCACCTCTAATGTATTTTTCTAATTATGAATTATATTCGAAGTCTATTGACTCACAAAAAAATGAACAATATTTTGGACAATCTTGTGTTTAGGCATGTGATGACCCAAAAGGTCATCTTTTATTTTAGAATTTGTTTTTAGTATGCTGAGGCCTTGAAAACCTTCTTTTATCTCTCCTCGATTTGCATGCGCAGTCCGGGCGCGATACCGGAAAGTTTTTATCTGAAAATTTGGAAAATATGGAATTTGATCTTTAAAATTAATTAAAGTTGATTTCGGTCTATATTTTTGGTAAACGGACCCGGACCCGTAATTTAACGGTTCCATAGGGTCCGAAGTAAAATATAAGACTTAGACGTATACCCGGAATCAAATTTCGAGGTCCCTAGCCCGAGAAAAGAATTTTTAAAGAAACTTATTTGCTGGAAAATGTAAAGATTTTTGAAAATAAAATGGTGTGTGTTTTTTATGATATCGGGCCCGTATCTTGGTTCCGGGAACCTGTACAGATTTTAAATAATAATTAAGTCAAATCTGTGAAATTTGGTAAGAATCGGAGTTGATTTGGTATAAATCGGGCCTTTAGTTGAGAAAAATAAAATTTTCAATGTTCTTAAAGAATTTCATGAATTTAAGGTTAAATTCGTAATTTTTGATGTTATTTGATGATTTGATCACACGAGCAAGTCCGTATGATATTTTTAGACTTGCGTGCATGTTTGGTTTAGAGCCCCGAGGGCTCGGGTGAGTTTTAGATAGGCCACGGGGTGTTTTGGACTTAGGACGCTCAGCTGTGCATCTGGTATTTTTGCACAGGCCTCTGATGTCGCAATTACGAGATCAGGCTTCGCAATTGCAAAGTGAACAGGCCTGGGAAATGCGACCAATATGTTGCAATTGCGAACCAGGCCTGGGCAGGCCCCCATTGCAAATGCGAACTTTGGCCGAGAATTGTGAAGGGACTTTTGTTGCAAATGCGACATTATCATCGCAAATGCGAAGGTAGCAGATTTTCAAAGGGTTCGCAATGATCGCAAATGCGATAACTGCACCTGTTAAGTGGGATTTCAGACGGGATTTTTCATCATTTTACAACTTTCTCAAACCCTAAAAATCCTTAGGCGATTTTTCAAAGGCTCAAACTTCTCCAAATCATAAGTAAGTGATTTCTAACTCATTTCTTTCAATCTACTTCATCTTTTTTATGATTTCATCTCAAAATCTAAGTATTTTTCATGGGAAATTGGGTATTTTTGGGTAGAAATTAGGATTTTCAAATTTTGGAGATTTGGACCTCAATTTGAGGTTGGATTTCAAAACTAATTGCATATTTGAGTTCGTGGGTGAATGGGTAGTCGGGTTTTGGTTCGAACTTTGAGTTTTGATCAAGCGGGATCGGGGTCGATTTTTAACTTTTTGGGGAAAACATTTGGGAATTCATATTCATGCATTAGAATTGGCTTATTTAGCATTTATTGATGTTATTAAATTAATTATGGCTAGATACGAGTGAATTGGTGGTGGAATCGAGAGTTAAAGCGGTGGTTGAGTGTTGAATTACCCGTTGGCTTGAGGTAAGTGTTTGGTCTTACCTTGACTTGAGGGAATAGGAATCCCCGACTTATTTGCTATGTGAAATTCCATGTGTGTGGCGTATAGGTGTGCTGACGAGTACCTATGCACCACCAAAATTACCATGTTTAGTTGTTTCCCTTCCCTGTTTGCTATTATAATGTCCCTTGTTTTAATTGCTACCTGCTTATAGCTGTTTTCATGCCTAAATTGCTATTTGCTCATAAATGCTTCCATGTCTTAATTGCTACTTGCTCATAAATGCTTCTATGCCTAATTGCATCATATTAATCGTTGCTCTCTTTATTGAAGTATTCAATTGTTTTCTGGTTTCGTTTTATTATTCTGTTGGTCTTTATTGGTTTATGGGTGCCTCGTGGTACACCTTAGTTGGTCTCGCTGAGTAGTTTACACTGGTGAAGTTTTTTAACCGTAGTGATATTTTGTTGCATGAATTGAGGTATAAGTACATTGGAGGATTTGGCTTAATCTGTGAAACACTTGTCTTTATTTTTGTGATTGGTGTTGATTTGTATATTGGGATCGAGTTGCACGCCGCAATAATATTATATGATGTGATCGGATTACACGCCGCAACAAGAAGTAATAAGGGTGGACAGGTGGGATCGGGATGCGCGCCGCATCAGTTGTTGTTATGTGTTCATTATTTGTTGAGTTCTGTTATTGTGATGCTGGAACACTCTTAAGGATTGGTTATAGCTGAAATTTAGTGGAACAGTTGGGTTCCGGATTTATTTAATGCCAGTTATTGCTTTAATACACTTCGTATTTCCTTTTGTTTAGTATAAACTGTTGCAGGTTGTATATGTTGTATGCCCCGCCATAGCCTCGTCACTACTTTGTCGAGGTTAGGCTCGGCACTTACCAGTATATGGGGTCCGTTGTACTGATACTGCACTCTGCACTTTCTGTGCAGATTTTGGAGCTAGTGGTTAATCATGAGGTTGGTTGCTATCACTGCGCACCGGAGACCCAAGGTAGTCCTACAGGCGTCCGCAGGCCCTGGCGTCCCCTTCTATCTCATTTTATTTTATGTTCTATCTACTTCAGACAGATATAAACTTTTCGTTTTGACCTTTACTTGTAGTAATCTCAGACAGTTCGTGAATTGTGACACCAATTCTAGGTGGATCTTACTTTGGTTTTCATTATTGTATAAAGTTAAACCTTTAAACTGCTTTCTTCCGCAATTATATCCGTTGTTTTTATATTGTTAAGTAATAAACATTTGAAAGATAAAAGAAAAAGGTAGAATATCCTGAAATGTTGGCTTGCCTAGCAGGTATAATGTTAGGTGCCATCACGGTCTTGACGGTGGAAAATTCGGATCGCGACAAGGCCCATGGCTGAAATATGTACACCTAAATCTATTGCAAAGTGTTCAAAAGAAACAGCTTTTGGTTTGGATTAGAAACATTCAACAACTTAGATTGTTGTCCAAGATTTTTTTTTTTTTTTGTAATCATATTTTAAGTAGGCGTTTGGACATAAAAAAATATAATATTAAAAAAAAAAAGTGGCTTTTGAAGTTAAATTGAAAAATTATCTTTAAAAATTAAAATTATGTTTGGACATGTTTCTTGGAAAAATATTATATTTTTGTGAGAGTAAAATATCGTTTACTTAGAAAAAAGGAAGAAGTAAAAACTATGAAACTCATCGTTAATTTTTTTTTTGAAACTCATCTTCGTAAATTCAATTACTGAATGGAAGTAATTACTTTTTCAGATTACAAAAGTAATTGAATTTACGAAGATGAGTTTCAAAAAAAAAATTAACGATGAGTTTCATAGTTTTTACTTCTTCCTTTTTTCTAAGTAAACGATATTTTACTCTCACAAAAATATAATATTTTTCCAAGAGACATGTCCAAACATAATTTTAATTTTTAAAGATAATTTTTCAATTTAACTTCAAAAGCCACTTTTTTTTTTAATATTATATTTTTTTATGTCCAAACGCCTACTTAAAATATGATTACAAAAAAAAAAAAAAATCTTGGACAACAATCTAAGTTGTTGAATGTTTCTAATCCAAACCAAAAGCTGTTTCTTTTGAACACTTTGCAATAGATTTAGGTGTACATGTAAGCACGTGATTTTTGCCCTATATGAGAATTACTCCCAAAAAATCCAAAAATAAAATGATTTTTCTTTGGTGTGCAATTTTTTGATATTTTGTGATATTTTGAATAATTATTTGTATTTGTCTGTGCGTGTTTATTTGATAAATTAATAAAAAATACAAAAATATGTCGCATTTTGCATGTAGGATTTAATTCTATAGTTGTTAGTAATTAAATTTGTTTTACAAAAATTAAAAAATTACAAAAATAAGCAACGTTTGCATTTTTAGCATTTAATGTCCAAATATACAATTTTATACTTAATTAATACTTAATTGTGCGTTAATTGTTATTGGGAGTTAATTTGCGCTTTTATAACTTAATTTAATTCTTAATAATAGTTTAAGTATTTTTATAATTTAGTTTTAAAGAAATAAAAGAAGAAAACAAAGCAAAAATATAAAGAAAGTCGGAATTAGGCCTCTTCTTCAATTTCAAGCCACAGGCCCAAAAATTGGCCCAATCTTCCCTACGACCCAGTCCATTTCGAACTGGGTCGACCCAATCCATAACCCAAAAGACTCAAACCCCATTTGTCTTTCATTTTTACAAAACAAAAAAAAAATAAGAGAAGAAAACCCTAAAAATCTAAACCATCCGCCCCCCCCCCCCTCTCCTATCTTCTTCTTCTTCCTCAAGCTCACATCCCTTCCTCCCATGGCAGACCTTCCCCCCTCACACCCCTGCCCCCCTCACGTCAACACACACACAACACAACCACTCTCACCCCCACGACATCCCCTCGCTGCCATGGCTGCGTTTTTCAAGTTCGTCGAGCAACTTCTACGCCACCATTGTTGCCCGTAGTTGCTTCTCCTCCTGCTGTTGCGTTTTCTTCTTCTCCAACACTGCTGCTGCTGCGTTTTTCATCCTTCATGTTGCTGCTGTGTCGTCCAAACAAACCACCACAACTGCTGCCCGCCGCGTCCAGCCATGGACGAGCTTCATCGAGCTCGAACTCGAGCTCCCATAGCTGCCGTTGCATTTTCTCCGACACCGCTGCTGCTACTGTTTCATGCTGCTGCTCCAGCAGTATTGCTTCTGCTGCCTTCTGCTTGTGGCGGGCTGCCATTCTTCGTTTTAAACGATGCCAAACGACCACCTTCTTTGGTCGTCCGTTCGTAGTCGTCTTTGACGTCAAGTTATCTTGGTGCGAGATTCGTTCTCGGACAGATTTGTTTACAATCAAAGTTCGTCGTTGATTCATCTCCGGTTAGTTGTTTTTGAGTTTTATTTTTGTCCATATTTTTGTTTGATATTTTCCGGATCCAAAATCGTTAAAGAATTCAATTCTTGTTTTGTTCGTTGTTCATCGTTGAAATTATTTTTCTAGTTTGTTCATGTTCATGTGCTTTGTTAAAATTAATTTTCAGATTTCAAAATAGAAGTTTAATTAGTTGTTTTCATGTTTATTTCATGTTTGTATTATTGTTTAAGTAAGTATTTGTTAGTTTGATGTTTGTTAGATTCAAATTGAAATTTAATCAACTATTTCTTCAATTTGTTTCATGTGTTTATGTATTGTTAGAAATTGTTAATATTGTTAAGTTCAAGTTTAAGTTCATAATTGTTTCTTCGTCGATCTTGTTATTTGTTTAAAGAATTTCTGTATTAAAGGAATATATTGTTTTAATCGTTTAATCCGTCATGTTTGTTGTCTTAAAATAGATTCATTCATGTTCATACTTTGTTTGGATGATCTTGAATCCGAATTTTGTATAGTTTGATTTCTTGTTTACCATTTATGATTATTGCTTGAATTGTTATCATAATCTTGTTTAAAGTTTAATATAAGAATTGTTTGTTGTAATGTTGTTAGAGTTGATTTTAAGTTCAATATGATTGAATTTAGAAATCTTCATACTTTGTTTGTTGTTGTTGTTGAATCCGAAAATAGGATTGTTTGTTGCTAAAATATTGTTCAATCAAATTTTAGTTATTCTTGGTTGTTCAATTTGTGTTCATGTGATTTGTTGTTGAAATGTTGTTAAAATCATGTTCATGTGATATTGTTGTTATGATGTTCATCCGTGTTCATATTGTTGTTTGAACATTGTTAGAAATTGATCATATTGTCTATATTTTGGTTAAGTTTGATTAATTGATGTGTTATAGCTGATGGGTAGTTTGGTAAATTTGTAATACGTTCAGGGGTAGTTTGGTAATTTCAGTAAGGTCGGAAGGGGTAGTTTAGGAATTGTACATTTTGTAATTATTTATTTGAAGCATGGGGGACAAAATGAAATGGGGTGGGTTGTGATATGATTATTTAATATAAAGGGGGGACAAGATTTAATTTAAAGGGGAATCTTGCATTATTTTAAATAAAGCGTGGGGGACAAAATGAGATGGGGTGGTGTGATATGTTATTTAATGTAATGGGAATGAGTGGGAAGATAATGGGTTTGGTAGAGAAAATGGGTTGATTTTAATTAATGGAAAGATTTTATGAGAGGGGTTATAAGAAGTCTTGAAATCAGAATAAAAAGGGAGGACAAGAGAAATACACAGACAGGAAAAAAACGGGAGAGAGAAACAAATCTGAAAATAAGAGAGAGAAAAGGGCTGAACATTTAAGAGATAGAAAATTCCGAAAAATATTTAAGCTTTCAAATATAAAAAAAACTAAAAAAAATATTCTGTTTTCTTTTGTTGTTTGAAATCAGAATTAATTGTTGTTTCATAAAAGCTGGAAGCTTTTGTTTTTTTTTTTGGATTACTACTCCACCGGTCTGTTACTGGGTTGTTACTGTTGCTGGGCTATTGTTGCTGTGTTGTACTGATTTTACTGCTGTTGCTGATTCTCATATTCATTTTCTTTGCTTCCAATATCAGGTACACAACTGAAAAGCTGTTTATTGTAATCCGAAATATGAAGCGTGAATACATATGAAGAATGAAAATTTGAAGTTTTAATTTCGTTTTTATTTCTTTGTTCCTTTTGTTAATTGTATTTAAGCTATTTCATGAATTACTAAATAATAACTGGAATAAGAAAATAATATCATAAGTTAGTCTGTAATAAATCAGTTCGGCAAAATAGGTTAATTCACTAGTTATGAAGGCTTCAAGATTATAGGTTGATCATGAACAAGTAGCTAAATTTAGCTAAGACACGAATTTAAATTAAACATCGTAAATTAGGCATTAAGGCATGACTTGAGCTTAAGCAATATTAAGAGAACGTTTAAGTCTAATAAACTTTCTAATAAGCTTTAGTAATTATGGTTAAATCTTGTTTCAAATGATTGTGAATAATTAATCTCAATAATTTTTTTTTAAAAAAAATAACAATGCTGAGTTTTAATCTAGCTATATTTGTTTATTTTGAATATTATTTGTTGAATTTTTATTTTATTTATAATTTCGAAATTAAGAGTGAAATTCCTTTTTCATCAATATTTGTATTAATCAAGCAATTAGCATGTCATGTCTTCTTAAAATAATAAAAGCTAGTAATAAATTAGGATTTTCTTTCTTTATTTTAGAGACTCATTTTTATAGAAAAATGTAGTCGTTTTAAGATTTGTCCAAATAAATGAGATGAGCCTCGCTTAATGAAATGTATAGATTGTGGGGCCCTCAATAAATGTACATTTAATCGCTTAGAATTAGGGAGGAGCCGTTTTAGCAAATTTCGCGGCAAAACCCAAAATAATGATACGCTAGACTCTTTAGGCGCGATTTAATTAATTTTACCTTCTTAAACTCGGATGCGCATTTCATGCGACCCAAATCTAAATCCTAAAACATTGAATAAAAATGTGTTCCGGATTGCGGGTGCATTTCATGTGACGTAATCCAAAGACATGTTTTAAACGATGTTCACAATTTTTTTTTAAAAAAAATAATAATAATAAAGTGGTAAAGAGTTAAAATTGGCACATCGGTTCATAATTGTATTAAAATCAGATAAATAAGCCAAATATGACAATTGAGCGACCGTGCTAGAACCACGGAACTCGGGAATGCCTAACACCTTCTCCCGGGTTAACAGAATTCCTTATCCGGATTTCTGGTTCGCGGACTGTAATATGGAGTCATTCTTTTCCTCGATTCGGGATTAAACTGGTGACTTGGGACACCCTAAATCTCCCAAGTGGCGACTCTGAAATAAATAAACAAATCCCGTTTCGACTGTTCTTTAATTGGAAAAAACTCCTTCGCCCTTCGCGGGGTCGGAAAAAGGAGGTGTGACAGCTCTGGCGACTCCACTGGGGACTAGCCCAGAACCAGTGGTTCAGGGTTAGAAATTCGAGCTCATATAAATTGTTATATTTGGTTTTATCTGATTTTTACATGTTTGAGCCTAATGTGCTAAATGCTGCTTTTACCGCTTTGATATTACGTGAACTGTGTATAAACTGTGCCGAAACCCATCTCCTCTCTGAGTCTTCTAAATCATGAAGAAGGGTGTACTTCGTACGACTTCTTTTCTGTATAGTGTCAAATCCCAATTTAGAACGAGGTTCGGACAAGTTGCTAAGCCGGTGAAGCTTCTGTATTCCCGGTACGCTACCCCCTCGGCTCGAGCTGTCCGCTCGGGTAAGCCAGGTCTAGAACAAACACCCAGGTTCTGAACCTAGTATAACAAAGCCACATGCCGGATCCCTAGTAGGAACGTTTGTTTGCATCACGTGCATCTGACTTTGGAGGCTCAACACAGGGGTTGGGTCTGTCTAGGACAGGTGCACCAAAAATGAAAATGACCATCCTGATGCATCTTACTTGTTACTACTTGCGCATTAATTTGATTCGGACTTGTGTGTTGACTGACTTGTGAATATCAGGAATAATATTTTGAAATTGAAAAAAAAGAAATAGCGGTTAGGGAATTGATTGTTTATTTTGAAAAGAAAACAAATGCCCAAATACTGTCAAAACTCTGCCGAAATTTTGAGAAAATGAAAAAAAATGTCTTATTAGTTTGTTTTATTAAAAGCTAAGAAAAGAAAAAAAGAGTCGTTGTTCTGTTGTGTTTTTCAAAAAAAAAATAGAAAAAATATATAGTTTGTCTTGCCATGAAAATGAAAATGAAAAGAGTCTTATTTTCAAAATGGTTTTTTTTATTATTTATTTGCTTATGAAAATGCAAAAAATAAAAAAAATAAAAAAAAAGTCTTTCATTATTTGTCGCAAATATATATATAAATCTGAAAAGTTTTTTTATTTCCAAAAGATATATATATATATCTTTATTTGTTGCAAAGAGTATTTGTCTTGCCAAGAAAATTCAAAGTAAAATTCCAAAAAAGATATGTCTTGCAAAAAATAATATAAATATCTTTATTTTCCATTGTTGATAAAACAAAAATAATAAAAATGTTTTTTTTAAAAAAAATAAAAAAAATCCGAAAATATTTTGATACTTCTTTCAAAATTGAAAAGAAAATTCAAAATTCAAAAAATATTTTTTAGAAACATTTCTTTTATCAAAAGTAAAATTCCAAAAATATTTTTTTTTCTTTAGAATAAGAAAAAAAAACAAATGGAAATTCAAAAAAAAAAAACTTCCTTTTACTTTTGAAATTCTAAAAGTTCAAATCAAAAGAAAAGGAATTTTTACAAGTCTTTCTTTCAAAAAGAAATCAATCAAAAAATATATATATATATATATATATACTTCCTTTCTTCTTTTGAAGCAGTTCTTTCACAGTTCCAATTAAAAAAAAATAATATATTAGTTCATTTACTTATTCGCGAGGCCCGAACTACGCGGGTTTGATTCTCACCGGATGTGAGATACGTAGGCAACCCTCATCGGGTCCAACCCCCTTTTTTGCTAAAATAGTCAAAAACCAAAAAAATAAATAAAAAACGTGTCAAAATTTTTTGTTTTGTCATAAATAAGTCTAGTGGTGTCCAACCTTCCCTTTTGCTAAAATAGCCAAAAAAAAAACATGTCAAAATTTTAATTTTGTCATAGAGAAGTCGGGTGACGCTGTTTTATGAAGACATAGCCGAATGTTCCCGAAAGGGACGCCGGGAGGCTGACTTTGCATAAATAGCCACCTTTGGGTCATTTTTAAGATTTTGACCAGTTGACCCACACAGCCTTAAAAATCTTCGTCCCCGAGGCGTTGAAAGGCCGTGTTTGCAATATTGACTTTTCTAATTCGAAAAATGATAAAAAGAGTCATAAATAAGTCGGGTGATGCTGTTTTGTCAAAAATAGCCGAATGTTCCCGAGAGGGACGCCGGAAGGCTGACTTTGCATAAACAGCCACTTTTTTTGGGTCCTGTTTAGGATTTTGGTCTAGTTGACCCACACAGCCCTATAAATCTTCGTCCCCGAGGCGCTGAAGGGCCGTGTTTGCAACATCAGGTTTTTAGTATAATTTGAAAAGAAAAAAAAAAGAGTCAGCGGTCAGGTGAATACCGTTTGGATTTTTTTTTAGTCAAAATAACCCGAGCCAACTTCGGCCGCGTCTTGAACCGTTCTTGCCGAAATAACCTTAGAGTATCTGTCAGTTGTCGAAAGGTTATTTTCGTAAAAGAATGGACAAGTGTGTAAAGTGTCATAAAATAATCCTCCCCGGCCTCAAATTCATGTGAAAGTCGGAAGGGGCCACATTTGCAAAAATAACCGTTTGGTTGCATTTGTCAAACGGGGAAAGAAATTGGCCATTTGTAAATCTTTTAATTAGAATATGTGGGTTGTTTGATTTTCCAGCTTGTAGGTCATCTTCAAACCTTTGAAACTCAGTTTGTTTTAACATGAAAATTGAAAAAAAAATGTTTAGCATTGTTTATCTTTTATTGGGTCCGAACTACGCTCGGTCTGATTCATGCGGGGTCATGATACGTAGGCAATCTCCATAAGATTCGACCACCACCAAAATAAAAAAAATATAAAAAAATATAATAATAAATAAATAAAAGAGAGTGTGGAAGATTTTCAGGGGGGCACAATTGTCTAACTGCTTAGGTACATTGTATCTCTGATACATGATTGTCTGTCCAATGCCCTAACACTAACGTGATGGCTTCCCTTTGATGTGTCCATATATAGAAAGTGGTTGGTTGTGGTAACTCCTCCCTGCAAAGCAAAATCAAAGGACAATGGCTCAGAACCGCAGAACCGAGTGGATCGGTACTGATGACCGACAACAATTGGTCGAACAGAACAACAGGTTGGTAGAAGAAGTGAAAATGCTGAGACAGCATGTGGCAGACATGTATCAGGCATGGATAACGGGAAAAGCACCACCCCCTCCACCGCCAAGCCTCTTGAACTCGGTCATTTCCCAAGCACCCAACACCATAATGGAAGATTCTCCATACTCTTCATCCCAACCCATTTATGGCAGCTTCCCAGCTATCCGAGTAGCTCCATCACTCTTCAATGTTTCTCCGCTCCCCAACACCACTTCTTTCCCCGTGACCTCAAAAGCCATACCTCACTTCCCAGGTACCCGACTCCACGAAATGCTTACCCACCCATACAAGCCTACCAAAATCCATCTGGATCAGGTTTCCGGCCCTGTCAACATGCAAGAATGAAGAGGTTGCTGAAACGAGAAAAGGCTCTCACCCCTATCGGGGTATCTTATGCCAGTCTGTTTGAAAGGCTAAGGCATGCTGGCTCGATTGAACCACTCCCCGCATGTACTCCAAATCCACTTGCAAGGAGCTTTGATCCGGCAGCGCGATGCGCCTACCACTCCAATGTCATAGGGCACAACATTGAGAGCTGTCATAGTTGGAGAAGGGAAGTAGAGAAAATGATCCGAGAAGGGCGGGTTGTGATTAATAACAGTGACATGGAGCACTCGAACCCCCTCGAGAACTTGCCGACGGAGGTTGATGAGATTGAAGCTGGTAATGGTCTCGGCAGTATTGATGCAAAGCTCAGTGGCTAAAATGCCAATTTTGATAAAGTGGGAGGACGTTTTGTTCCTTGGTCAGCAAGAGAGAAGCTTGTGGTGGCTCATTTTGTTGTCATTTCTGTTGTTCGGATTATTAGGGTTATAAGTCGGATGTTGTCTTGTCCAGTTTGTTTTAGGATTTTGTTCTGGATTGTTTTGTTTGTTTTGTTATTTAAACCATTTCACCGGTAGTCTAATACAAAATCCGGTCTTTTATTATTTCCAGTCATCTTTTTGTTTAGTCCTTTTATCATTTTTGTTCAATGCCGATTCTAGGGACATGACATGCGCACCCAGTTTGGGCCTAGTCTTAAAAGTTAATCATAAAACCCTGAGAAGGTGATCAAAGCATTTAAAGGAAATAAGAACGGTTTGAGATTATTTGGAGCCCGAGTCATGTGGAACTGGGGCAAACACAAAGAAAACCGTTAAATAAAGATTCGCCTAAATTGGCATGAGGGTCGTTCATAATAAAAGAGAATGAGAGTGTCGCCCAACGGTGCTTTAGAAGTGACAAATGAACAAACATATGTTTAACATAATTGTCAAGCCCAGCACCGTCGGAAGAGACTATAAATCTATTGTTTGTTGTGTTGTTTGCATTTGGCATGTTTTGAAGACTGGAATGACGAAGGCATTTTGTTCTGCTACCTAAACACTTTATCCTTCGTTACCCCTTTTTGAGCCTTACTTATTTTTCTTTCATACCCCTCGTTCGGAATCAGTAAAAACGACTAGAAAACGCGAGCATGGCATGAAAACATGAAAAAAAAAGAAAAGAAAACAACAAAACGAAAAAGAAAAGAAAAGAAAAATGGTAACAAAAACAAAAAAACAAAAGAAAGTCAAATGAAAAAAGAGGAATTGGGAACTACGTTTGACCTGATTCCTCAAAGAGGATACGTAGGCGCTTCACGGCTCGGTCATAGTTTTGAAAAAATATAAATCAATCAAGTAAAATATCCCCAAGCAAGAAACTGGGGCAAAAGTTGCATTTGTGGTAAATAAATTTAGTTCCGAAAGTTGTAACTAATAACCCAGAATTAATGCATTTTTGAGCCTTTAATACCCTTTTTTTCTAGCCCTATCCAAAACCCACATTACGGTCCAAAGAAAGACCTTCTGACCAGTTTTCAAAAGATGCCAAGTCAGACAAATGAGAGTCTTACCGGCGAACATAACATTCTGTTCCACAGCAGAAAGGACTCTAATCTCCAGCAGAGAGAGTCATACCGGCAACACTCCAAATCCCCAGCTGGAAAGTGATACAAATGAGAGAGTCATATCGGTGAAAACCTTCACAGGCACCATAAGGCGATGAAAGCTGAGAGAAGAACAAAAAATGAGAGAGACTTGATAGTGAAAACCCTTTGGGCACTACAAGTCGAATAAGATTAAGAATCCAATGGGGAATCGCCAATTGAAGATCTTGAAAGATGATTGACGGTAGAGGAAATGCCACATACGCATGTCATGGCCATTAGAGTCGGTATCTGCGTTTGATAGGTTTTTATTTATAGTTTCTTTTGTAAAAGAGTCATCATTTCCTTTGTCTTTTGTTCTGTATCTTTTATCTTTCTCCTTTCATAAAAAATTTTCCCCAATAGAGTCTGTCCGGTCAGAACAAGTATGAAATGACTTCAAAATATGTCATCAGCTTCCCAATTATACAAAATGAGATCTGACTAGTACATCCAAATGGTGTAGTCAGCGAGGAACAAGCGCGAGGCCAGTGTCAAGAAAATATCCCCAGCAAAAGGGAATTGACAAAAGGATTGACGAGTGTCAAAAGGGATATCCTTGCCAAAACCAAAGTTATAAACCTCAAGGCCAAAGCCAGTGGGCAAATCAAGGAGAGCAATGAGCATGATTTGGGAAATTCATACTAGGACTAAAAGGTTAGGGAAATGCCAACTTCCGAGTTATGTCACAAAAGAAGACGGATATCCCCAGCAGGAAGGGATTATCCCCAGCACATAATATCATCCCCAACAAGCTGTGGAACGCAGAGCAAGGAAGGAGAAAGGGAAAAGTCATCCCAGTAGGGGTATCACAACCAACCACCATGTTTTAAACTAACAAATTTTGTTTGATTTGAAACAGGTAAAGGAAATGGCATTGATGCCAAAAATGCATGCCGCAAGGGATATTATCAAACTGGGGCAGAAAATTTTCCTTCCGCTTAGAAAATTTTCTGGAAGTCAGGTACCCATGCGGGAAAGAATAAAGATAACGCCAGTCTCAAGGGAAGTGGTCTTAGAACCAGTGTTGCCCCCAACATAATAAGTTCTATGGAGGAAGTTGTTCCCCAGCAAAGGGATGAAACTTGAGCTCAGTGAAGCACTAGTTCTGAAAGAATCAGAATCCCCCAACAGTGTTAGCCTCGACAGCGTTATCCCCAGCTGATAACATTTTACCCCCCCAACAGGTAAGTAAATAATTCCCCAACAGTGTTATCCCCAGCAAGTATTCGAGGTAAGACATTTTCAAGTCTTAAGGATATTTTGGGTTCATCCGCCCTCGAATAGGATATTTAGGGTTCATCCGCCCTCGAATAGGATATTTTGGGTTCATCCGCCCTCGAATAGGATATTGTGGGTTCATCCGCCCTCGAATAGGATATTTTGGGTTCATCCGCCCTCGAATAGGATATTTTGGGTTCATCCGCCCTCGAATAGGATATTTTGGGTTCATCCGCCCTCGAATAGGATATTTTGGGTTCATCCGCCCTCGAATAGGATATTTTGGGTTCATCCGCCCTCGAACAGGATATTTTGGGTTCATCCGCCCTCGAACAGGATATTTTGGGTTCATCCGCCCTCGAATAGGATATTTTGGGTTCATCCGCCCTCGAATAGGATATTTTGGGTTCATCCGCCCTCGAATAGGATATTTTGGGTTCATCCGCCCTCGAATAGGATTTTATTTTCAAAATTGTTGTTGAAGCCAGGCGCCCACCTGAATAACGAAAGGAATACTTTTCTTGTCTGTCTATTGCATATTTTAGGCGCCCACCTGTATAACAAGGGAATACATTCCACGCCTTTGCCAATAGGAGACGCACTTCCTAAGTCTAGTTCTGCCAATAGGAGACGCACTTCCTAAGTTAGTTTCACCCATAGGAGACGCATTTCCTCCTAAGGTTAGTTTTACCCATAGGAGACGCATTTCCTCCTAAGTTTAGTTTACCCATAGGAGACTCATTTCCTCCTAAGTTTAGTTTACCCATAGGAGACGCATTTCCTCCTAAGTTTAGTTTACCCATAGGAGACGCATTTCCTCCTAAATTTACTTTTACCCATAGGAGACGCATTTCCTCCTAAGTTTATTTTACCCATAGGAGACGCATTTCCTCCTAAGTTTAGTTTACCCATAGGAGACGCATTTCCTCCTAAATTTACTTTTACCCACAGGAGACGCATTTCCTCCTAAGTTTAGTTTTACCCACAGGAGACGCATTTCCTCCTAAGTTTAGTTTTACCCATAGGAGACGCATTTCCTCCTAAGTTTAGTTTACCCATAGGAGACGCATTTCCTCCTAAGTTTAGTTTACCCATAGGAGACGTATTTCCTCCTAAATTTACTTTTACCCATAGGAGACGCATTTCCTCCTAAGTTTAGTTTACCCATAGGAGACGCATTTCCTCCTAAGTTAGCATTGAAGTTGGGAGCCCGCCCATATAATAGAGGCATACATTTCTGTCCTTTTACTTTCAGTTCTAGGTCGCCCACCAGTAAAATGCGGGAATACATTTCAGTTCTAGGTCGCCCACCAGTAGAATGCGGGAATACATTTCAGTTCTAGGTCGCCCACCAGTAGAATGCGGGAATACATTTCAGTTCTAGGTCGCCCACCAGTAGAATGCGGGAATACATTTCAGTTCTAGGTCGCCCACCAGTAAAATGCGGGAATACATTTCAGTTCTAGGTCGCCCACCAGTAGAATGCGGGAATACATTTCAGTTCTAGGTCACCCACCAGTAGAATGCGGGAATACATTTCAGTTCTAGGTCGCCCACCAGTAGAATGCGGGAATACATTTCAGTTCTAGGTCGCCCACCAGTAGAATGCGGGAATACTTTTAAGTTCTAGGTCGCCCACCAGTATAATGCGGGAATACTTTCTGTTCTAGGTCGCCCACCAGTAAAATGCGGGAATACATTTCAGTTCTAGGTCGCCCACCAGTAAAATGCGGGAATACTTTTAAGTTCTAGGTCGCCCACCAGTATAATGCGGGAATACTTTCTGTTCTAGGTCGCCCACCAGTAAAATGCGGGAATACATTTCAGTTCTAGGTCGCCCACCAGTAAAATGCGGGAATACTTTCTGTTCTAGGTCGCCCACCAGTAAAATGCGGGAATACATTTCAGTTCTAGGTCGCCCACCAGTAAAATGTGGGAATACATTTCAGTTCTAGGTCGCCCACCAGTAGAATGCGGGAATACTTTTAAGTTCTAGGTCGCCCACCAGTATAATGCGGGAATACTTTCTGTTCTAGGTCGCCCACCAGTAAAATGCGGGAATACATTTCAGTTCTAGGTCGCCCACCAGTAAAATGCGGGAATACATTTCAGTTCTAGGTCGCCCACCAGTAGAATGCGGGAATACTTTTAAGTTCTAGGTCGCCCACCAGTATAATGCGGGAATACATTTCAGTTCTAGGTCGCCCACCAGTAAAATGCGGGAATACTTTCTGTTCTAGGTCGCCCACCAGTAAAATGCGGGAATACATTTCAGTTCTAGGTCGCCCACCAGTAAAATGTGGGAATACATTTCAGTTCTAGGTCATCCACCAGTAAAATGCGGGAATACATTCATGTTCTAGGTCGCCCACCAGTAAAATGCGGGAATACTTTCAGCTCTAGGTCGCCCACCAGTATAATACGGGCATACATTTCATAATTTTGCATTGAAGCAACTTTTTAGTCTTGTATTACAGAGTTTGGAATCAGTAACCCCACCAGAAGGCGGAAGGTTACAACAGGAATCCCTAGCAGTAAACAATAAAATCCCCAGCACCGGGAAGCAGAAGGTTGCAACAAGAGGTCCCAGCATAAACTCAAGTCCATGTGTCAAAAGGAAGAAAAGCATCGGAAGAAAAGCACCGGAGGAAACACAAGCCGACAAGAAAGCAAGGCAACAAGAACAAATTTTAGTCTAGCCTAGCTTCTTGTTTTCTTTTAAGCACGGTGTAACAAGGAGATCGGTAAGCAGTGATAACAGCATGCAACAGCAGTAACATCGCAGTCTCACGGTAGTCCCAGCTACCAAAAACTTCCCGAACTACATTGACCTGATTCCTGTTTAGCCCAGGATATGTAGGAAACCTTTGAAGCAAAGGTTCGGTCAAATCTTTTTCAAAAAATGCTTCACACGGAGTACTCGGATGGGCAAAAATCGCTCGCTTTATCTTTGCACGAAAACCCTTCGTGTATCCGGGCAAAGAGGGGCAGCTGTAAGCACGTGATTTTTGCCCTATATGAGAATTACTCCCAAAAAATCCAAAAATAAAATGATTTTTCTTTGGTGTGCAATTTTTTGATATTTTGTGATATTTTGAATAATTATTTGTATTTGTCTGTGCGTGTTTATTTGATAAATTAATAAAAAATACAAAAATATGTCGCATTTTGCATGTAGGATTTAATTCTATAGTTGTTAGTAATTAAATTTGTTTTACAAAAATTAAAAAATTACAAAAATAAGCAACGTTTGCATTTTTAGCATTTAATGTCCAAATATACAATTTTATACTTAATTAATACTTAATTGTGCGTTAATTGTTATTGGGAGTTAATTTGCGCTTTTATAACTTAATTTAATTCTTAATAATAGTTTAAGTATTTTTATAATTTAGTTTTAAAGAAATAAAAGAAGAAAACAAAGCAAAAATATAAAGAAAGTCGGAATTAGGCCTCTTCTTCAATTTCAAGCCACAGGCCCAAAAATTGGCCCAATCTTCCCTACGACCCAGTCCATTTCGAACTGGGTCGACCCAATCCATAACCCAAAAGACTCAAACCCCATTTGTCTTTCATTTTACAAAACAAAAACAAAACAAAAAAAAATAAGAGAAGAAAACCCTAAAAATCTAAACCATCCCCCCCCCCCTCTCCTATCTTCTTCTTCTTCCTCAAGCTCACATCCCTTCCTCCCATGGCAGACCTTCCCCCCTCACACCCCTGCCCCCCTCACGTCAACACACACACAACACAACCACTCTCACCCCCACGACATCCCCTCGCTGCCATGGCTGCGTTTTTCAAGTTCGTCGAGCAACTTCTACGCCACCATTGTTGCCCGTAGTTGCTTCTCCTCCTGCTGTTGCGTTTTCTTCTTCTCCAACACTGCTGCTGCTGCATTTTTCATCCTTCATGTTGCTGCTGTGTCGTCCAAACAAACCACCACAACTGCTGCCCGCCGCGTCCAGCCATGGACGAGCTTCATCGAGCTCGAACTCGAGCTCCCATAGCTGTCGTTGCATCTTCTCCGACACCGCTGCTGCTACTGTTTCGTGCTGCTGCTCCAGCAGTGTTGCTGCTGCTGCCTTCTGCTTGTGGCGGGCTGCCATTCTTCGTTTTAAACGATGCCAAACGACCACCTTCTTTGGTCGTCCGTTCGTAGTCGTCTTTGACGTCAAGTTATCTTGGTGCGAGATTCGTTCTCGGACAGATTTGTTTACAATCAAAGTTCGTCGTTGATTCATCTCCGGTTAGTTGTTTTTGAGTTTTATTTTTGTCCATATTTTTGTTTGATATTTTCCGGATCCAAAATCGTTAAAGAATTCAATTCTTGTTTTGTTCGTTGTTCATCGTTGAAATTATTTTTCTAGTTTGTTCATGTTCATGTGCTTTGTTAAAATTAATTTTCAGATTTCAAAATAGAAGTTTAATTAGTTGTTTTCATGTTTATTTCATGTTTGTATTATTGTTTAAGTAAGTATTTGTTAGTTTGATGTTTGTTAGATTCAAATTGAAATTTAATCAACTATTTCTTCAATTTGTTTCATGTGTTTATGTATTGTTAGAAATTGTTAATATTGTTAAGTTCAAGTTTAAGTTCATAATTGTTTCTTCGTCGATCTTGTTATTTGTTTAAAGAATTTAGTTGTATTAAAGGAATATATTGTTTTAATCGTTTAATCCGTCATGTTTGTTGTCTTAAAATAGATTCATTCATGTTCATACTTTGTTTGGATGATCTTGAATCCGAATTTTGTATAGTTTGATTTCTTGTTTACCATTTATGATTATTGCTTGAATTGTTATCATAATCTTGTTTAAAGTTTAATATAAGAATTGTTTGTTGTAATGTTGTTAGAGTTGATTTTAAGTTCAATATGATTGAATTTAGAAATCTTCATACTTTGTTTGTTGTTGTTGTTGAATCCGAAAATAGGATTGTTTGTTGCTAAAATATTGTTCAATCAAATTTTAGTTGTTCTTGGTTGTTCAATTTGTGTTCATGTGATTTGTTGTTGAAATGTTGTTAAAATCATGTTCATGTGATATTGTTGTTATGATGTTCATCCGTGTTCATATTGTTGTTTGAACATTGTTAGAAATTGATCATATTGTCTATATTTTGGTTAAGTTTGATTAATTGATGTGTTATAGCTGATGGGTAGTTTGGTAAATTTGTAATACGTTCAGGGGTAGTTTGGTAATTTCAGTAAGGTCGGAAGGGGTAGTTTAGGAATTGTACATTTTGTAATTATTTATTTGAAGCATGGGGGACAAAATGAAATGGGGTGGGTTGTGATATGATTATTTAATATAAAGGGGGGACAAGATTTAATTTAAAGGGGAATCTTGCATTATTTTAAATAAAGCGTGGGGGACAAAATGAGATGGGGTGGTGTGATATGTTATTTAATGTAATGGGAATGAGTGGGAAGATAATGGGTTTGGTAGAGAAAATGGGTTGATTTTAATTAATGGAAAGATTTTATGAGAGGGGTTATAAGAAGTCTTGAAATCAGAATAAAAAGGGAGGACAAGAGAAATACACAGACAGGAAAAAAACGGGAGAGAGAAACAAATCTGAAAATAAGAGAGAGAAAAGGGCTGAACATTTAAGAGATAGAAAATTCCGAAAAATATTTAAGCTTTCAAATATAAAAAAAAACTAAAAAAAAATATTCTGTTTTCTTTTGTTGTTTGAAATCAGAATTAATTGTTGTTTCATAAAAGCTGGAAGCTTTTGTTTTTTTTGGATTACTACTCCACCGGTCTGTTACTGGGTTGTTACTGTTGCTGGGCTATTGTTGCTGTGTTGTACTGATTTTACTGCTGTTGCTGATTCTCATATTCATTTTCTTTGCTTCCAATATCAGGTACACAACTGAAAAGCTGTTTATTGTAATCCGAAATATGAAGCGTGAATACATATGAAGAATGAAAATTTGAAGTTTTAATTTCGTTTTTATTTCTTTGTTCCTTTTGTTGATTGTATTTAAGCTATTTCATGAATTACTAAATAATAACTGGAATAAGAAAATAATATCATAAGTTAGTCTGTAATAAATCAGTTCGGCAAAATAGGTTAATTCACTAGTTATGAAGGCTTCAAGATTATAGGTTGATCATGAACAAGTAGCTAAATTTAGCTAAGACACGAATTTAAATTAAACATCGTAAATTAGGCATTAAGGCATGACTTGAGCTTAAGCAAGATTAAGAGAACGTTTAAGTCTAATAAACTTTCTAATAAGCTTTAGTAATTATGGTTAAATCTAGTTTCAAATGATTGTGAATAATTAATCTCAATAATTTTTTTTTAAAAAAAAATAACAATGCTGAGTTTTAATCTAGCTATATTTGTTTATTTTGAATATTAGTTGTTGAATTTTTATTTTATTTATAATTTCGAAATTAAGAGTGAAATTCCTTTTTCATCAATAT